>NC_052310.1:18223119-18540619 GCF_016432855.1 Salvelinus namaycush
TTTTAGACATATGCCCACAGACTCAGACACACATTCAGTCACATAGAAGCACTACACATATTTAAATACTTGATTTGGATCCTCAATGAAGCATTGTAAACACAAACATCCCAACATCAGAGATCATGCTTGAACTAATACTTGGACATGCTTGGAGACATACCAATGAGTCATTTTTGATGTAACGACAAGACATAATTACACAAAGTTTGACATTCTGTATCACTATCCTGCATCAGTAACAGAACCTATGATAAGAGAATGGTCCAGGTTTGCTCCTTTGGTCTGCTTATTGGTCTGCCCCTTTGGTCTGCTCACTGGTCTGCTTGTTGGTCTGCTCATTGGTCTGCTCATTGGTCTGCTTGTTGGTCTGCTCATTGGTCTGCTTATTGGTCTGCTTGTTGGTCTTCTCATTGGTCTGCTCATTGGTCTGCTCGTTGGTCTGCTCATTGGTCTGCTTGTTGGTCTGCTCATTGGTCTGCTTGTTGGCCTGCTTATTGGTCTGCCCCTTTGGTCTGCTCATTGGTCTGCTCGTTGGTCTGCTCGTTGGTCTGCTCGTTGGTCTGCTCATTGGTCTGCTCATTGGTCTGCTCATTGGTCTGCTTATTGGTCTGCTCATTGGTCTGCTCATTGGTCTGCTCATTGGTTTGCTCATTGGTCTGCTCATTGGTCTGCTCATTGGTCTGCTCATTGGTCTGCTCATTGGTCTGCTCATTGGTCTGCTCATTGGTCTGCTCCTTTGGTCTGCTCATTGGTCTGCTCATTGGTCTGCTCATTGGTCCAGGTCTGCTCCTTTAGCCCCATTTGATAACAAAAACAATCATATACCTTCAGTCACACAAAACCTGAAGCTCAAATCCTACATCAATGTTTGAGTCAGACAAGCTGATTTTCATACTCGCTGATATAGACACTCATGGAGAATATTTTTCTTATGCTGCCTGATAGCACAATCATTGCCGCTACCCTTACCCCTCCTCCATGAGTTGAGCGCCACTTTATGCTATTGACTCCTCTGTGCATTGTGTTTCAGGGGGTCATTCTTGGCTGCACAGGCTGTAATTAGCTTATAGTATACACACACACACACACACACACACACACACACACACACACACACACACACACACACACACACACACACACACACACACACACACACACACACACACACACACACACACACACACACACACACACACAGCGAAAGAGAAACGTTTTAAACCCTAGACAATGGTGTACATTGGACAATAGACCAATACTCTGACCCCCTCTGACAGAGCTCTCTAATCTTCGCTAGGCTGCACTCAGACCCCTGATTGTTCTAATCTAACAACTCCGCCCCCTGCCCCCACTCTGCAGTATAATGAAACTGCTAATAGGTAAGATAACATTTAGGTAAGATGTAGGTAAGATAACATCACATTATCTATTTTGGATTTGGTCTCTCTTGCTGTCATTAGGTGTGAATACAAAATATACCGGTCAGTGTTTGTGTTGTGGTCTGGCAGGCCTGAATATACTATGAACCTCAGGAGTAGTTATACAAACATTTCAATCCAGCTACAGAGCCTTGAATGATACTGAGTCTGCGTTGGTGAATAGAGTATCTAGAAATAGATCATCTAGAAATACGTAAATAGAGAACCTTCTTTTCACTTTGTCATTTTGGTTAGTATTGTGGAGTAACTACAATGTTATTGATCCATCCTCAGTTTTCTCCCATCACAGCCATTAAACTTTTAAACTGTTTTATAGTCACCATTGGCCTCATGGTGAAACCCTAGCAGTTTCCTTCCTCTCCGGCAACTGAGTTAGGAAGGACGCCTGTATCTTTGTAGTGGCTGGGTGTATTGATGCATCATGTAATTAATAAATACACCAAGATCAAAGGGATATTCCAAGTTCTGCTTTTTAAAATGAGTGTTTACCCATCTATCAATAGGTACCCTTCTTTGCAAGGCATTAGAAAACCTCCCTGGTCTTTGTGGTTGAATCTGTGTTTGAAATTCTGAGGGGCCTTACAGATAATTGTATGTATGGGGTACAGAGATGAGGTAGTCATTCAAAAATCATGGTAAACACTGTTACTGCACACAGAGTGAGTCCATGCAACTTAGTATGTGACTTGTTAAGCACATTTTTACTCCTGTACTTAACAAAGGGATTGAATTCTTATTGACTCAAGACATTTCAGCTTTTAATTTCTTTATTAATTTGATAAACATTCTAAAAACATAATTCCATTTTGACATTATGGGGATTTGTGTGTAGGCCAGTGACACACAATCTCAATTTAATAAATTTTAAATTCAGGCAGTAACACAACAAAATGTGGAAAAAGTCAAGGGTTTAGAATACTTTAAGAAACTGTATATATATTTTGAAATGCTCTTCTGTGAGGTAGGAACTAGCGTCAAACACCGCCGATCCTGTAACCGGTCACATTTGATGATCTGAAAGGATCTGAAAAGAGATTCAAACAGCCACAATTTTTCATTTGGAAGTTGCATTTTCCCTCGGCTTGCACACCAAATTTGCTTCTATTTATTCCAAACCGTCCTTCCTCAACCCCTCCATTCAGTCAACCCTAGGCTGTGACCTGGGTCTGTCACTGTTTCCAGCATCCTTTTCATCTATTTCTATGAAACACCATCTCACATGCACACACAAGATGCTCCCTCTATCTCTCTCTGGTCTCCACACACCTGCAGTTGTCTCTGCTGATCAATAGGCCTAGCTGTCTTTTGAAAACGTATACATCTATTGTAAATGAGGAGCCTTTTGTTGGGGAAACCCTTGAGGGGACCGCCAAACTTGGGTGTCCCCTGTCATTGAGTAAACTCTCTGCCCCCCCCCCCCCCCCCCCCCCCCCCCACCGCCAACCCACCCCCTGCCCTGCCCCCCTATCTTAAATGGCACACCTCTCTCCACAGCAATATCATGTTACTTGGTCCTAAGGGAATTGTATGTGGGGTTAACGGTTATTAACGGTTGCTGCTATTTGAACAGATACACCATAGTGTAATGGTATTATGAATGCCACACGCACTGCCAGTAAAAGGTGTTGCAATGTGTGTATTCGTTGCTCCTGTTGGAACGTATGATGACCAGTAACATTAGTATAGGTGTATTTGGTTGATATGATGAATGTAGATCAAACGATTGAACCGTAATGAATGAATTATTTAATTGGTTATGCCTATGTTTCAATACAAGAGTTATTTGGTCTTGGTCAGTACAATGAGCGATAAGTAGCTCTGCTTTTGTTTTTTTTTAAATAAAAAATCTAGAATTCTGAAAACCATCTCAGGAACGATAAATATTTAAACTCACAGCTTCGTCTGGTCATTTGGCTTTTTCTGCATCTGACCACAATTATGTGGAACAGAGGAGGCTGGGAGAAGACAAAGAGAGAGAGAGAGAGAAAGAGAGAGAGAGAGCAGACAGACACAGTCGGCCCCCTCTTCAATAGAGCGAGTCTCTCTGGAGCCAGCAGTGTCTGCTGCAGAGAATTTCAGAAGAGAGAAAGAGGGTTAAAAAGCAAGAAAGGGGGAGAGGGGACATGTTGAATAATAGAGCATATTGAAGGAGTATGCTATGCATTTGTCTTGAAATTCTGACACACACACAGGCCTGACTTTGTCCTGACGGCTGGGTCTATCTGCAGATGCATGCGTTCTAATCTGGGCCCTCCAATAGGGAGAAAGGAGCTGGGTCAGCCAGGGTGAAATGTTTGTGATGGAAATTTGGACGGCAGGCGTAGGAAAACAAAGATTGAGACAAGACGCCCCAGAGACGACATACTTTACACATGAGATAACATCACCAAATACAATAAATAAGGTCCCAAATGTGATATATCATCCGATCATATTTTTTTCCTCTCCAGTCATATCCAACACTAGTTTGGTTGTTTTCATCGAAAATCTATGAGATGTAAAAAATAATTTTGTGTTTTAGGTTTTACTTGATACATAATTAGCTAGCCTTGACCAGATTTATACCAACATTGATTGTGTTTTGACCCTTTCGGCAAAAGCTTTGCGGATTTATTGAAATGTTTCCATTTTGCAGGAATTTAATTGCATTGACACAATGACACACCAATATAATATTTTTTTGTGGGAGGCCCACAATGAAAATTGGAAATCTTCAATAGGCTATTCGGATTGTTCAAAATGGTGGTTTGCCTCACAGGCACAAACAATCAAAAGCCGCTTTGAACAATATCTATTCTGCCCATTTAAAACTCAATCACTCTTTGGATCTGAACGACAAGCATGAGCTTATATCGATTTCCCCCCTGTTAGTTCTGCTCAGGAAAATAACCCTCAATCCAGCCCTTCCCTGTTGGAACCCGGGGGGAAGCCTGCAGAACCGGACAGAGCACGGAGATGGAACCATGGAGGAATCCAATGGAACCGTCCAATGGAACCGCTCCATACTGTGAGATCCTGCGAGATGGCACAAAGATTGGATTTAATGACCCTCCGATTGAGCGGTTCTGAATGAGCTGACCTCTGACCCCCAGCCTTGGCCCCTCCTGACCCCTAACGTCCTCCGGGGGCCAGTGGTTGTCACTGGTCGTTTGTCAAACTCCTTTCAGTGATCTGATTACCATCCAATTTGGGATCTGCCGACCTCATGCTTCTGGGATCAAGACAAGCTACATATAGCAACTTTACATGACAACAAATAACTAGATTGAGGAGTGAAAAAGTGGAGGGAACATTAATTATTCTATTCACAGAAGTAGAGGAGTTAAAACTTTAGAAACAACTTTGTTATGTATTTTTTTAATGAATCTTTAACATAAACCATAGACATACAAAAAAGATGTTTAGCGGCAATATTGCTCAACAGACACTGACCTGATGGGCAGCTGTGAAAGCAGTTAGTAAAGAGGCTGGAAGCCGATGGGAATCATTAGAGAGTCGTTAGCTGAATGAGGCCAATCAGTTATAAGAGCAACTGCGGAAGGATCAGCTATCCCAGATTCAACCAAACTAAACAACGCATGATGAATCATGACTCTTGTTCCCATCCAAACAAAATCTCTCGTGTCCAGCCAACTCAGAATCCCTCCCCACTGGGCACACACTGGTTGAATCAACGTTGTTTGAATCAATGTCCTTCCACGTCGTTGAATGGAGGTCTGTGCCCAGTGGTTCTTGACTCATTAGGATGTGTTGCGGTGTGCGTGTGTATGTGGTTTTATGCGTATATGAACCCGTATATGAACCCAGCTGATGTACAATGCATCTGGCACAATGGCTGCGATAAAATAAAAAATAAACTCTCTGTGGAGATACCGCACAATGGCACATTTTTGTGCAGACAAACCCTCTGTTATATCACAAAAATGATCAGTTGTGTCATAACCATTGTGTCAAATGTGTTGTACATCAGTGGTACAGAGCCTTTGTATGTGTATGGGAATGTGAGCCTGTATGTGTACGTGCTCACACTTCGGTATGTGTGTTCAGGTGTCAATGGGCCGCCATGCTTTTCTTTAATCTACTGTGCTTCAGGAATGTGTGTGATATTATTGCAGCCCTTTCCTGCCCCTCCCTGAAAGACCCTCCGTTCCCCCCTTACCTCAGTCCTCTGTCTGGGTCAACACACACACACACACACACACACACACACACACACACACAATTAGCCCCCTTACCCCATTATGTCTGGCTAAACTCCTGCGGATTGTGTCATAGTGGGTTGGGGGGGCTGGGCGGCAACCCTTGGAGAAGAGGACCTCAGGGACATGGGGGTGTCAGAGAGGTGGGGTGGCGGGGGGGGGGGGGGGGGGGGGGGCATGGGGGGATGGGGGAATGACATATCCCTGACACAGTCGTTTTTAGTTCCCTCCAAAACCTTGGTCCTTGTAAACCCCCCCCCCCCCCCCCCCACCTCTGATACATGGCATAAAGCCAGCACCCCCACCCGTCAAACATCTATCAAAGCAGCCAGGAGGGGGTCTGCGGCGGTGTAGTGTTAACCCCCCAGGGGGTTGAAAGATTTGAGAAATAACACCTTTGGTTTACAAAGCTATTAACATAGAGTTGCTTTACTTCACTTTTTTGATCGTGCCTGAAAAGAGAAGCACCGAGTTCAGGAATGCAGACTGGCAGTTTCACGACTTACATAGAGTGAACCCGAACTTGTACACTGTTTGATAATTGTTGCAAATTTGTTCATAGACATGGTATACTGTTTTTTTTTTAACCCATGTTATCCTTTTGATGAAGCAAACTAGAGAACGTGTTGGTTATATATCAGACAGTATCTTTTTCAGTTCTATCTATTTGAGTTGTATGCTGCTGGTGCCTCATCACCCTTTGTGTCTGCTGTGGACAAATAGACATAATTCATTGTCCCACGTGTTTGTGTGTGGATGTTCATTTGCCTGATCTGTCCTTAATCTATCCTTCCCTGGGGGTGGGAGGTATATAGAGTGTGATTCCACACCCCTCCCCGGACAGGAAGCAGTAATCAGGGCCGTGGAGGTGTGTGGGTGACCCCTGACCTCTGTCTTGTTTCCATCAACCACCTTCCTCACTGGGACTCGGGGACCTGTGGCCCCACATGGCCCTACACACAGCCCACACACTTCCCCTTTACCTCTCTGTCAGGATGTCCACTCACCCCTGACACCTCTAGATCCCTCAGCTCCGGGTGGAAGTTGCCCTAGGCAAAGATCTAGGATCAGTTTACCCTCCCCAAAGCCTTACACGGCCCTCACACCTCTCTGTCAGGATGTCCACGCACTCATTCACTCAACACTGCCCACCTCTCTGTCCTTCAACCAGGGTCATATATAGAGATGTACAGGTAACTGCCAAAATAAAGGAAACACCAACATAAAGTGTTTTAATAGGGCGTTGGGCCACCACGAGCCGCCAGAACAGCTTCAATGCGCCTTGGCATAGATTCTACAAGTGTCTGAAACTCTATTGGAGGGATGCGTCATCATTCTTCCACAAGAAATTCCATCAATTGCGTTCAATTGGGTTGAGATCTGGTGACTGAGACACACACACACACACACACTTTGAACACCCTATTATCCTTTGAGACCCCTCTTTCAAAGTCACTGAGATTACTTCTTCTAGCCATGGTAGCCAAAATAATGGGCAACTGGTCATTTTTATACATGACCCTAAGCATGATGGAACAACAGCTGTTTGGAAGCATCTGCTTTCAATATACTTTGTATCCTTCATTTACTCAAGTGTTACCTTAATTTTGGCAGTTGCCTGTATATTGCTCTGTCTGGCCTCAAACGCATCACTACTCGACTGTACCTTAAGGAACACATATAGGATCAGTTTACCCTCCTCAAAGTCTAACTGAAATCATTAGGAAGGAAAAACACTAAACTGATATGAGATCAGTGTGGAAACTTTATTCTACTTTAGCCACACATCAACAGGTCTGGACATGTCCCTCTCAGACGGGGGCTGACCAGTCAGTTCAGGGGCAACTGGTCAATGAGCATTAAACACAGGCCATCTGCCATCAATGCACTGGCAATATCAATTAGTATACAGACACTGCACTTAAACAGAGGCCCCCAAACCAAGTTCACACTCCAAGCTGAAATGGGCAAGTGTGTTTGGCATGTGTGAGATGAAACCCATAGGCACAGTCTTTACGGCATCCATGTTAGGAAGTTGTCAGTTGCCAGGCAAAACTCTATACTGAGTAGGCATACAACATGTAATTTGTCTTGTGTCTCATAATGTAAAACTGTAATGACAATTGCACTACTTTTAATAATATATAAGGGAAAATACATGTTTTTCCCTGTTACAAATTAACAGAAAATCCTTGAATAGGTGCCAAACCAGACACAGCTACTGTAGACTATACAATTACACTGTTGTTTTAGCTTTGCCTGTACCCATTTGAACCTGCAGTCTCCCCAGCGATAAGGAGAGTGTTCTCCTCTTTTTCTTTTCATTGGATTAGGTGGTGAATGGGAGAAGAGTGGCTATTGCCAAATGGGAAAACGGCTACACAGGGAGAGAGCAAAGAAGAGAATCAATCAGGAAGTGGCAGCCTTTCAGCTGTGCCAGTGAAGCCTGGGCAACTTCCTGGTAGTGTTGCCAAGGTGACTCAAAGTCCAGCCAGCTGGTTCAGAGGGTTCTCTGGGATGCTGGCAAGGAATGTGGGTATGTTGGAGTGGAGAAGAGAAGAGGGTAATCAAATCAAATGTTATTTGTCACATGCGCCGAATACAACAGGTGTAGACCTTACCGTGAAATGCTCACTTGTATATGGTGGGCTATGTGTTTCATGGTAAGGTTTTGTTTGGTATGGTTTTGCGGGAGGGTTTGTGTGTGGTGTGTGTGGATATGTATGCGGGTGCGAGGGTGTGTGTGTGAATGTGAATGTGATCAGAAAGTGTATTGTAATGGTGGTGTGCTTAGTGAAGCGTGAGAGCATATTCACAATATTCCCAATAGCTTAGGAGTGCATGGGAATTTAAATCACAGGCATTAGTGAGTCCATGTGCATATGTATGTATAGCTAAGCTATATGTGGGTGGGGTAGCTAATACCTCGGTACAGCTGTGGCTCTATCCCCACTCCCGTGTGACCACAGGGCATTGGTTTGGGTGAGGGGAGAGGAGGGGTTAGGCAGGGTGAGAAGGGGTGAAGATGGGGTGAGTACGGAAGGTGGGGTGTTGGTGAGGAGGGGAGAGTAGGGGGTCAGATATTGGGGGTTATGAGGTTCCAGACTGGGGGAAGGGGGAAGCTGGGAGAGAAGGGGTAAGGAGGGGAGAGGAGTGATGACAAGGAGTCAGTCAGATATTGGGGGGATACGAGGGCCCAGACTGGGGGAGCTAGCTGGGCAAACACAGCTGGGGCTGCAGACCCTGGTGGGTCCTGCCGCTCAACGGCCCCTCACACATTATCTGTGTGTTTGCTCAGGGGATGGGCCCTAATCCTCACACACTGATCTGTGTGTAGGCCCACCACACTCTTTTCCATCCTCTCACCTCATCATATTTGAATCATTCTCCCCTATTGCTCCATCCCTCCCTCCTTCCCTTCCTCCCTCCGTTCACACCAGGCCTACAGGCTTAGATTAAAGTTACCCTGTTCACAGTCACAGACTTGCTAATTCCTATAAGAGTAAACATTTGTGTTCTTCCTATTCACTGGTGCCATATTAGATGCCTATTGGACTCCCAGAAGGGAGACAACAGGGTTGTATCTATGGATCTATATTATCTATGTGTGGGGCTGCTGTGGGTTAATCTCTAGGTGGGTGGGTTAGTCTGGTCTGCGTGGTAAATGGCATGTCAATGATCATCTCCTGACCTTTCTCTAGTCTACATGTATACAGGGAATCTAAATCTCTCAATAGAGGCATTACATATATTATAGTTTCCATTTCTACCAACTTTGATTTTAATTTGTTCACTCAACACCTACATTTACTGCCGAGTAATTTTCTATACATCTTCTCAACTTTGTACAGTGGTTTGGCTTCATGCCAGAAGATATAGCTCAAATGAGATACACGTACCTAACGTTGATAGAGAAATGTTGATTTTTGTGTAACTTTCATCATTAGTAAGGGCTTCTGAAGAATATAAGAGGGGAAAATAGGTTGCCTCTGACAACCTTCAAAGACAGTTTGTGTTGGAGACATTAGCAGCTGAGAAAGATTTACATATCTTTGTGTTGCCTGCTGCCCTCTAGTGGGAAATGCTCACGCTATTGCAAGTCATGAGCAAAGTAAGATAGCAAATTCAAGTCTAACAGAAAATGAGTGCATATATACTGAATTCGTCAAGAAGTTTGGATCTCTTGGCGTGATGGTTAAGGTGTAAGCTTGACACTCACTGGACCTGGGTACGTATCCCGGTGAGGGCTACCACGCGAATTCGCTACATTGGTGGCGCATATGAGGCCATTGGAGAGGAGTGTACACATGAGGGACTTGGTACAGAGGAGCCTGGGGACAAACTCTCTCAAAGGAAGGGGGTAGTGTGTCGACCTTAACCCAACACTTCGGGTCGGATCTGAGGTCGGATCTTTTGGTGTAGCGGTTCAAGTCCCGGTCGCGGCTGCCTTTCTGAATTTGCTAAAATCCTGCATTCAGCCGACATATGATACAGCATGTGTTGAAATTATTATTTTGAATGTTAAATGTGAGATAAATGAAGTTTTTCAACATTACTTACATATCTTCATTAAATGAAGGTGCATATTTCACAAGGATATAATACACTTATAAAAAATAATAACTTAAATAACAGTGTTGTGCTAAGACGTTATAGGATTGTGAGTATTCTGTGTTACTACTCTCAATGCAGCTCCATCGATTGCAAATGCTCTTACAGTCTTGCACTAAATTGATAAACTCTTCTCATGCAGTATCTCCACATGGGACAGTGTGACAAGAATGCTCATTCTTGGCCTGTGATAGACTACTCATGCCCTCTGCTGGACGGACCTGTCTGACATCTGAGTTCACACAGGACCACGAAGCCACCGTTGACAATATACAAGCCGCTCCTACTAATAAGAAGAAACTTTTCAAGGAAAACAAAACGTTTCTCTGGAACTCGTGCTCTGTTTGTTGGCGTGTGCATCAAAATGACTCAGGCCATGGTCTCGATCAGTTGTTTTATCTACCTGGATATACTGAAGGATCCAGTAACTGTCACATGTGGACATAGCCTCTGTATGTGTAGTCCTACAGGAGCCTAACGTTACGGCTTAGTCCAAGGACCTTACATGTTCTGTTTAAAGGGCTAATTGGCTCTGGAGGCCGAAACAGACAAATACTCCATTTAAATGTGAATCGAGTCTCAATTGTGGTACGGTTCTGGAAATATAAATCCCTCTACTTTCATATCACATCCAAATGCAAAATACACACTTTACTGTACACTGTTTTAACCAGTTTTAACACAGTTGCAGTACACAGTATTTTTTGTGACAATACTTTTGTGGTGTCTGTCTTGCGTTTACACACAGGTGTTCGGAGACACAGATTGCTGATTAACACACTGTCTTCAGTCTGTTTTCCGTAAACGGGCGTTGTAACATGGAAATATCCCCATGTGGGAACCTTAAACCTATGAACTCTAAACCTATAAAGGTGTGTATCAATTTAATCTTTTTTTTTTGATATATATTATTTCTCGCCAAAAGAAATAATGATACTTTAGCCTAATTTGCTACATAGGTCATCTGCCTTTTTTTGCAATTATTTTCCATTGGACAAAAGATGTAACCCACAAATGTTGGCTTAGGTTTTTTTTGCCAAACTAACAATGTCTTACTATTTAAATTATTTTATTTGATTTCAACTAACTTATGTTTTAATTCAATTAAGTTAAGGAGCTTATGCTTCCAAAACCGTACTGCAAGTGATAAGTGTTAATGTTCAGACCGAGTGTCGCGGCTCTTAACAAAACTCCCGCCTACAGAAGACGCCTTTGTCCAATGACTCTTTTGTGTAATGTAATGGATCTGAGTCATGAGCAAGGGTTACTGTACGAACTGTATTCAGGGCTGCTTGGCTCAGGATGATGAGAAAAGTGTCTACAGTTGCCCCTGTGTAGGAAAGTTTCATTCCCAGTCCTGTTCCACGAAAAAAACACTCTTCTTGGTGGAGAAACTAAAGAATACTGGAGAACTCCAAGCTGCTCCTGTTCACTGTTATGTTGGATCTGAAGTGTGGTTTCTGTACTGGGAGAAAACTCAAAGCCAACAAGTCCTGCCTGGTGTGTCTGGCCTCTTACTGTGAGACTCACCTCAATCCTCCGTTAAAGAAGTACAAACTGGTTAAAGCCTTCACACAACTAAAGTAGAAGATCTGCTTTTATCATGACAAACCACTGGAGGTTTACTGCTGGATGGATCAGTGCTCGGTTTCCCTAAAGCAGCTTAAGATTCATCGTTAGAATCTTTGTAGAAGCATCGTTGAATAGCCTAGCTGTTTCCCAAAACCCATTGTTATTTTGCTATGCAAGTCACTGAAGAACTAATTTTTATTTTCAATGACAGCCTAGGAACAGTGGGATAACTGCCTTGTTCAGGGGTAGAACTACAGATTTTTACCTTGTCAGCTCAGGGATTCGATCTTGCAACCTTTCGGTTACTAGTCCAACGCTCTAACCACTAGGCTACTTGCCACCCGTTATTAACAGTGCACTTGAAAAAGCTTGTAATCTAATGCCTGCCTCAGACCACTCATAAAAGAGATGTGTGTCGTTAGATGCTTTTTTTGCCCTCCCACATGTGTCACTTCATACACAGAAGATACTAACAAGCGACATATAAAAATATACATTTCATGTTCAATCGAGTTCTACCTTGCTACTTGTAGGCTACTGTCTGTAATTTGTCTCAATATATTTCATGATGTGTAGCCTTACACATGTACAAGGATATGCCAAATTGGTTACTTAGTGCATTTTTATTGGGTAAGCATTAAAATAAGCCACCTCAATATTTGCAGCCATAGGTGATATCTCTTTAGGAGCTGATCTGTCGTCATTAGTATTGTGAAATAATTGTAATGTGAAGGAAATATTTGAATGGAGAAAGCTGATCTGAGAGCCGCGCTCCCTTTCTTTCGATCCGCTCAGTATCGACACATGCTCCAAAGACGCACTTAGTGACTGTTCTCTCTGCGTGGTGTTTTGTGAAACGCATGTTAAATCTTCGGCCGTTGTGGGAAAGATGCATTGTTAAAACACTCGTATGCCTAAGTTCCATACATTTTGGGGAACAGGGCCCAGCAGTGTATCTGTTATCTTTGTACCATGGATGAACATAAAGGCCATGCTACCATCTCAGCTGCAGCAGAAATGACTGAGAAACAGGTAAGGATGGGAGTTTTGATGGGGTATCTACAATGTTGTTGATCCATCCTCAGTTTTCTCCCATCACAGCCATTAAACTCTGTAACTGTTTTAAAGTCACCATGAGGCCTCATGGTGAAATCCCTGACTGGTTTCCTTCCTCTGGCAACTGAGTTAGGAATGACACCTGTATCTTTGTAGTGACTGGGTGTATACACAATACTAACCTAAAGTCAAAAGAAGGAAACCTGTACAGAATATTCCAAAAACATGCATCCTGTTTGCAAAAAGGCACTCCAAAAATGCAGCTAACAAATTAACGTTATGTCCTGAATATAAAGCTTTATGTTTTGTGCAAATCCAACACAACACATCACTGAATCCCACTCTTCATATTTTCAAGCATGGTGGTGGTTGCATCATGGGTATGCTATGGGTATGCTTGTCATCGGCAAGGACTAGGGAGTTTTTTAGGGGATCCTAAAGGAAAACCTGGTTCAGTCTGCTTTCCAACAGACACTGGGAGAAAAATTCACCTTTCAGCAGGACAATAACCTAAAACACAAGGCCAAATATACACTGGAGTTGCTTACCAAGACGACATTGGTGGTTCCTGAGCGGCCTAGTTACAGTTTTGATTTAAATCGGCTTGAAAATACACTGCTCAAAAAAATAAAGGGAACACTTAAACAACACAATGTAACTCCAAGTCAATCACACTTCTGTGAAATCAAACTGTCCACTTAGGAAGCAACACTGATTGACAATACATTTCACATGCTGTTGTGCAAATGGAATAGACAAAAGGTGGAAATTATAGGCAATTAGCAAGACACCCCCAATAAAGGAGTGGTTCTGCAGGTGGTGACCACAGACCACTTCTCAGTTCCTATGCTTCCTGGCTGATGTTTTGGTCACTTTTGAATGCTGGCGGTGCTTTCACTCTAGTGGTAGCATGAGACGGAGTCTACAACCCACACAACTGGTTCAGGTAGTGCAGCTCATCCAGGATGGCACATCAATGCGAGCTGTGGCAAGAAGGTTTGCTGTGTCTGTCAGCGTAGTGTCCAGAGCATGGAGGCGCTACCAGGAGACAGGCCAGTACATCAGGAGACGTGGAGGAGGGCAACAACCCAGCAGCAGGACCGCTACCTCCGCCTTTGTGCAAGGAGCAGCACTGCCAGAGCCCTGCAAAATGACCTCCAGCAGGCCACAAATGTGCATGTGTCTGCTCAAACGGTCAGAAACAGACTCCATGAAGGTGGTATGAGGGCCCGACGTCCACAGGTGGGGGTTGTGCTTACAGCCCAACACCGTGCAGGACGTTTGGCATTTGCCAGAGAACACCAAGATTGGCAAATTCGCCACTGGCGCCCTGTGCTCTTCACAGATGAAAGCAGGTTCACACTGAGCACATGAGCACATGTGACAGACGTGACAGAGTCTGGAGACACCGTGGAGAACGTTCTTCTGCCTGCAACATCCTCCAGCATGACCGGTTTGGCGGTGGGTCAGTCATGGTGTGGGGTGGCATTTCTTTGTGGGGCCGCACAGCCCTCCATGTGCTCGCCAGAGATAACCTGACTGCCATTAGGTACCGAGATGAGATCCTCAGACCCCTTGTGAGACCATATGCTGACACATGCACATTTGTGGCCTGCTGGAGGTCATTTTGCAGGGCTCTGGCAGTGCTCCTCCTTGCACAAAGGCGGAGGTAGCGGTCCTGCTGCTGGGTTTTTGCCCTCCTACGGCCTCCTCCACGTCTCCTGATGTACTGGCCTGTCTCCTGGTAGCGCCTCCATGCTCTGGACACTACGCTGACAGACACAGCAAACCTTCTTGCCACAGCTCGCATTGATGTGCCATCCTGGATGAGCTGCACTACCTGAACCAGTTGTGTGGGTTGTAGACTCCGTCTCATGCTACCACTAGAGTGAAAGCACCGCCAGCATTCAAAAGTGACCAAAACATCAGCCAGGAAGTATAGGAACTGAGAAGTGGTCTGTGGTCACCACCTGCAGAACCACTCCTTTATTGGGGGTGTCTTGCTAATTGCCTATAATTTCCACCTTTTGTCTATTCCATTTGCACAACAGCATGTGAAATGTATTGTCAATCAGTGTTGCTTCCTAAGTGGACAGTTTGATTTCACAGAAGTGTGATTGACTTGGAGTTACATTGTGTTGTTTAAGTGTTCCCTTTATTTTTTTGAGCAGTGTATATGGCAAGACTTGAAAATGGCTGTCTAGCAATGATCACCAGCCAACTTGACAGAGCATGAATAATTAGTCAAATATAATGTGCAAATATTGTACAATCCAGGTTTACAAAGCTCTTAAATACTTACCCAGAAAGAGAGCTGTAATCACTGCCAAATGTGTATAGACTCAGGGGTGTGAGATATTGCTGAATTTGATTTTCAATAAATTAGCAAAAAAACATTTACATTTTGCTACAGACGGTGATCGGTCCACTAATAGAGGATTAGTAAAGGCCCAGTGCACTACTTTTGTCCCAGGTAAAATCCCTGGTTGGCGAGTTGATACAATTCCAAATCTGGAAGGTTAAAACCACCCTCAGATTTAGGAAGATGTAAAAACCTTTGTTTTTATTCTATGAGTTTTTCCCCATACAAAGTCTGAGTATAATTTTTAAAGAATGTCTTTGATGGGGTAATTGGTATTACCGAGAATAAATACAAAAACATTGGGAGCCATGCCATTCGAAAGAGGTTTACTCTACCTGTAAGATTTATGGGAAGATTATTCCATTTAATTAGATGATGTTACTGTTGTAGAAATCAGCGCGCTGGAGAGGTTCCATTTAACTCAATGCACCGTAGTACACATGTCAATCAGGAGCTCTCCTGGGGCAGTCCCAGCAGTTGTCTTATATACGGCTATACACAGACGAGTTATATTGCATGATTTAGCATAATTCATTCATCATTACCGTTTTGTTTCACTCATGTGACCGACCAATACTGGTTCATAACATGTGACAGACCAATACCTCACGAGGCTTCTTCTCTCTAAGCTGAGACCTTGAAACTGAGATATCTTTCGTTCTCAAAACCAAGGTCTGCGCGTACTGCCAAATTGCAGCTTCTGATAGTGAGGATTTGTTCAGTCAGTCACACTTGCACGAGCACCGAAAATGGTTATTAGAATAGCACATGAATAGAACACAGGAATTACTTATTAGAAAAGCACAAACGTAAAGAAATTCCAACACATTGTCTTTTTATATCTGTTGTCACTTATTAAGCATCCTATGTATTTGATATTTTTTGTGGTCCACTTATAGGATTGCTGTATATCATGAGTTATTATTTTTCCTATTGCCATTATATATATTTTTCAGAGATTTCAGAGTATTCAGAACTTTTTTTTAGCAAGGGGACATTGAGTTTTCAGTATTGGTTATGTATATCAGGAGATCATCTGCAAATAAGTTTAGTTTATAGTGCTTCCGGAAGGCTACCAGAGAAAGACGAGGGAGTTGGCTGTGCTTTTCATCCCATTGGATCCGTCAGTTGCCACGATCAATAGGTTGAGAGAGGCCTCGGACGTGTGGCTGACTGAGTGCTAAAGCGTGCTGGGTAGGCACTACGCTGAGGAGTTGGAGAGCAACAAGGCGAGTCTGTGGTCGATGGAGGTGACAGAATGTGGCAGCACGCAGCTCCCTGTGCGTTTGCGCTGACTACTCGCCGCCGACGAGAGGGCCGTGGAAGAGTCTCCACCAGTTACGAGCCGACTCTCAGCTGGTCATCAAACCTGCGGACAAGGGCTCGTCGGTGATGGTCATGGACAGGGAGCATTGCCTGTTACCAGAGGCGAAGTGGCAGCTCATGTTGCATTTATATTTTTGTTCAGTATATACAGGATATTTGTGTAACAACTGTAAATCAAATGTCTATGCGTTTATTGATTTAGATTATTAAACTGTATATATTCCCTGAGCTTTTGTCAAACCTGACTCTTTAAAGACATCAGACAATTAGAAAGCTTATTTCAATTTATTTTGTCCTGTAATATTTTCTCTCTTTCTGTCATTCACTTGTCAAATGGCTGAAATGGTTAAACAGATTTCCTGACAGACCATGAGTGGCCAAATTGAAGTGCTCATAATGGGAGTCTAGAGTTGCGACCACCTTCTTCAGTGTTGCTCTGGAGCAGGTATTCCCAAACTGGGGTACACGCGCAATGCCGTCGGGGGTACGCCAAATAAAAATGTGATTCACATAAAAAATACAAATAAAATAAAACAATTCTTCACATTTTCAAACAGTCCATTTATATTTTCCAACGGGGCTATACATTTGGGTGAGGTTTTTTTCTCGCCTGAGTAAAAATAAAATTAAACCATCTAGTTGTCACACCCTGATCTGTTTCGCCTGTCTTTGTGATTGTCTCCACCCCCCTCCGGGTGTCGCCCATCTTCCCCATTATCCACCCGGGCTCCCAGCGGACCCTGGCCTTCGTGCGACAACGCTTTTGGTGGCCTACCATGGTTCCGGACGTCACCGCCTTTGTCGCCGCCTGCATGGTCTGTGCACGGAACAAGACCCCTCGACAAGCTCCGGCTGGCCTCCAACCTCTGCCCATCCCTCATCACCCCTGGTCTCACATCTCCCTGGACTTTCTCACGGGTCTCCCCTCGTGGTGGATCGCTTTTCCGTGGCCGCCCAGGTAGGACCCCAAGTGGTGCCCTTGGAGGGGGGTACTGTCACACCCTGATCTGTTTCACC
Source organism: Salvelinus namaycush (assembly GCF_016432855.1). Lineage (NCBI taxonomy): Eukaryota > Metazoa > Chordata > Actinopteri > Salmoniformes > Salmonidae > Salvelinus > Salvelinus namaycush. Next base: position 18,240,705 of record NC_052310.1, read on the forward strand.
TGTCTTTGTGATTGTCTCCACCCCCCTCCAGGTGTTGCCCATCTTCCCCATTATCCCCTGTGTATTTATACCTGTGTTCTCTGTTTGTCTGTTGCCAGTTCCTCTTGTTTGTTCAAGTCAACTAGTGTTTCGTGTCTCCAGTCACATTAACTGTTACTCTCTCCGGGAATTACACTAACGATGTAGCCAAACATAGCTGTTGCTCATTTCCTTTGCTTGAAAATCCACTGAGAGGCTCTTGCTGCCAAGGGAATGCTTGACAGCTTGAAAAATGTTTTGGACGCTACAGTGAAAATGGTTAACTTTGTTAAAGCAAGGCCCCTGAACTCTCGTGTATTTTCTGCACTCTGCAATGATATGGGCAGCGGCCATGTAACGCTTTTACAACATACAGAAATGCACTGGTTATGAAGGAGCAAGGTACTGACACGTTTTTTAAAATTGAGAGACGAGCTTAAAGTTTTCTTTACTGACCATCATTTTCACTTGTCTGACCGCTTGCATGATGACGAGTTTCTCACACGACTGGCCTATCTGGGTGATTTTTTTTCTCGCCTGAATGATCTGAATCTAGGATTACAGGGACTCTCCGCAACTATATTCAATGTGCGGGACAAAATTGAGGCTATGATTAAGAAGTTGGAGCTCTTCTCTGTCTGCATTAACAAGGATAACACACAGGTCTTTCACTGTATGATTTCTTGTGTGCAAATGAACTCAAGCTTACGGACAATGTCAAATGTGATATAACGAAGCACCTGAGTGAGTTGGGTGCGAAATATTGCTGGTACTTTCCCGAAACGGATGACGCAAACAACTGGATTCGTTATCCCTTTCATGCCCTGCCTCCAGTCCACTTACCGATATCTGAACAAGAGAGCCTCATCGAAATTGCAACAAGCGGTTCTCTGAAAATTGAATTTTAATCAGAAGCCACTGCCCGATTTCTGGATGGGTATCAGAGTATCCTGTCTTGCCAAATCCCGCTGTTAAGACACTGATGCCCTTTGCAACTATGTACCTATGTGAAAGTGGATTCTCTGCCCTCACTAGCATGAAAACTATATACAGGCACAGACTGTGTGTGGAAAAGGATTTAAGACTGAGACTCACTCCAATACAACCCAACATTGCAGAGTTATGTGCATCCTTTCAAGCACACCCTTCTCATTAACCTGTGGTGAGTTATTCACAGTTTTCAATGAACAAATAAGATTTTATATGTAAGATGGTTAAATTATGATTATTATTATATTATTATTTGTGCCCTGGTCCTATAAGAGCTCTTTGTCACTTCCCACGAGCTGTGTTGTGACAAAAACTCAAACTCATTCCTATGTTTAATAAATGTATCATGTGTGGCAGGTTTACAATGATGGCAAAAAACAACATTTGAGAGTGCGCTGACCCTGGCGTTTGAAGGGGTACGGGACTATTAAAAGTTTGGGAGCCACTGCTCTGGAGGATACAAAAATACCTTTATGTAAACATATTGGTTGACATTTTGGTGAATGAGAAATATGTGAAAGAGATTGCACACTGTCAATGAATTATCAAAGCTCACATGCCATGGCAGGCAAGTAATGTTTGTGTTATTGTATATTACTTGAGTAATCAGTTGTAGTGATACACTAGAGTACTATCATTATCAGTGGCGATTTTAGAATGTAAAAAATGTTTATGCATGCCAGCAAAGCCACTACACAACACTATACTAAAAAAGACATTAATTGCACTATAATGGTGACAAACGGTGCCCACAAACTGTTAGGGCCTACATTAAGATGTCCCAACAGCAGAGCTTTCTTTTCAGCACCATGGAGTGAATCTTTACCACTGCTACACCTGGCTATCAGCGGAGCCTTGTCTGGCAGCGAAACAGTTCATTCAGCCTCATTTACTGCCTTTAAAAAAAAGATAGCTGATATGGTTGACTTGCTTAAACAAATGTGGTTTCTACTGACAATTGATATGTACAAACTATGGCATAAGGGGACAACAAGCGGAAAAGAGGCAATCAGTAATTTTGATAAAGGCATTAATGAGCGAGCTAGGATGGACATAGTCCACATACAGTGCATTCGGAAAATATTCAGACCCTTTGACGTTTCTCACATTTTGTTACGTTACAGCCTTATTCTAAAATTGATTCAATTATTTGTTTTACTCATCAATCTACACACAATACCCCATAATGACAAAGTGAAAAATGTTTTTTAGAAATGTTAGCAAATTTATTCAACATAAAAAACAGAAATACATTATTTACATAAGTATTCAGACCCTTTGCTGTGAGACTCGAAATTGAGCTCATGCGCATCCTGTTTCCATTGATCATCCTTGAGATGTTTCTACAACTTAATTTGAGTCCATCTGTGGTAAATTCAATTGATTGCACATGATTTGGAGAGGGACACACCTGTTTATATAAGGTCCCACAGTTGACAGTGCATGTCAGAGCAAAAACCAAGCCATGAGGTCGAAGGAATTGTCCGTAGACCTACGAGACAGGATTGTGTAGAGGCACAGATCTGGGGAAGGGTACTAATCAAAGATTATTTAGCATTGAAGGTCCCCAAGAGCACAGTCGCCTCCATCATTCTTAAATGGAAGATGTTAGGAACCACCAAGACTCTTCCTAGAGCTGGCCACCTGGCCAAACTGAGCAATCGGGGGAGAAGGGCCTTTCTCAGGGAGGTGACCAAGAACCAAGAGTGTGCAAAGCTTTCATCAAGGCAATTCTTTTTTTTTAATTTCACCTTTATTTAACCAGGTAGGCCAGTTGAGAACAAGTTCTCATTTGCAACTGCGACCTGGCCAAGATAAAGCAAAGCAGTTTGACACATACAACAACACATAGTTACACATGGAATAAACAAACATACAATCAATAATAGGAAAATCTATATACAGCATGTGCAAATGAGGTAAAGGGTGGCTACTTTGAAGAATCTCAAATAGAAAAATATTTTGATTTGTTGAACACATTTTTGGTTACTACATGATTCCATGTGTGTTATTTCATAGTTTTGATGTCTGTACTATTATTCTACAATGTAGAAAATAATAGAAATAAAGAAAAATCCTTTAATGAGTAGGTGGTCCAAACTTTTGACTGGTACTGTATATATATATATATTGTTTACACATACTTAAAGACTACCAATAAACACTGTGTGACCTTTATTTAACCATCTGCAGTAAAATGTTGGGGAGCGGTGGTGAATAGCAATCTTTAAGTCTTTCCACAGATTTTGGGATTCAAGTCTGGGCTTTGGCTGGGCCACTCAAGGACCTTCAAATTCTTGTTCTGAAGATATTCCAGCATTGCTTTGGCTGTATGCTTGGGGTCATTGTCCCGTTGGAACGTAAATCGTCGCCCCACTCTAAGGTTCTCATCAAGTACCTCCCGGGTGGTGCAGTGGTCTAGGGCACTGCATCGCAGTGCTAGCTGCGCCACCAGAGTCTCTGGGTTCATGCCCAGGCCCAGGCTCTGTCGCAGCCGGCCGCAACCGGGAGGTCCGTGGGGCGACGCACAATTGGCATAGCGTCGTCCGGGTTAGGGAGAGTTTGGCCGGTAGGGATATCCTTGTCTCAGTATGTAAAAATGTAATAAAAAATGTATGCACTCTTCTGTAAGTCGCTCTGGATAAGAGCGTCTGCTAAATGACTAAAATGTAAATGTAAGTATTTGCTGCCACCGCCATGCTTAACGTTAGGGATGGTGTTAGATGTGTGATGACCTGGTTTTCTCCAGACATAGCACTTTTCATTAAGGCCAAAGAGTTATCTGACCACAGAATATATTTTCCTTATGCTCTCAGTCTTTCACATGGCTTTTTGCAAACTCCAGGCATGCTGTCATGTGCCTTTTTATCAGGAGTGTCTTTCGTCTGGCCAGTCCCAAAAAGCCCAGATTGGTGAAGTGTTGTATAGACTGTTGTCCTTCTGGCAGGTTCTCCCATCTCAGACAAGGAACTCAGTAGTTCTGTCAGAGTTGTCATTTGGTTCTTGGTCACCTCCCTGACCAAGGTCCTTCTTGCTTGGTTGCTCAGTTTGGTTGGAGGGCCAATGATGGAGACTACTGTGCTCTTGAAAATGTTCAACACTCTAGAAATTGTATAATACCCTTCCCCAGATATATGCCTCATCACAATTCAATCTCTGAGATCTATGGACAGTTCCTTGGATTTCATGGGATATTTTCTGCTCTGACATGCTTTGTCAACTGTGGGACCTTACATAGACAGGTTTGTTTCTTTCTAAATCATGTCCAATAAATTGAATTGACCACAAGTGGACTCCAATCAAGTTATAACGACATCTCAAGGATGATCAAAGGATATTGGATGCACCTGAGTTCAATTTGAAGTGTCATAGCAATGGGGTGTGAATACTTATGTAAATGGACAATTTCTGTATTTAATTTTCCAGACATTTGCAAAAATGTCTAAAAACATGTTTTCACTTCATCATTATGGGCATGAAAACTTTCTGAAGGATCCCTGTTGAGGAGGCTCACAGTAAGGGGCAAGTTAGTGAATCATTAGTCCACAAGAGGGTGCTCTTAACCAACCCAAATCAGTGTCTACAGAGTGTGCTGTAATTCTGTCCACAGAGATGAAAAAGTAACCTTTTGTTATTAAAGATATCAGTTGTGAAGTTAGAGCTGAAGTACCAAGTAGATGGTGTTTTATTCTATGGTAGCAATATGTTTAAATTCTCTTTACAACGCTAGGAATGGATTTAGGGTTTGAAGTTCAATAAAGGTAAAATAGACAAAATATTTTGGTCTATTACTTGTTATGCTTGTGTCATATAGTATTCCACTCAGGACATCTTGGTTCACAAGTGAGTCTACAAGCCTGTGTGTGATTGTTTCCTGTGACCCTGGGTCTACAGAGACTAATCCTATTTACTATAGGCAGGGGAAGAATTTGTGTGGCACCTTGACCTCTAAATCGTGACCAAAGAGCTACCATTTTGGGTCTTCGGGGTCTTCGGGGTCTTGACAGATAACCTTTTCTGCCGTGACCAGGCGTGAGGGGTAGAGAAGAGGGGGCAGGGGAGTGCAGGGCGGCCCAGCGCTGAGCACCCATCCTAGGGGTTGACAGGTAGCCCTCTCCCATCCTATCTGGAGCCCCAGCCTGGGGCCCTGACCTTTGAAGGGGGGCCCAGGCGCACCCAGGCACAGGTGACCTTGATGATGCTGACGGTTTAGCTCAGGGAGCCACTTCACCTTTAGCATGGGTTGGTCATCCTGCCATGTCAGGGAAGATACATGAGTGCTACAGAGGCCATGCCACTATGCATTAGGAAAGACCATGGTTGCGTCCCAATAATCTCTCCTTTCTCCAGAAATATGCACATGTCCACTTCCTTTCATGGATTTGAAAGGAAATGACTTATATGGAACATTTTGTAGAATATCAACTGCTCTTGCTAAATAAATATAAGTGCATATTTCTAAGTTATTACACTTATCACAGTGTAAAGGCACCATACAATCACTCAGGGGTGCAACACTTCACTGGGGACATTCTGAAAATGCATTTTGTCCCCCCCAGTTTTATCATTGGAATGTGATACAAAACGAGACAACGGTGTGCTTTAGGACCATGCGGACGCCTCTGAGCGGTTGGGTAGGCTGTTTAGAGTGTTTATCCGATGGATAAAAAAATATATACACTTTCGATCAAAAGTTAGGGGTCACTTATAAATGTCCTTATTTTTGAAGAAAATCATTTTTGTTGTCCATTAAAATAACATCAAATTGATCAGAAATACAGTGTAGACATTGTTAATGTTGTAAATTACTATTGTAGCTGGAAACGGCAGATTTTTTATGGAATATCTACATAGGCGTACAGAGGCCCATTATCAGCAACAATCACTCCTGTGTTCCAATGGAACGTTGTGTTAGCTAATCCAAGTTCATCGTTTTAAAAGGCTAACTGATCATTAGAAAACCCTTTTGCAATTATGTTAGCACAGCTGAAAACTTGTTCTGATTAAAGAAGCAATAAAACTGGCCTTCTTTAGACTAGTTGAGTATCTGGAACATCAGCATTTGTAGGTTCGATTACAGGCTCAAAATGGCCAGAAACAAAGAACTTTCTTCTGAAACTTGTCAGTCTATTCTTGTTCTGAGAAATGAAGGCTATTCCATGCGAGAAATTGCCAAGAAGCTGAATATCTCGTAAAATGCTGTGTACTACTCCCTACACAGAACAGCGCAAACTGGCGCTAACCAGAATAGAAAGAGGAGTGGGAGGCCTCGGTGCACAACTGAGCAAGAGGACAAGTACATTAGATTTACACTAGTTTGAGAAACAGATGCCTCACAAGTCCTCAACTGGCAACTTCATTAAACACCAGTCTCAACAGTGAGGAGGTGACTCCTAGATGCTGGCCTTCTAGGCAGAGTTCCTCTGTCTAGTGTCTGTGTTCTTTTGCCATCTTAATCTTTTATTTTTATTGGTCAGTCTGAGATATGGCTTTTTATTTGCAACTCTGCCTAGAAGGCCAGCATCCCGGAGTCGCCTCTTCATAATTATGTCCCCACCCACTTCTAAAACCAAGTTGTGCCCCTGCAATCACTCATTCACTCGAAAGGCTCAGCACAAAGAGTAAAAGAGCAAAAACTCTACAACAACTTCTATGACAAAATCTCTTTGTTTATTCAAATAAATGAAAGTGCATTTGATATAGGCATGTACAGTGGACATGTACAGTGCAATGGTTTAATCAGACACATAAGACAATCAAACAAGACATAATATAAAACATAACATTTACTTCTCAATTCATTTTGATTACATCAATCAAATAAATTACAATATGTACAAATCAGTTCAAAGGATTGTCTCTCAACTTGGGACAGAATTGTAAGAGAATTCAAGGTTTTTATTTTTATGTGTTCTGCAGTCACTCTTTTAAGAGCAAATGTATTTTTTGTCGCATAAGTCTTTCATTTCAAGCATCGCTACTGCCCATTGGAATAGTTTTCCCAAATAATCCTGTATCAACAATCACCATTTTAATAGGGAGAACTGATTGAGGGTACTAGTCTTATGTTAATTGTCACTTCTTCTCAGCCACTTCTTCATTCGCCCCTTTTATTGAAGGTACTATGCTTGCCGTCTTTATGGGGAGATGGGGGTGGTGTTGTAAAGTACATCAGTGGTGTAAGCGCTTGCCTGGACAGTGAGAGTCTGGGAGTGCATGAACAAAATAAAATTGTGCTACTGTGGAGTCTTAAGGAGGGCTTTCAGGTGTGTGGCAAGCTGGGAAATTGAGTTTCTCAGGAGAGGTTTAGGAGTCTATTGTGGTCAAGGGGCTTGGCGGACATTGAGGTTCCCGTAGTTGCTGGATGGACGGGGACCTCTTGGTGTTTTTGGTGGAGAAGGTGGGGAAGTCATTGAAGACCGCGAGGGGCCGTCCATCGGGGCAAAGCAGCACGCTTGAGTCAGCCTCACACTTGGTGGTCCTGCCTGGCCAGAGACCCTCCGCCTGGCTGGGCCTCAACCCCAACCCTCCTGAGGATAGGACCTCCGTCTTCACCCCCACCTGACTCATCTTGATCAGCACGTCCAACGACTGCTTGCGACTCTCCAACGAAGCCTTCATCGCTTCCTTCCTCCTCTCGTTCTCCTTTTCCTCCTCGTCCCTCTCCTTGGTCTCCTCGTCTTCCTCCTCGGTCTCCAAGGTAATATCATCTTTAAGTGAGGCTCCCTCGAGGCCCTGGTCACCAGTGGCAACCACATTGGTCACTCCAGGGTGTTCCTTCTTGACCGAGAGGTCCAGGGGTCCTTCGCTCTGGCGAGCTGTCCTCTCCAGTGCATGGTGAATGTGGGAGAGCTCGCTCCGGATCTTGTTCAGGTGTTCCCATAGGTGTCCCTGAGCAGGGAGGTCTTCTTTCTCCAAGTGGGCGATCTTGCGTTCAGCCTCCTGGTACTCCTGTAGAGCCTTGGAGAGATCGCTGAGGAGGGCAGCAGCTGATGTTGGTTCTGAAGATGCCTCCCCCGTCCCTTGGCCAGTGGTAGAGTCCCGGCTGTTGGGTCTTCTACAACGCGGCAGAGAGGGCGAATCACTGACTGGGCTTGCGGGGGGATCTGTGTACCACTGCTCTGCTGGCTGGGCTTCAGACTGAGCATTCGTAAAACTATGGAGACCAAATAAGAATTTTAGAAATCTGAGATATCAGAGAGGAAAATATAGAAAAAGTTACGAAAATACAAAAAATATATAAGCAAAAATTATATTTAAAAAGTAGGATCTGTAGGATCTTACCTGCTGTGGAGGAGGAGCTTTTCTGTTGGTTTGGTTTTGTGAATGTTCTTGAGGAGATCCAGGGTGAACCCAAGGGCTGGCCTCTTCTCCACAGGGGACTTGTGGGTCCCCAAGGTGGCCCCTGTCCTCTTGAGGCCCCAGCTTGGCTTCCCCTCCTTGGCTGCAGCTTCAAACTTGTCCCCTGCCCTGTAGGAAGGGTCTGGTGACTCTCTCTGGGGGGACACCCAGGCGGCAGGGGAGGTGGTAGGGGTACCTGGCCTCAGAGCAGGCACCTTCCACAAGTTGATTTTAGGCTGGTAACTGGGGTTGGGCTCCAGGCCATTCGCAGAGGTCTTAAGCCCCTTGCTGATGTCACTCTGAGCGGAGGCTGCACCGAAGGCATGCTCACAGAGGAAGGGGTAGTAGAAGTGGGGTGGCAGGATGCTCCGGTCGGCGGGGTGGTGTGCACCGGACGCTGGTTGCATGAGCTGAGCGGCCGACGCCAGGAAGGGGAGCTGGGCTAGCTGCGCATGAGTTGGGGTATTAACATTGGTGGTAGGGGTGGGGATTGCGTTCATTGAGTTCACATAGGAGAAGAGGCTGGGACTCAGGGGGTAGCCCACCCCGAGGACGGACAGGTTGAGTCCCATGGGATCCTGGTAGTCCACCAGGCCAGGTGGAAGAGGGTAGCAAGGGATGGAGCTGCCCACTCTAGGCTGGGCACCCTCGGATTTGGCCTTGGTTTGGCTGGTGGCCAGCAGACGCCACTGCTCCGACAGCAGCCCGGGGGCTGTCAGGCACGTCTTGGACAACTTGTAGTGCTTCAGCTGGGCTTCCACCTCCACAGAGCGTGCCCGCAGAAGTTGGTCCTCCAGAGAGAACATATCGGCCATCAGCAGCTCAGGTTCAGGCCCCTTACTTGCTCTCTTGGTCGTCCCTTCTGAAGAATCCCTGTTATTGGAGCTCTCTCTGGTCATCCCGTTGACTTCAGCCCCTTCTCCCTGTCCCCTCTCCTCCTCTTCTGCCGGACTCTGTCCATTGTCTCCGTCCTCCTCCACCACACGCCGCTGCCGGGGCCTCTCCTCGGTCCCTGTGGCGGGCTCGGGCTCCTCTTTCCCGGCCGCGGTCCGGAGGCAGTGTGCCTGCTGAAGGGGCCGGAGCTGGTCTGGGTGCAGCAGGTTGCCCTTCTTATAGGGCCAGTCGGACTCAATGAGCAGGGACAGGGAGTTCTTGCACAGGCTGTACTTCATGTGGTTGTAGAGATGGGACTTCTCCATGCAGGTGAAGGGGCACTGGAAGCACTTATAGTTGTATGGTTTGCCCCATGGCCGTGGGATGTAGTGGGGCTTCTTGGGCTTGCGCTCCTTGTGCTTGCACACAGAGGTCACCTTGCACGCGTGACCCTCCTTGGACATGGTGCTGAATGATTCTGTGCTCACAATGCAGGTTATTCTGAGGAGAAGGTATGTGAAAGTCTTGGAGAGATGGGGGTGTAGGGACACAGTCTCTCGTTCCTTCTCAGGCTAGATGTAGTGCATTTCTTTATTTGTTTTTGAAAGATTCTTCAAGCTGGGATCCAGGTGGGCAGGAGCTGTGGAACACAAGATACATATTTTTGGGAATTATAACCTAAAAAGTAAAATTAATACATTTAATAAATTTTTTCCACAAGAAGTCAATCAACATTTTTAATAAAGTCCCAGAAAGAAACAGCAGAATGGAATTAGATTGACAGAATTACACTGCAGAGCATATGGTGTGTATATTAATATTATTCTATTTTTTCCATATACTGTATATATATTTTTTACCCTGCTTTCTCCACAGTTGGTATTTACAGTCTTGTCTCATTGCTGTAACTCCCGTACGGACTCGGGTGAGGCAAAGGTAGAGAGCCGTGCGTCCTCCGAAACACAACCAAGCCGCACTGCTTCTTGACACAATGCCCACTTAACCGGGGCATTGGGTTAAGTGGGCATTCCTCCGCACCAATGTGTCGGAGGAAACACCGTGCACCTGGCGACCGTGTCAGCGTGCACTGCGCCCGGCCCACCAGAGTATGTGAATGTGCATAGGGGGCCATGTATCAGCATGCGCATATGTGTATCTATGGGATTGTTTCATACGTTGTCTACCTGAGCTGCTGAGCTGAGTTGCCACTAACCTAACTGCAGGGTGGCCCACGCCGCTCTGTTCTCACTGTACCTGCCGCTACTCATTATTTCCAGTGCAGCACCAGGCACTAGCAGGGCCCAGGGCCCAGGGCTGGGGGGCAAACAGGCACCTGTGCAGGGGGCTTTACTCACAGCCATGGCCTGGCTACATGGGCTCTGGGCCCCTGGAGGCCGGCCAGGGGTGCAGCGGTCCAGGGTGAGGATTGCAGACGGTGGGCGTTGGGGGGGGTGGGGGGTGGGGGGGGGGGGCATGGGCACTGGTTCTTAATGAGAGCCTGGCATCACGCCCATAGGGCATCGTTAGTGCCAGGGCTGGGATTTGGGTCAGGGCGCATCGCACCAAGTTCAACTGCTCTCCTCTCGCCCGCTTCTGTCTCTCCCTTCTACTTCTGTGCTTTTGGAGATGGGGTGGTGTTCTCAACGTTTAATATACCCTTTCATCCCTTTCACAGGACAGATAAGAGGGGGGAGCTTTATCTCGCATATCTATTACAACTGGAATTTACTGGAAAATGACATGGTAACAAATGTAACGTTTTGGGACTTGAAAACATTCAATACAATTGGTACTATATGATGCTGGTGCTACTTTTTTCAATGAATCCCAAAGACAGAGAGGTGGTTATTAGTTAATGAAAAATTGCTATATTTTTAAAATAAATATCAGGTAAGTAATGGACCATAAAATAAAGTGTTCCCTGTGTGTATTTTGGTGTATATTTTAAGTGAATGAGTGAACTATTTACTAATGTAATGTCTGTAATGTAATCAGACATTATCAGGATTTTTAAAATGTTTTTTAAATGTATAAACCAGTGCACTAAATTCAGCACATTACAATATTTTTAAAGATTAATTAAGTTTCCTTTAGTGAAATTTTACACTCCAGTGGGGCGGCAGGTAGCCTAGTGGTTAGAGCGTTGGGCCAGTAACCGAAAGGTTGCTGGATTGAATCCCCGAGCTGACAAGGTAAAAATCTGTCGTTCTGCCCCTGAACAAGGCAGTTAACCCACTACAAGGCAGTTAACCCACTGTTCCCCGGTAGGCTGTCATTGTAAATAAGAATTTGTTCTTAACTGACTTGTTTGGTTAAATTTATAATCTTTTTTTTTTACTGACTTTCCTATCAACTTCTTTCGCTCTCTATTTCAGAATTTTTGTTGGATATTTAAGTAATGACAAAACATCTGACCTATAATATAATTATGGTAGCTCACAATCCCCAAAGGTAAACAAAACAATTGAACCATGCAGATTAAATGTCAAATTAGTTTCCACGTCAAAAATCTAAATCAAGTTTTACACACTTGACCTACCCTATTATCTGATGCGACTGATTCAAATACCATCATTGTATGCACCATTCAGTCTCACAATTTGTTTTATACATAAATACAAGAGAATATCAATATTCTGTCTAATTATCTCAACAGAGCACCCCTTTCTTCCATATTTCAATATAACTATCACTTTAGTTTAATGAACCTTTTCAATAACGCCCTCAAACCAATTTCAAACACTCCCCTACAATTTATTGTAATTTTTTTTGAGAGGGGACAGGGAGCTAAAGTCAACGGGATGGGGAGAAAGAAACTTTGTAATCGTTCTCCACTGTAAGCCAAGCCGCTGGGTTAGCCCTGTGGGTAGAGAGAGTGAGCGAGTGAGAGAGAGAGCATCGCTCTTCAGATTAAAAGACCCTTCTGTGAGGCTTTTATTTTGTATTTTTCCTGAGGCCGTTCACGGATGAAAGCCTGTGTGATGTTTAGGGGTCCGGGCTGAGGTAAAATCAACTTTACACACCCGCTTTTTTTCTTTTAATTACTTTAATCATTCTTCTTGCTTCTCCCCTGAGATCCCTGGTGGTGAAGACTTGTTTAAGAATACTATAAACTTTTACTAAACCATCGCTTCGCACATCACACCTTGTGAGGACGGATCGACAAAATCTGACCTTGACTTCACTGCAATATCTGCAATACGAGAGGGATGACAAAAATTCCCTTTAACACAGGTCCTGCCCCAATTGGCCCCTCAGACACTAGCCCGTTTGCATCGGCCCATGTGATTGGCTCACTTGTCTACTACAAAGCCCTGAGGCTGACCTGGCCTCTGAGCTCATAATGGAGCCTAACAGCTGCTATTAGGAACTAATCAATACAAATAATTTTTCCTTTAGATTTTTTCACTGCTGAACACTGTTAGTGGCCACCATGCCCTCTACCCCCTCTGACTCTGACCTTTCCCTTATCCAGGCCCTCCGGTCTTGTTTTAAGCTTTTAGGGGCTTGTGATCAGACAAGCCTAATCGCTTCAGCTTCAACATCTATTGTTTCAATTAAGAAGGCTCGCCTCACTAAAAGCATTGACAAGTTACATGCAATAACAACCAAAACCGATAACATTGGATGGGATGGGGGAAGGGGGGCAAATGTGTCAAATGGCATCAATATGAGGTGTTGATGTATCTGCTACTCACAGAGAGGAACGAATGGCATTTTATAGTGTGGAATCATCCTTTCTATTTACTCTCTCTATATTATAGTTATATACCGTATAATACAGAGAGGATAACAGTTTTATATTTGATTTCAAATCCATCCTAAATGTGACTTTACCTAAGATGGTGGCTTGCAGTGAAAACTGAGCGATGATCCAATGTCTTCTGTCAACTTGAACTAAGGAGAAGGTCCTGAAGGAGCGGATGACAGAAGATATAAGAATGTTTGACATCGATTTTTGTAAGAATCTTATGTGTTCTATTTATTGAATTAATATAAAGTGATAGGCCTATGTAATAAATAAGTCAAGTTAAACAGCAATGCATTCCTCTCAGTTTTTGGAGATGCAGAAGGATTTCCCATTGATGATATTGAGAAGCATTCTATATCCAAATGCAGCTTTTGTCATGCATATCAAAGCAAATAACACATTATTTATTTCTACATATCTAAAAAAATATCTGTATTTCAGTCCTAAATTAGACTTTGATAGATAGTAGGCCTAAACCCAAGTTATCACAGTGTTAGAAATGGTCAGTCTTGCATCCTAACAATTAGTTAGCTTATTCCCTTGTGAAATTGTTAATGCATAATTAGGCCTAAAATAAAATGTTCATCTTAGTTCGGAAATAAAAAAATCTATATAAAGTAACACTTAGGCCTAAAGTAATTAACGTCTGTGTATTAAAAAAGTTCATGAAATAATTCTGTGAGACATTTTCATAACAATCTTAAAATGAATAGGCTGTTATTTTGATATTATAGTAATATAGTAATAGAATATTATAAATATTTGTCATGTCATTTTCACACAATCCATGAATGTCAAATAACAGAACACATTGCATTGTTTTCCCCAAGGACAAAGGTGTCTGTGGACCAACTATATCAATTACAAACATTGACACGACTCAACTACAAAGCCCAATATTCATAGTCTACTAAATAAAAACCAACTCATACAAATTAAACAACATATTGTATCTGAAATTAGGCAATAAATCTGGTATTCCTACCTGATGTGTGTCCGTGGTGTGTTTCTGTCTGTCAATTCTCTGTGTCTATCGGTAGGCTACTAAGCAGACAGCGCATATCCCGCTCAAATGGGAGCGTGAGAGCGAGTGTGTGGGAGATATATATTGACTAGGAGCATTGCCTTGGGGCACTACAATACAGCTTCCTCCCTCCTACCCGGTAATGTCACATGTGGTGTCTACCTTGCAGCAAGGATACAGTAAACGGATTTGACAGTATTGGCAAAGGTTGGTACAACGTTTAATTTGAGGTAGACTGTAGGTAGGCTAGTCAGTCTGTGCAAATATTTTTTTTTACAATTTTACAATTTCTCGTTGGTTTCCAAGTGAGGCCTGGTAATGCTCGATCTCAAAACTTGTTCGACCGAACTATTTCAGGAGTCTTCATTCACACATCATAGCCTATAGCCTTCAATGTTAAAACTTACCGCCAAGTCGGAAATTATTCGACTATTTGTTAGCACTCTCATATAATAAGAATATTCTTATTTTAAAACAACCAGGTGTCAATGGCAATGCTTTATGGTTAAACATAGGCCCTGTAGTCATGGATAGACACGTTTTTGTCTGTTCCAACGTGCAAATCATGGACATATTTGAAAGACAAACCAACATGAATCATATTGGATGGACGTTGTGAAGTGTAGACATATTTCATTCATAATAAATGCATATTATATATGAGAGACAGCATTCTGGTTAAGATTTCTAATAGCCTGCAGAAGTTGTGGTTTGGTTTGTTCTTGTTAGCTCAGTCATGCATAACTTTTACCCGGTGGTTTAGCCACACTCCTGCATATTTCAATATCATGGCTTTTGAAAACTATTAGCCTTTATTAATATATAAAGGGCCGACCACCAAAACACCTTGTAGCCAAAGCATAATCTTATATTTTAAATGTAGGTTCATATGTTCCCCAACATTTAATATCAGAAATATGATAGGCTAACATCTAAATGTCATTTTTGTTGTTTTTTCTATTGTAGTTCAAAGGAAGATTTCATCATCACGGTACGATGCTGAAATTGGTGGAAAGTGACAGTCTTTGTCAATGACAATAGATTAAAAGTAAACGTCAAATCCCAACAATATCAACGAGAAAGGTGAAATGAATGGGGAGCTAAACAACGAGATAAAACGGGAAACAAAGCTGTCAATCCTCGTGTAGGGATATTCTCCACATCTGTCAGTTTGTGTGTCAAATCGTTCCGCGTGAGAGAGATAGGAAAATAGAGAATCTTTGCTGCTGCGCTGAGGCGTGCAGTAGGCTACAAACAGACAATAGGCTACTTGTCAGAATCCACATTTCTTACTTTTCCTCCTTTTAAAGTTTGTTTTCTTCATTTGGTCTTGTTGATTTTGCTATGCTCTCAGTTTTGTGGTTATAGGCTATTCTCTTTAGAGGTTTTTCCATTTCAGATCATTTCAGACAAATTCCAGATTAATAAACAATTTGTTAAAATAGCATTAATCATAACAAATATAAGATCTTGGCCTAATCTATATTTAAAATAAGTCTGTTTGTGTTTGTATTTGTCCATGTATGTGTGTATGCATGCACCTGCATGTACATATGACTCTGCCTGTGTGTGTGTGTATCTACTGAGTTTGACTGTGTGTGTGTATGATTGTGTACTGACTGTGTGTATGAGTAAACAGGGGTATGTCAGGTGGAAGTGCATCTGAGGGTGGTCGGGGGCTCATTCTCCTCCGCTTGGCCTCACACACACGCTGCCTGGCCGGCCGGGCTGCCTGATACACGACTCAGTGCAGCCTCCCAGGGAAGTGATTAGTGCAGTGGCACAGGGGCACTGGATAGGTTACTGACGTGAGCTGTGAGATCACATCCACAGGCAATGACTGATGCGTGCCTTATCTGACAGCTCAGACCTGTCCATCTCTCTCTCCATTTCTCTCTCTCCCAACCCTTCTATTTCTCCATTTCTCTTTCTCCTTTTCTCTCTCTCTTCTTTGCCTCCCATCCCAACTCCCTGTTTTCAGCCCTCTCTCTCACCCATCCCTCTCTCCCTCTCTCCCTCTATTTCTCCCTCTCTCTCTCTTAGCCTGTGGCTGGCTCAGAGTCAACTCCAGGTTCTCTTCATTTCTCTCCTACAGTATCTGGCTGTGTGGAGGCGTGTGCGGGCCCCTTTGAGAAAATGTCAGTGTCCGTGTGTCTGGGGGAGTCGGGGGCCCTTCACGAGCCATCAGGCCCGCTGTCACACTGCGCTGGGCAAATGGAGACTGACAGGCCACTCCATAGGGCCTAACCATCTGTACCAAATGTGACAGCAGAGGGAAGAGGATGTCTGGCAAATCAGGAGGAACGAGAGGAGAGGGTGAGATAGAGAAGAGGGAGAGAATGAGAGAGGGAGTGAGAGAAAGAGAGAGAAGGAGAGAGAGATCCTTTGCTTCCACTTGGGAGGCGATGTCAATTTTCCGAAAGAGAGAGAGAAAGAGACTTTCTTCCTCCAACAGTGGGGACACTTGGGAGGGGATGTCAGGTCCCCATGTTGAACTAAGGCCAAGTCTATACATTGTCTGGCACTGTAGAGAACTCAATGTATACAGCATCTCCCATCCCCTTTAACCTCTTTATGGCTGAACTCACAGCTTGTCTACACTAAAGGGAGCGAGACAGGGGGTATGACATTGATAGTGTTTCCACTATCTTGAATTCTTGGATCCAGTCCCATGGTTATATCGCCTAATATCTTCATCTTTCACTGCGATATTTAATAATTGGATCGCTTCCGTGTTTAGTGCACAGCTGAAATACACTTTTTTTAGTGTGTCTTCCCAAACAGCCATCGTGGTGTTTGGCTTAGGCTTTTGGTTCACGTCTGGAGTTGAGATTGCTTCAGAGCTGTAAAGATATGTACCAATGAGAAGTAGACATGAGTTGAGAGAGTTGTGCTGGTGTAGTGAGTGTCCTTATGGAGAGGCATCTGGGGAGGCTGACAGGAGCACTCTATTAAGACTTAGCAAAAGGAACCTGGGGGCAGCTACAACACCGCTGCTGGGGAGATCCAGCTGTGCAGCCCCTGCCAAACACACGCACGCACGCGCACACACACGTGCATGCAAGCGCGCACATGCGCACATTCATGACATAGAAGCGCACACACACACACACACACACACACACACACACACACACACACACACACACACACACACACACACACACACACACACACACACACACACACACACACACACACACACACACACACACACACACACACACAAGATGGATTGTGGATGGAAAGATGGGTGGAGGATGGGTAATAGTTGCTGCACTAACGGATGACCTACCTCTTGCCCAGGTGTGTGTTCAGTCCTCAAGCCTTTTTCCCTTTTCCAGTGCCTGGGTTTAGGGCCTGAGGTGGAATAGCTAACAGCTCCTTTCTTAGCCCTGCGCTGCCAGGCACATTAAGTAAACTCATATCGCTCTCAGCCACAATCAATTATTGAACAGCCCGTCCCTCTTCCTTCCCGTTGTTTTCAAAGGAGATCAACTCCTAACATCCATCCCCTGCTCTACCAACACACAGCCACCAAATGCCTTTGGTGTCTTCCTTTGTTACTTCAGTATATCATTTAATGTTAATATTCGTTTTAACAGAAAATCAGTAGCTAACAAAGGCTTGGAATAGTTTCATCGAGCTAATTATGTGGTAATACATAATGGTTGTATGTAACATAACATATCACAATCCAGTGTCTAAAAGTAGGTTGTGTAAGTAGCTTGAGTTGTGTACAGCACACCATAAATGTGTTACCCAGTCGAAAACATAGTTGCCGTTTACACTAAAATACCACTCACATTGTTTGCTTCCTTGCACGGCTCTTAAATTCATAACAGGTCAACATTATTCTTGACAAAAGATTGGATAGATATTGTAGTATAAACACATTAAAAACAGTGTAAAGACTCGTAGAACATCTCCTATTTCCTATGTATATTCGCTGTACCTTGGAATGCTCAGGGGAAGCATGGTGAAACTCTTACCAGTCATTTTGCTGCTGACAGATCCATCTGACCCTACCGTTGAGATCAGTCGGTAGTGACAGTGACATCCTGTCTTCCTTAAAGGTGAAAGGCCCTTAAAGGGCAACCTGGACTCAGGGGTAGACGTAACATAGTAAATGTAAATCTGACCCTCCAATTAGTATGTTACATTTCGTATGGTATGGTATGTATTCATTTGTGGATGTCCATCATCCATTCCATATGATATGTTACAAATTACAATTTGAATGATATGTTATGAATTGCAATTTGTACAATATGTTACGAATTTGCAAAACGTATGATATGTTACGAAGCCAATTTGTTGTGGCTAATGTTAGCTAGATAGCTAACATTATCTAGGCTAGGGGTTAAGGTTAGGGGAAGGGTTAGCTAGTTGCAAAGTAGTTAAAAAGTAGTTGCTAAGTATCTAAAAAGCTGAACTTGTCCTTGATGAGATTTGAACACACAACCTTTGGGTTGCTAGACGTTCGCCTTATACGCCTACCCATCCACCCTGACCAACTACCCTACTTTTGTTTTTGCCTTAAGTGACCTTCTGTCTTATGTAACCATACCAAACGTAACATATCATACTAATTTGAGTGTCCCCGATTTAAGTTTACAATGTTACGTCTTGTCTATGAGACCAGGCTGTAGTGGGAGTGAAGGAAGCGAACAGCCCTGGGAGCACGAAGCAGGAGAATTGAGACATTTTCAGTTTTCCACTCAAATGCCCTCACACAATTATACCAGGGAGGAAAGACGAGTGATGGACACGGTCCAAACTTTTTAAAAAGCAGCCTCTGAAGTGAGCTTGGTTTATCTCTGAAAAGGGCAAATGTCAAAGTGCAGTCATGACTGAGTATATGACTGGTTTCTTTTTCTCTCCAGATATTGATGCTCTTCTATTCCTCCCGAGTCAATACAAAATACATTTAACAAGATAAACACAGTTTACATGACCCTCCATTGGAATAGGTGAAGAGAGAGGTTGTTTTTGATTGAGATGTCGGTCAACCATGGTCTAACAGACAAAGTTAACTGTTAGTACTACTCCTAATGACATTGATATATCTGTCATTGTCCAGAGACACAGAGACATGGACTTGACACTCACTGCTCCTGTGTTGTCAGACAGTGATGGGAAGCAGCTGGTGTGTCGTCTCTTGGTTCAGCTCATCGTGTCAGTCTCCACCCACGGTTACCAGCTGCCCCCCATCCACACCCCGAGGAGGCGGGGTCTCGGTTGTCGTGGCACCTGTGGGGGTGTCACCTGATGGGAGAAAAGGAAGTGGAAATGAAGGGAAGCAGCAGATCCTGTCATGGAGCATCAAAGCACCTGTCAGTCAAATCACTGACCTGCAGGGTGTGTGTGTGTGTGTGTGTGTGTGTGTGTGTGTGTGTGTGTGTGTGTGTGTGTGTGTGTGTGTGTGTGTGTGTGTGTGTGTGTGTGTGTGTGTGTCCATGAAGTCACTGACCTACAGGATGCGTGTGTGTGCTTGTATGTGTGTGTGCATGCCCATCATTGCAGGGTATGTGAATACATTACATTAACAGCTTGATCCCAGAGAGTGTGTGAGTCCGTAAACACAATGACCTGGAGGGCGTGTGAGCAGTGTGTGTATCTAAATGCACTGATCTGTATACTGCATGCCTGTGTGTTAGTTTCTGATTTGGCTATGAATGTCATTGCGTTTCTTCTCAACAGCATCCCTTGAAAAAGGCCCAGCAGCTGAAACATTGGCCGTGAGTTGATATTGAATTCAAAAAGGTAAATGTTTTTACGTGTGCATCCTATCCTCCTTCACTACTTCCAAAATGAAACATACTGGCAATGCACTCATTAAATATCACTAGGTTGTACATATTGAATTCCCAAACCACAGGCACATTATATGTATGATAATCTCGGACACCCAACTAAAATCTTGCGTAATTGCATCAGATGCTTGATTAAGTTCTGGTGGGAGACGTGTTAGAAAATATACTAACGCGACACGCTAAGTCTCCACCCCTCTAAACGGAAACTCAACAAGTTTCAGGCAAGTCTATGGGCGAAAAGTCCCCTCCCCTTCCAGAATTCTAAATATGCGAGCACCTGCGAAATCGTGATTTGTTCAAATGATCTGTGACGAAAAATCTGTTTACCAGAACAAAGTTCCTCATTAGTCGTTGCATCCCACAGTCTGTCGAAAGATGCTACTACCATTTATGTTACGTGCATCTGTCCACGAGAAATGATATCCGTGATCATATTACACTAGTCTACCTCACATACAGTTGTAATGCTCACCAAATATCTGGTAGCCTTTGGGGGATACAGCACGACCAGCATGTCCATTACCATGCCTTTCTACCCTTAGCACCAGAGCTCAGTGCGATGCCTCCTCTTGTCCTCACACCCTTGGGAACAAGAAGCCTGGATGGTGTCAGTGTATGTCTCAGCTGCAACCTCTGCCCCAGCCCCCCGGCGAACCCCCCATTCCTGGGTGTTACCTGCAGCAGTGTGGGGTGGGGGGGATCAGCTGGGGAGTAGCGGGCAATGGGTGGGGGCTTGTGGGAGTTAGTAGAGAGAGGAGACTGCAGCTATGGCTCTGGTTCTCTGAGCAAGAGTAGAGGCGGCCTTGGCCCTGGCTAGCCAAGCGGGAGGAATGGAGGGAGACAGGGTCCAATCGCCCAGGCCCCCTTGGCTCCCTCAGCTCTACTCCCTGGGGTCCTGTGGCCTCCCAAACTACAAGTCCATGTTTTAGCATACCATATGTTCAACCCCACACGCCTTTAGCAAATAAACAAGTCGAGAAGCTATAGCTAGAGGGCGGTCATGTCTCTATCCCCCATACTCTCTCTATCTGCCTTTCTCACTCTCTCTCTGTGTGTCCTCTCAAAGTACACTTTGGCTGCACGTGTCACATATTCTTAATGGAGGAGAAATCTGTCCCTTATTATTGTATGACATGGAATACTGTATGTTAACAGTGACACAGCAGCGACTTTTGTAAGCGGGGGCTGACTTTTATTTTGTAAAGTGAGCGCCCTCGCCCTGACGGGTATTTTGTAGGATTATCATATTTTATCGATCTGAAACAGTTTTGTTGTTTAGCAGGTATTGTGTGTTCCCTGTATTCCATATGAGGTAAATAGTATAACTATGTGATGTATAGCTGAGCTCAATGAAAATGACTGGAGAAAAAAATACAGTTATTTCTCAAATCAGTTATAGATACTATAGTAATAGAAAACAATACAAAACACGGGTCACTCCACCAATGGAGTGCCTTTTGCATGACCTATTCAACAAAACTGTATGAATAAGGCTTGAAAAGTATAAATAATCAATTTATAAAATGAATAACTATAAGATTTCACTTTCCTTATGTATACATATTAGTATATTTAGTGTTAGAGAAAATGTGCATATTTTCTAAAGGTCAATTCAATTGATTGGACATGATTGACAGTGCATGTCTGAGCAAAAACAAAGCCATGAGGTCTAAGGAATTGTCCGTAGAGCTCCGAGACAGGATTTTGTCGAGGCATAGATCTGGGGAAGGGTACCAAAAGATTTCTGCAGCATTGAAGGTCCCCAAGAACACAGTTGCCTCCATCATTTTTAAATGGAAGAAGTTTGGAACCACCAAGATTCTTTCTAGAGCTGTCCGCCCGGCCAAACTGAGTTATCAGGGGAGAAGGGCCTTGGTTAGGGAGGTGACCAAGAACCCAATGGTCTCTCTGGCAGAGCTCTAGAGTTCCTCTGTGGAGATGAGAGAACCTTCCAGAAGGACAACCATCTCTGCAGCACTCCACAAATCAGGCCTTCATGGTAGAGTGGCCAGACGGAAGCCACTCCTCAGTAAAAGGCACATGACAGCCCGAATGGGAGAAACTCCCCAAATACAGGTGTGCGTCATATCCAAGAAGAAGACTCGAGGCTGTAATCGCGCCAAAGTTGCTTTAACAAAGTACTGAGTAAAGGGTCTGAATACTTATGTAAATGTGATATTTCTGTTTTTTTTATAAATTAGCAACATTTTCTAAAATCCTGTTTTTGCTTTGTCATTATAGGGTATTGTGTGCAGATTGATGAGGGAAAAAACAATTTAATACATTTTAGAATAAGACTGTAACCTAACAAAATGTGAAAAAAGTCAAGGGGTCTGAATACTTTCCAAAGGCACTGTAACTATTGAAAGATAGTTGATATGCGTTTTTCTACATTGTAATGGACACAGTCCAACCTTTGGTAGGCAGGCGGTTGGCAGTCTTCGGCTGTGGTACAGCAAAGCCAAGTCAGCCACTGCTCATGGTTCTCACAGGGGAAGTGAAATGATAGGCTACAATGACTTTGCTCCTGATCATGCACACCACAAATGACATTTTCTTGCGCCAGTGCCTTTTCATTATCTGGTATGACACGCGTGGTTTCTAGCTAACGTTACACCAATCAAAGTAGTGGAGCGTGTAGTGAAGCAAAACTTTAGTGGTCAAAACCATTCGTCTTGGGGGGAGGGAGTTGGCAAAATGCTATCTTATCACAACATGTATGGCCATATATAAACACTGAGTATACCAAACATTAAGAACACCTTCCTAATATTGAGTTGCACCCCCCCCCCCCTTTTGCCCTCAGAACAGGCTCAATTTGTTGGACTCTACAAGGTGTCAAAAGTGTTCCACAGAGGGATGCTGGCCCATGTTGACTCCAATGCTTCCCACAGTTGTGTCAAGTTGGCTGGATGTCCTTTGGATGGTGGAAACTGGATTGCGGGAAACTGTTGAGCGTGAAAAACCCATCAACGTTGCAGTTCTTGACACAAACCAGTGCGCCTGGGACCTACTACCATACAAAAACATACGTTTGCATGCACGCCCTATTTTAATTTGCTCCATGGCTCAAGCGGCCAAAAGGCTGTTTGGCTCGTCTCAGTCACGAAGAGGAATAACTGGTGGGTGGTAACATTCAAATAAAATCCAGCCCTGGTAAGAAAACGTAGGCTGAAAAGAATGTGTATGTCATCATAGGAAAAGACCCCAGATTCACACGGATTTGCACAAAGTGGGCAATTCGGATTTGTCATTTCAAGCCCAAATATATCACACTTTGACTAAAACAATGACTTATTGACTTAAAACGTTGTGCAACATCATGGGTAAGCTCTGGCCATAGTGTGGGCATTTAAAGGGCACATCCTTCAATATAACAGGCCTTTCAAAAAATGCAATTATGGTGAACAATTTCTACTTAAAATATCAAAGGGACACAAAAGGCAGTCTATTCGTGGAAAGACCCACACACTCACTTAGCTATTGGCTCTGTGAAAAACTTGCCTTGGCAAATGTTACTTTCTGTTGTGTGTACAATAGTTGGCTAGTAAACTAGTCGTATCTCTAGCATGGTTGTAGTTAAAGTATGAGCACTAAGGCAGGTATCATAAAGCTAGCAGATAGGTTTAATTCAAACATATTTTCAAGTTCGACATGGCTCCTTCACATCTTTACCTTCTTAGCAAGTTAGCGATTCGGCGCTAACTCCAAAGTGGAGCTGAAAGGGATCAACAAAATTCTCTATACCTCTTTCTTAGAGCTGAAACTGACCACGGCTAGAATCGTCCAAACGTGGGTCCTGAATTGAGAATCCATCAGACCTGGCAATTAGTTGAAGGACACTCCTAAACAGATGGACAGTGGTGTGGTCTGCAGGGGGAGTCATCCTCCCTTTGGGCAGAGAAATTGGCCAGAGATGGACAGCTGTGCCCAGGGCAAGGCATATAGGAAATGACATCACGGGCAGTGTGCAACAGTATTTGTTGCCCCCTGGGGTCTCTCGACTCAGTGACCTGGCCACCATGAGCAGACAGGCAGACAGATGACTATCTAAGATTCATTACAAGGTCAGAGACAGTCCTACCAACACCAGCATTATTACATGTTCTTAGAATGAGTTGTCTCTAAAACACTGGGTTACTTTCCTTTACAATACATTTGATGTCTTTGCAAAAAAATATATAATCTGGTTTCGTTTAGGAGTCTGACCAGATAGAGTATAGGTGATTTCCTGTACCTCTCTGTGTGTCCATTTTTTAAAAAGGTATTTTTTAAGCAGTGTCCCACTCCTTTTGTAATTGTTGAGCTTTAATTGAAGAGATTAAACAGTATTGGAAAGACAGGGTGAGAAAAAGGGCAGTGGGCCAGATTCGAACACATGTCGACTCTGGCATACGTGTGTACCAGGATCAGCAGCTGTAACCACTGGATCACACAGGCCGCCCGTGCATCACCTTAGAGTGGCAAGTTTGTCCGTTTCTAAGCTAAGACAATCCTAACTGTGTTGTTGTGTTGACTGAAAAGAATGTCCAATTGATATTGTTTCGGAATGTGACGTGTAATATCTATAATAGAACCCCCATGTTTCCTAAGTGTGCTTTCAAATGGATATGCATGAACAGAACCCTCATTAGATTTGAAAGAAATGTATCTGTTTATGAATGTCTGTTGTATGCTTATTTGCATATTGCTTATTCAAGGCAGTGCACATGTATGCGAGTAGGTTACTGTGTTTGTTGGTATACACTGTGTGTTTCTATGCCCTTGTGAATGTATGTGTTTTTGGCTGTGAATTTATACATTCAGTGTACTTACTTGTCTAGGCCTACTTCTGTATCCATTTCTTCTGATTCAATGAGTTGAATCTCTACTGTTGTGGAATTTAGTTCAAAACGTACTTACATCGATCCTCTCAGTCCTCCACGTGTGCACACACACACTCACGCACGCACACACTCGCCCCATGTGTGTGACAGCTCGCCTTCTATGACTGGTCCATTGAGCCATCATTGACCTTCCATGGGATTGGAATTGCCAGGCCAATTGACCAAATCACTGATCTTTAAAAGCAGCTCTGGGGGGGGGGCTGAGTCCCCCCCTCACCCTTCATCCCCCCACACCCCTCCACCTCGCTCTAATCAAGGAGCAGGCAGGCAGGACTCTGGGTCGCAGTGGTGACGCTAACGAGTGGCGACAGCTCCTCAGTGCTCGGGGCAATGACCAGCTCGGCTGTCGAAGACCGCGGAGAGAGTCCGCCAGGCACGCACTGAGGCGAGGCTTGCTGTTTTGGGAGGAGGGGTGGAGGAGGAAGGGGGTAAGATGGGGGAGATTACTGGTGGTAAGGGGGTGCATGGGGAAAAGATAAGCAACTCCAGCACGGGGGTCCACAGAATCACTCATATACACCAATGCACGCACACACACACACATAGATGCACACAAACATACTATTATATTTTACTGTACTCACAGAGATACACACACTCTCTCTCACAGCACACACACTGGGCCCGCAAAAACTCCACATCCCAAGCCATCCCTCCATCCCTGGGGCCTACTTGCAGAGTGCTGTTGCCCCCCTCCCTCCCCCCATCTCCTCTGGAAGGAACAGTTTAACTTCTGTCATTCGGATGAAGTGGGTGACTCAGTCTCTGCGTGGCGAGCGGATGTGACAGGCCGGTAATCGACAGGACAAAGAGAGGATTTATGAAATATTAGCAAACCTTAATAATTCACAATGCACAGGCCTGGGGAAATCCCTTGCCACTGAAGCTGCCTACCTGTCATCTCTCTACCTTTATTCTTTCTCTTTCTTTGTCCCTCTCTTAGGTTGTTGAAGGTCAGTGTCCCTCACCAGTTACCTAGACTGAATGTTAGAGTCACACGTTTTGAAACACTGTAGCCAACCAATTTGGTTTGTACAGCTCTAACAGAGACTTTGCCTTTTGCCTCCAGTACCTTCACTAATCAACTCTGGGTGTGCGGTAGAATCTGCCTATTATGTACAGCTCTTATGATGAAATCACTGAAAAACGGTCTTGATATGGTGTTAAACGGGAACTGCACCCGTTGATTTGGCCTCATTTTTTGGCTTGCTCCTCAAGAAATGCTGGCGGCCATGACAGAAGCAAAACGTGATTTGGGTTGGGCTGGGGGTGTGGTTTGATGTGGGTGTATCCTTGCCAACACCAAGACACACCCATCTGTCAAAACCTTGCCCGCAGCAGTTTCCCCCCAATCAATTACAACAAACAAACCTCCTGCAGGTTGAGTTAAGTAACTACAGGCAGATGTACGGTGAGATGCCGGAGGAAGCTTTGAATGGGTCAGAGTAATATGAGAAGAATACAATTGCTGAATTTATGTAGATATTCTAAACTAAGCTTTTTGATAAGTTTCAAATGTAGTAACATGTCCATGTAGAATAAACAACCCTTTAAATAATACCATAGAAGCAGTGTTCTGCTAATATAACAATGTGCACCTTTCAATGTCATTCCCAGCCGATATACAGTACCAGTCAAAAGTTTGGACACACCTACTCATTCAAGGGTTTTTCTTTATTTTTACTATTTTCTACATTGTAGAATAATAGTGAAGACATCAAAACTACGAAATAACACATGGAATCATGTAGTAACCCAAATATGTTTTATATTTGAGATTCTTCAAAGTAGCCACCCTTGATGACAGCTTTGCACACTCTTGGCATTCTCTCAAGCAGCTTCATAAGGTAGTCACCTGGAATACATTTAAATTATCAGGTGTACCTTGTTAAAAGTTAAATAGTGGAATTTCTTTCCGTCTTAATGCGTTTGAGCCAATCTGTTGTGTTGTGACAAGGTAGGGGTGGTATACAGAAGATAGCCCTATTATGTTTCACCGAGACGTGGCTGAACGACGATACGGCCAAAACAGAGCTAGCAGGATTTTCCATGCACCGGCAGAACAGAGATGATACCAAGGAAGCGAAGGTAATCTGCCTAAATGATTACCGCCCCGTGGCACTCACGTTGGTAGCCATGAAGTGCTTTGAAAGGCTGGTCATGGCTCACATCAACAGCATCCTCCCAGACACCCTAGACCCACACCAATTCGCATACCGCCCCAACAGATCCACAGATGATGCAATCTCAATCGCACGCCACACTGCCCTTTCTCACCTGGACAAAAGGAACACCTATGTGAAAATGCTGTTCATTGACTACAGCTCAGCATTCAACACCACAGTGCCCACGAAGCTCATCACTAAGCTAAGGACTCTGGGACTAAACACCTCCCTCTGCAACTGGATCCTGGACTTCCTGACAGGCCGCCCCCAGGTGGTAAGAGTAGGCAACAACATGTCTGCCACGCTGATCCTTAACACTGGGGCCCCTCAGGGGTGTATATTTAGTCCCATCCTGTATTCCCTGTTCACCTATGACTGTGTGGCCAAACACGACTCCAACACCATCATTACGTTTGGTAGGCCTGATCACCGAAAACAATGAGACGGCCTATAGGGAGGAGGTCAGAGAACTGGCAGTGTGGTGCCAGGACAACAACCTCTCCCTCAATGTGAGCTAGACAAAGGAGCTGATCGTGGACTACAGGAAAAGGCAAGCCGAACAGGCCCCCATCGACAGGGCTGTAGTGGAGCGGGTCGAGTTTCAAGTTCCTTGGTGTCCACATCACCAACGAACTATCATGTTCCAAACATACCAAGACAGTCGTGAAGAGGGCACGACAAAACCATATCCCCCTCAGGAGACTAAAAAGATTTGGCATGGGTCCTTAGATCCTCAAAAGGTTCTACAGCTACACCATCAAGAGCATCCTGACCGGTTGCATCACCGCCTGGTATGGCAACTGCTCTGCATCTGACCGTAAGGCACTACAGAGGGTAGTGCGAATGGCCCAGTACATCACTGGGACAAAACTCCCTGCCATCCAGGACATATACAATAGGCGGTGTCAGAAGAAAGCCCATAAAATTGTCAGAGACTCCAGTCACCCAAGTTATAGACTGTTTTCTCCTCAATAGCTTCTATCCCCAAGCCGTAAGATTACTGAACAATAAATAAAATCGCCACTGGACAATTTACATTGACCCCCCCCTCCTCACTTTTGTACACTGCTGCTACTCGCTGTTTATTATCTATGCATAGTCACTTCACCCCCACCTAAATGTACAAATTACCTCAACTAACCTGTACCTCCGCACCATGACTCGGTACCGGTGCCCCCTGTATATAGCCTCGTTATTGTGTTACTTTTTATAATTACTTTTTATTTTAGTCTACTTGGTAAATATGTTTCTTAACTCTTCTTGGACTGCACTGTTGGTTAAAGGCTTGTAAGTAAGCATTTCACGGTAAAGTCTACACTTGTTGTATTCAGCACATGTGACAAATAACATTTGATTTCATTTCATTTGAAAAACAAACAAGCGATATGATGAAACTGGCTTTCATGAGGACCGCCACAGGAAAGTTACCTCTGCTGTAGAGGACAAGTTCATTAGAGTTACCAGCCTCAGAAATTGCAGCCCAAATAAATGCTTCACAGAGTTCAAGTAACAAACACATCTCAACATCAACTGTTCAGAGGAAACTGCATGAATCAGTCCTTCTTAGTCAAATTGCTGCAAAGTAACCACTACTAAAGGACTCCAATAACAAGAAACTTGCTTAGGCCAAGAAACACGAGCAATGGACATTAGACCAGTCAACATGTGCTTAGCATATGTGGGAACTCCTTAAAGACTGTTGTGAAAGATTCCAGGTGAAGCTGCTTGAGAGAATGCCAAGAGTGTGCAAAGCTGTCATCAAGGCGAACGGCAGCTATATTTTAGGAATCTAAAATATATTTGGATTTGTTTAACACTTTTTTGTTTACTACATGATTCCATATGTGTTATTTCATAGTTTTGACATCTTCACTATTATTCTACAATGTAGAAAATAGTAAAAAAAAATAAAGAAAAACCCTTCAATGAGTAGGTGTGTCCAAACTTTTGACTGGTACTGCAGATACTGTGCCCATCTGCATTTTCTCTGGTGGTAATGGGGCCTCCTAATATTGACTGATAGCATTAAATTAAATAATTTAAAAAAGACAATACAAGTGAAAGTTGTGTCTAGTAAAAATGTTATGTTGAGTGCCAGGTCTCTCTCCATTTAGAGACATCAGTATCAAGCCTGTCTGCTGGTCAGGACTCCATCACATCATCTTGCAAGTCTCCATGTCCTGGCTCCATAGACTCATCTGTGAACACATATACACACATCGTCAGTTTTCCTATTACCAATGGCAGTTCGGATAGGTGATATCTGACAAACAAACATATACAGTACTATGTTGAAGTTTGAACAGGTCAGACTAAACCTACCTAATTCTGTTCTCTCCATTGACGACCGTTGGTGAGCCGGCAAGAGGTGAGGCTGGAGGTAAGTTCTTTGCCAGCGCCCTATTGATGGTCATAGCAGCGTAGATCAGCTCCTGGCCCCTCAAAGATACTGGTCGGTCACACACAAAGAGCAATGATTACATGATCAATGGTGGTTATAATTAGCATGGGGGAGCCAACCAGATCACTGCATTCACCTCTCTATTTTACTTAAGATACCATGATATGTGAAGTGAAATAAAATGGTAAAGGCAGCAATGAGGCTGGTTCCACCAGGCTAGATTATGAAGGTGAATTGGCACAACTCAAAACTGTTTTTACCTTTGAACAGGTCAAATGTCACCAACCTGATTCAAGTGTCCTCCCTGTGCCATTTATAGGAATGCTCACAGTGAGGGCATGTCTGCCTGATGCTGAGGGTCTTCTCAATATTGCATGTTCTGCTGCAGACTGGATATCTCTTGAACAACTGCAGCTGGGAGGGCCTGTGACAGGGTGATACAATAGACAGCCAAGTGGTAAATTTAATTTTGTTATAAAGAAAGGACTACGCTTTTTGATAAAGCAATTTACAACCCAGATAACTTTTCACATAACACACATTGCCTTTGATGATGAAGCCTTCTGTGTCATCAGGACAGTGTCAAGCTAATTGTAGGTTGTCACTAGTTACACCAAAGTCATAAAGGCCACCTATTTCTACAATTTATCTCCTTAAAATGTGATTTAAAACCTAACCATAACCTCAACCACACTGCTAACCTTACGCTTAACCCTAACCTTAAATTAAGACCAAAAAGTTATTTTATTTTTACGATACGTATTTGTGGCTGTGGTAACTAGTGGAAAGTCAAAGTCTATGCTTTACAGATGTAGACTGACTGTAGCTTCAGATTGGAGTAGATTCAGGCCGGTGACGCCGTTACGGTTTGTTGCTCCTAGTTCACTGTATTAGTCAGACTCCGACATGAGTTAGCTGCCATCATAGCTGCATCCATAATTTAGTTTTGCCCTAGTCAATACATAATACACTTGTATGAGCTACGAACTAACTTGCAAATCCAAGTTGTAGGCTAACGTTAGATAGCTAGCTAGATAACGTTAGCTAGCCTGCCTTGCTAGCATTATCAAATGATAACGTTACATAACCAGCAGTATTTAGACAATACACAAACTTTTATGAGCTACGACCTAAATTGTAATGAGGTAGCTAGCTAGCTGCTAACACAAGGATATTTTATGGTCGACTGCCAGGCTGGCAGGCTGGGGACTGGACGATGCTAGAGAGTGCTCCTAATCTGTCATAAGAGTGGGAGGCTCTTGTGGACAGTACATCAGCGTCATCCCATTCAACCGCCGCGCTCCATTCAGAGTTAGGTCTTCTCAGTACTCGGAGGACGTGCCGGAGTGCAAGGTGGAATGCCTTGAGCTCTAGTACTTTGATGTGAGCTGTTGTCCATGGTGCTGACCATACACCATGGAACCCTGACTGGTTCAAGGCTCCCCATCCCTGCAGGGAAGCGTCTGTGGTCAAAGTCACCCTGTTGTGAACTGCACCTAGAATAACTACTCATTGCACATCCCCGAGTCGTTGGAGAATCGTGAAAGAAAGTCATCCGAAGGCGATTAATAGCAATCTCGTAATGTAAAACACAAACGTGAAGAAATTATTGTATGTCACGCCACACCGCCTTTTATTGTAACAGGTCACGTGGGTATAGTGTGTGGCGTGACTGTAAACATCTTTTGATATTAAGCATCTCAATCACATCGCGTGAAGGAGTTCCCATAGGTCGCTTGGTGACCCATTACGAAAACGAAAGAGAACCAGCAATAACGTTGTCTAACGTTGTTAGCTAAATTATACCAGAGAGGTCATTATATTCCAGTATCTCTTGTTATACTCACCACCACTGGTCGTTGCACACCGTAGCCCCATTCAGTGGGCGGATTCGATTATGACAATGGACCTGATCGGACAGCTCAGAGCTTCTGCTCTTTTCTGTCCATAAAAAACAAATGGATTGGTGGAAGAGGCAGGGCAGGCCAGGAGCAAGGAAGGAGGGTGTGGTCAAGCAAGGCATCCCCCGAGGCTAAATGCCCTAAGGTTTTTATCAGAACAAGCGTAGATTAGTTTCACCTTTTTCTTTTCCCGACTTGAGTTTGTGGTGTTTTTTTACCCTACAAAAATAAATGGAACTGTATTTTAAGACAGTTAAATACTCTACTAACAAAAAGGCTGTTAGAATTGTAAGTGTATGTATGTCCCTTAAGGTCCTTGTGTAATTGTAATGTGATATTGTACCCCCTAGCTCGATTGTCCATTGTATATAATCTATATATACGTGTGTTCCCTCATGTACTTTCTGTATTGATTTGTTGTTTAAAAAAATAAAAAAATAAACAGGTGTTAGCAGCATGCTAGACAGCTAATTAGCACAGGTGTCTTCCGTAAACGCGCTGTATTATGGAGATATGGGAACACTAATCCTTTAAAAAAGTTTGTATCAATTTTTTTAAAAGACACACAAAAAAATACAAAAAGAGTGTGGTGTTTAAAAAATATATATATATATTTTTTAAATGTCATTAAAGTTATAGCTCACAACTGTGCGGGGGGGAGGGGTGGGGCGCTAAGGAGTGCATTCACATATATCTACACACTTTCATACACACACAATTTTTGTATTTTGTATTTTTTTGTATTTTGTATTTTTATTTATTATTTTTTTGTATTTTTATTTTTCTCTCTTTCCCTTCTCCCCTTTTCTCTCTTCTAGGTCAGTTTCAGCATTATGGACATGGGTGTATCTGTGGTCCATTTGGCCTGTCCCACAGCGTCCTTCAGTGATGGGTTGTGAGTGGCTCTGTTGATGAACTTCTGGCCAATGATTGACTGTCAATTGTTGATGGATGTCAGTCCAGATATGCTGTTAACATGGTGATTGCTGATGTATCTTGGTAGTCTGTAAGCCATTTTTATTGCCATGTTTTGGATTATCTGTAGCCGATTCATCTGCTGTGGTGAAGCTCTTATCCAGGCTGGTAGGGCGTATTCAAAGAGGGATCGGATGTAGCTGATGTAGACTTTCAGCACTGTCTGAGGTGAGGTTCCATATTTTCTTCCGCACAGCGTTTTTAGGTGGTTTAGTCTTTCGTCCCTCTCTCTCTATGTTCGCTATATGGGTTGTCCAGTGCATGTTCTTCTGGAAGGTGACTCCAAGGAATTTTGCTTCTTTTTCTCCTTACTGTTTCACCTTAGAGTTTGAGATCTATGGGTTTCCTGTTTTTTTGCTGGTGCTTCTTGTGAAGAGGACACATTGGGTTTTTTGTGGGTTCAATTTTACTCGCCACATGTTAGACCATGTCTCGATCATTTCAATAGACTTCTGGAGTTTTTTTGCAGCAAGTTGAGGACATTTGGAGCTGGACCAGTAGCAGAGGTCATCGGCAAACTGTGACACTTGGCCTATGGTGGGTGGAGGGTAATAAATATCTGATATGTAGAGTAGAAAGAGTAGTGGGCTTAGAACTGCCCCCTGTGGGACACCTGCTTCGGGGGTAAAAGATGAGGATATTGCTGTGGAGACCTTCACTTTAATTGTACGGTTGTGGAGAAAGCTAGTGATGATGTTTCTGATGGAGAGTGGTAGTTTGAGATTGGAGTCTGCAAGCCGGTAGCACAACCCATTGTGCCACATCTTGTCAAATGCTTTTTCTACATCAAAGAAAACCGCCAGGGTAAGTTCTTTTGTCTTGAAGTTCCAAAGGATGTCCTCTGACAGTCTTAGAATGTTATCGGTAGTTGATCTTCTTTTTCTGAAGCCAGCTTGGTGGATTCCAAGGAGGCCCATTTCCTCAGTGTGGCTGCTCAGTCTTTGGGTGAGTACTCTCTCAAACAGCTTCCCAACATGACTGAGGAGGCTACTGAGCCGCGGGGCACCTATATATGGCCTGTGACGTGAATGGGAAAAACGGTCCATAAACATACATCTCTTTTCCATAAAATATATGTTTGAATTGTCAAACTAGTTTTCATGGGGAAGGCAAATAAAACGTTTTTATTAAAAGCAATTACTTTTGCATGTAAAAACACAGAATCATACTCATTACGTCACTTTTGTTTTGAGCCGACTTCGCCGTGGGCTTTGAACGGGACACCTGGCTCACGCTCGGGACGCAGCCCGGTTCCAAAACGAATGCAAGCAAAACTAGCCAAACAGGGTGCCCAGGCCTGATAAATCAAATTCCTTCAATGAAGGGAAGGGAAGCGAAGTGGGATGAGGTGCGATTTGCATGTGGAGCTTGGCAAAAGGGGGCATGATTTGTTGACATAATTGTAATCAAAACCCAAGCTTCATGTACTTGTTGTGACGCACTGAGGTTCCAAACTCCGTTTTAGTTGAGACTGACTTTATGACAAAAATTATCCTATTTACACTTTATAGTCAATTTTAACACTAGAATAAATGTTTATGACTCATAGCGATGCCACATAGAGCGTTTTCAAAGGGAATAGTTGCTTTTATGGGCAGTCGCTCTTTAAGTATTAACAAAAATTCAGGAGAGGGGACCAGACTTTACTGCAACCACTTTAACTAGTTGCCTTGAATGCAGCTCCCTAGCAACTCAACAAGCTTCAGCTGCTACTAATTTCCAAATCAGCCTCCATGCCTGTTTTCAACACGTTAACTAGTTGCCTTGACCGCAGCTCCTCAACAAGCATCAGCTGCAACTCATTGCTAATCAGCCTCCACACCTGTGCTCACACTCCTTAATCGCCACTGCCACCCTACTTAAACTTGACCAAACTAACAATCCTCCTCTTTGTTCTGCAGTGCATGTTAATGTGTGTTACAAGTCTTATCAAGTTGCATCTCAACTACACTTTACAAACTATACATGAAACAATTTCAAAGGTTTTATTGAGTTACAGTTCCTATAAGGAAATCAGTCAATTGAAATACATTTGTTTGGCACTAATCTATGGCCTTCACATGACTGGGAATACAGATACGCATCTGTTGGTCACATACCAGTCAGTATCTGGTGTGACTGCCATTTTCCTCATGCAGTGTGACATCTCCTTCGCATAGAATTGATCAGGCTGTTGATTGTGGCTTGTTGTCCCACTCCTCTTCAATGGCTGTGTGAAGTTGCTGGATTTTAGGTGGGAACTGGAACACGCTGTTGTACACGTTGATCCAGAGCATTCCAAACATGCTCTATGGGTGACATGTCTGAGTATGCAGACCATGAAATAAATGGGACATTTTCAGCATCGAGCAATTGTGTACAGATCCTTGTGACATGAAGCTGTGCAGTATCATGCTGAAACATGAGGTGATGGCGGCGGATCAATGGCATCAATCGTCACGGTATCTCTGTGCATTCAAATTTCCATTGATAAAATGCAATTGTGTTTGTTGTCTGTAGCTTATGGCTGCCCATACCATAACCCCACCTCCACCATGGGGCACTCTGTTCACAACGTTGACATCAGCAAACCACTCGCCTACACAATGCCATACTCTGCCGGTACAGTTGAAACTGGGATTCATCCATGAAGAGCACACTTCTTCAGCGTGCCAGTGGCCATCGAAGTTGAGTTTGCCCACAGAAGTTGGTTACGATGCCAAACTGCAGTCTGGTCAAGACCCTCTTGAGGACGACACGCAGATGAGCTTCCCTGAGACGGTTTCTGACAGTTTCTGCAGACATTCTTCTCTCATACAAATCCACAGTTTCATCAGCTGTCCGGGTGGCTGATCTCATACGATCCTGCATGTAAGGAAGCCGGATGTGGAGGCACTTCGATGGTGTTGGTTACACGTGGTCTGCGGTTGTGAGGCCGGTTGGATTTACTGACACATTTTCTGAAATGACATTGGTAGAGAAATTAACATGAATTTCTCTGGCAACAGCTATGGTGGGACATTCCTGCAGTCAGCATGCCAATTGAACACTCCCTCGAATCTTGAGACATCTGTGGCATTGTTATGTGACAAAACTGCACATTTTAGAGTGGCTTTTTATTATCCCCAGCACAAGGTGCACCTGTTTTATGATCATACTTTTTAATCAGCTTCTTGATATGCCACACCTGTCAGGTGGATGGATTATCTTGGCAAAGGAGAAATGCTTACTAACAGGGATGTACAAAATTTGAGCGGAAAAATCTTTTTTGGTGCGCATGGAACATATCTGGGATCTTTTATTTCAGGTCATGAAACATCAAATCAAATGTTATTTGTCACATGTGCCGAATACAACAGGTGTAGACCTTACAGTGAAATGCTTACTTACAAGCCCTTAACCAACAATGCAGTTTTAAGAAAAAAAGAAGTGTTAAAGTATTTACTAAATAAACTGAAGTAATTAAAGAGCAACAATAAAATAACAGTAACGAGGCTATATACAGGGGGTACCGGTACAGAGTCAATGTGCCGGGGCACCGGTTAGTCAAGGTAATTGAGGTAATATGTACATGTAGGTAGACATAAAGTGACTATGCATAGATAAACAGAGAGTAGCAGCAGCGTAAAAATGGGGGGGGGGGGGGGGGGGGGGGGGGGGGGGGGGGGTCAGTGCTAATAGTCCGGGTAGCCATTTGGTTAGCTGTTCAGGAGTCTTATGGCTTGGGGGAAGCTGTTAAGAAGCCTTTTGGACCTAGATCTGGCGCTCTGGTACCGCTTGCCGTGCAGTAGCAGAGAGAACAGTCTATGCCTATGGTTGCTGGAGTCTTAGGCAATTTCTAGGGCCTTCCTCAGACAGCCTGGTATAGAGGTCCTGGATGGCAGGAAGCTTGGCCGTGTGATGTATTGTGACCAACCCTTTACATGTTGCGTTTATATTTTTGTTCACTATAGTCTCTCTTCGGTTCCGCCAAGGATCTCCTGGGGGGATTGCCATCACCACAGCAGCTTAACTACCACGGCCTGATGATGTCATCCCGAACCAAGTCCAGCCCCTGGATCCTTCATCTGCAGCCCTTGACTTTACCCGGTCCGTTCTCATTCCCCTCCCCCTGAATCCTTTCTCAAATCCACATCCATCCATTCAATTTCCCCAATAAATATTCAAAATCCCTTTCAATGTCTGGTCCTCAAACTCGTGAAACCTCATGATAGGGTCATCCACTTCAGCCTTTTGAGAGCGTTTCATGAGCATTTCAGCGTTTCATGAGGGCACTCACATTTGACTGGGATGTTTTTGTCTTAATGCCCTCAAGTCATCTAGCAATAAACTAGCCATGTCAAAGGAAACAATACCCACTGTCTTAATCTGGGGTACCTGTCCAGACCAAAACAGCCAAGCTCCCCCCACCTACCAATTAACCCTTATAAAAGTCTAGCAGGTCACAGTCAGGCAGACAAGCAGCCTAGAGGGGCTGACACACACCACCACCACCCCCTCCACAAGCACATCAGCCCCTTCCCAGCTGCTCCACCCTGGTTCCATCACCAAACAAACAGTGGGACTAATAGACTAACCCTCTTCTCCCCCTCTCCGCATCAGGCCTAATGTCTCTGATGATGGCTAAGGCCTTGGCTCTGAGTGGCAGCCCCAGTCATCAGATCCCCCCCTCACTGGCTGCTCTTTTCACCCCACTGTTTGGAGAGGCTCAGTGACGGGTGTCTGTATGGGAGTCTGGCCCAGTCTGCTATGACCAGTGTGACAGGGTTAACCAGCTCGACCAGCCAGGCTGGCCCTCTGTCCCGCTCGACCCCCCCCCCCCCCCCTCCATGCCCGCATCGCCCCGAGACATGTGGAGGGTGATCTGGCCTGGCACCGCAGGGGCTGCCCTGGCTGGTGCTTTGCTGGTGGTCTCTGCGGCCTATTAGTGTCCTGCTATCGGCCTGTCAGCCTGACAAAACAGGGCCCTGTCAAATTAAAGAGGGACGGGGATATGTATTCAAACGCACAAGGGAGAGAGAAAAAAAGACGAGCCGGGAAGAGGGAAACCACCGGTGCTAATGTCGACTCTAAGCGAGAGTGACAGGCTGGGCCGATCGGTCGAGAGAGACCGAGATGGAGGAGAGAGAGAGTTCCAGTGGCTGATGATGTAGGGGTGGACTTGTCCTGAGGAGACTTGTTAGAGGTCCAGACAGACTAAGTCAGACAGCCACCATTTCCTGGGGATCTAAACCCAGGTAAAAAGCTCCAAGTTCGGGTGAACAGCTTGGAGTCATTTCCATCAACTCAGGTTGGACAGATTGGTTCTGTGTGTGCGTGTGTGCATGTTGTTGTGTGTTTCTCTGTGTGTGCACAGTACATGCTCATACCAAGTGACCTTTTAGACTTATGCATGGAGCAGATAATACAAAATACATTTGTCTTACTTTTATTGTGTAAACAGGCCTACTAGTGTATCTCTCCCTGTTGCTGGTAAATATACAGTGCCATCAGGAAAACATGTCAGCTCAACCATTTCACCTCCAAGGGCTTGAAAGCCGCCATAGACATGCCATGCTCTTTGAGGTTACAAGCATATTCCATTTCTTTCACTTGGCCCTTACAGTCACACTTGAGGGCTTGGTTTTACGGGAGTTAAGAGACAAAGTGGAAGTCCCAGCACAGAGCTAATTGGAACATCTATGTTGTCATTGTGTCAGTACAGTGTTGCCACAGTGAGGGCAAATATGACTACTGCAGAGCTATGGAAAATTGCCATTATGTTGAGTGTGGCTCTTGTTGCGTGACATAATTCAAGGAAGCGCTACTGGTGTGTTAACTAGTGTTCTGACTGCTGTGTCTTCGGGGGTTGCTCAAGCTATAGGACGTGTTCAACTTGAACGGAAACCTAGCGGTGTGTGGGCTATAGCAGACACTACTGGAGGGTTGCTGGAGCACCGAGGTGCTACTATGCGTTGAGTTTGTGTACGACTCTAACGATGCGTCTCAGTTTCGGAGAGAGGGCCTCCTCTGCGCTCCTTTCTGTCGCTGTGCGTTTGCTGAGACGGAGAGGTTGATGCACAGTGGCAGCTCCCCCCTCGCAGCCACGGGCCTGCCCACAGCCACTGCAGATGATAGTTTTAATTGCTTTCAATCTTTCAGGCTAGTCCCTACCCACTGGCATAGAGTGCTTGTGTGTTTTTGTGTGTGTTGATTGTGTATGTAGGTGTGTGTGTGTGTGTGTGTGTGTGCATGCACTTATGTCTGTGCATTCTTTTTCTTTGTGGATCTGTGCCCACGTGGTGTGTGTGTGTGTGTTTGTAAATCTAATACCCTTATATGAATGCATGTGTTTTTATGTTTTTTCTCTCTCTGTCTGTGTGTGTGTGTGTGTGTGTGTGTGTGTGTGTGTGTGTGTGTGTGTGTGTGTGTGTGTGTGTGTGTGTGTGTGTGTGTGTGTGTGTGTGTGTGTGTAAATCCATTATCCTAATAGGAAGGCGTGGATATGAATGCATTTTAGTGCCAGTGAAATAAACAGAAAGTAAACATACAATCCAAATGTTTGTCAAATAATATCGTCAGGATATCTTGTGGATAATGTGCTGATTAAACTACATTAAAGTTGATTTTCCAATAACATGTTGATGACACTCAAACTCAATGAATGTAATATCATACAGTATAAACAATTACATGCAAACATTTTCACAAGGAAATACTGAGATCCTATTTTTCCATTTTCAAAGGCTATGTGTGGTTATAAATAATTCACTCTGGGGTTTTCATGCAAAGACCTCAACACACACACACACACACACACACACATCTGTAAAAGCATTTCAGGCCCGGCGAACTACAAAACCAACTCGTCAATAATTCAATAAGAATGTCGAGCTGACATAACAGGGCATAGAAAACAGTATGCAATTAATATGTACAGTCATTTACTTAACGTGCCTTGGAGAGATGCTTTCCTCACGTTGATTCAGCCACAGAGTCAATCATTATGTGTGTTAATCCATTGATAGACCTTCTCCTAACTTTATAACCTGTAAGGCAACCCAGGTGTTAGGTTTACGGTCCAATTTCGGCTTAGATTCAATCCGGACTGCAGAAGATCTGCGCTATAGCGCGATTGAAATTTAAAGGCAACGTTCCTGCGTTCGCGGAGACTACGTTCACGGTAAACGCAGCATATGTCGGCTCAATCAGAAATGACCTTTACATTTCAATCACGCTATAACGCAGATCTTCTGCATTCCGGATTGAATCTAAGCCGAATTTAATCCGAGGTCCGGATTGAATCTAGCCCTAAATGTCAACTGAGGTGATGATTAGAAAACAGTGATTTTGGTATAACTGATAGAGATGATTATGAAAGTTTTCGGACTACTAGGCTTCACTCCATGTAAGAAGTGGTGATGTACTATAGACATAGTATAGAGACTATAAGAAGACAGTGCCTCTGAGCTGTCGTAGCATCTCTAACCTATCCCGAGCCCCTGAAACCATTGCCAACCCTTTCCCCCTAAACTACTCCCCATTACATGCATTTACAACCCCCCCCCCCCCCCCCCCCCCCCCCCCCCCCCCCCCCCCTTTCATGTCCACACCCCACACACACAGCGAGTGTGCACTCTCCTCTCCTCCTAAGGATGGAGCGGAGCAGAGTGGAGTTGGAGCCCCTCTCTCTGGCCGGGGGGCATATTAAGCCCCTAACATTCCCACAGAGGCTAATCTCCATCCATTTAGAGGGCTGTAATATTTAATGAGGGGCCCTGGCCTTGCTCCCAGTGCCACGCGCCCTGGCACGCCTCATATGTTCACATGAGAGGGAGGCCAGCCCAGGGGCGACAGAGAGGAATTCACTGCTAAAAGCCCCACACAATGCAGTCGACCACAGAGCCGCATTGCTGCTTTTCCCTCAGTCCATCTAACTGCAGTGGAGATGGAGATGGGAGGAAAATACTGAACACACCTTGGTTTAGATTAGATAACTACCCTTCCAGTAGTGGACGATGCAGTGTCTAAGCGATTTGGTACCATAAAAGATACTTGATTAACTATAAATCTCCCCAATAAATATATATGGTCAGTTAACTTTTTTTAAAAACGAAAAGTAAAACTTCCATTATATGTTTACTTTACTTTTAAAGTAAACATATATAAATGAATAAATGTGACTACATTCAGGAAGTGGGGCATTTGGCTCTAGTTCCTACTTTACAGTTGGGCCGTTTGGAAAAAGAAAGTACCATTCCTAGCAGTCCTGAAGGTCTTCCACCGGACAGCACTTACACACTCTCTCTCACCCTCACACATTCAACTGAAGGTCAAGATTCACACAAGAAGTGTGAAAAGGCTGGGTGGAAAAGGGTACAACGCCTCTGGTTTTAACAAGCGCGCATGTGTGTTCATGTGTGCGTGCGTATGTCCGTAGTGCACGTGCAAGTGTGTGGAGGGAGTTAGGAGACACTATATGACACTACTACCCTGACACCGTCGGGGAGAGTCAGAAATTCCAGAAAGGCAGTGATTTTTTTTGTGTGTGTTTTTTTTAAACGTAACATTTGCGTTACTAAGTCGCGGAGTGGCGAACGTGTCAGGAGGGAGGCCATAGAAGTGCATGCTCTCTGATTCAAACTGACTCTAATGGGGAGGCCTGGTGAATTTTTCATACAACCCAGAGGGGGTGGAAGAGCAAGCATACTGGGGACATTATAACCTCCATCTCTGGAGGAGAGAGAGAGAGAGACCTTACTCAACACTATTCTCATTCCCATATTTCCATTCGTAATGCTTTTAATATAATCTATGATAATTACCAGACATAGTTAATATGTGTTGAACTCAAGCTAAAGCCTCTACTCTTAGAAATATTACCCCAGACAAAATATAATGCACCCGGATGATTGTGAAAGTTTCTTGTAAATGTGAAGTACTGTATCATTTTACTGACACATACAGTATTTCAAGTAATTGTGAATTTGGCATGTTGAAGACAAGAATCACAATAGAGAGACACGCTAGATAGCTAGTTGATGTGTACTTGTATAGATTTCTGCACTGATCAGTGTGAAATACTATATATACAAAAGTATGTGGACACCCCTTCAAATTAGTGGATTCGGCTATTTTAGCCACACCCGTTGTGGACAGGTTTCTAAAATCGAGCACACCGCCATGCAATCTCCATAGACAAACATTGGCAGTAGAATGGCCTTACTGAAGAGCTCAGAGACTTTCAACATGGCACTGTCATAGGATGCCACCTTTCCAACAAGTCAGTTCATCAAATTTCTGTCCTGCTATGAAGTGGAACCGTCTAGGAGAAACAACGGCTCAGCCACGAAGTGGTAGGCCTTCACACGCTCACAGAGCGGCACTGCCGAGTACTAAAGTGTGTTGCGTGTAAAAAATAGTCTGTCCTCGGTTGCAACTCTCACTCTCGAGTTCCAAACTGCTTCTGGAAGCAATGTCAGCGCAAGAACTGTTCGTCGGGAGCTTCATGAAATGGGTTTCCATGGCCGAGCAGCCGCACAAAAGCCTAAAATCAACACGAGCAATGCCAAGTAAGTGCTGGAGTGGTGTAAAGCTCGGTAGAGGAGGAATAATGGTTTGGGGCTGTTTTTCATGGTTTGGGCTAGGCCCCTTAGTTCCAGTGAAGGGAAATCTTAAAGCTACAGCATACAATGACATTCTAGACGATTATGTGCTTCCAACTTTGTGGCAACAGTTTGGGGAAGGCCCTTTCCTGTTTCAGCATGACAATGCCCCCATGCACAAAGTGAGGTCCATACAGAAATAGTTTGTCGAGATTGGTGTGGAAGAACTTGACTGGCCTGCACAGAGCCCTGACCTCAACCCCATCAAACACCTTTGGGATGAATTTGGACGCTGACTGCAAGCCAGGCCTAATCGCCCAACATCAGCACCCTGACCTCACTAATGGAAGCAAGTCCTCGCAGCAATATTCCAACATCTAGTGAAAAGCCTTGCCAGAAGAGTGCAGGCTGTTATAGCAGCAAAAGCGAGACCAACTTCATATTAATGCCCATGATTTTGGAATGAGATGTTCGACGAGCAGGTGTCCACATACTTTTGGTCATGTAAATTAAATAAAGGTTAAATACATTTTTTAAATGAATGTAGTGTATGTATCAACTAAAGATAGTTCATGAATAACTTTAGAGCGTTTCATATGGAGTTTTACAGAAGATATGGTTGTAACCTAAAACTGAACAAAATGTGACTTGTTTGGTTAATCTTTTTAAGTTTCCATGTTTTTCATTTTTGTTTCTGTTATTATTAAACAATATTCAAGTGCTCTTTCTTACTAGGATATCAAATTCTTGTGTCAACAATTCACTAATACAAGGTAATAACCGGATTCATAAAGGATCACATTTAGGATTACATTCTGTTTTATGAATCTGACAAAAGCAGGATAAACATCCACGTTTTAATGGAATGAACATTTCTGCAAGAAAGCTCTTAAAAAAATATCCATCTGTTCAATGGACACGTGCCAGAGCTCACCCAGATAGCTCGTAGCACTGTCTTGCGTATGCAAATATGTTTTGCCTGGAAATCTATTTGGAGTTGCTCGAAGGAATCCAGAACGGGCCTCCTTCTGTCTTCCCCACCGGCTCACACGGGCCTCCCTCGCGCCGTCTATGTCCTCTCGCGTGGAAGACATTTCACCAGCTCACACACGCAGGGACGAGCAGCGAGCTGCATGCACCGCACCGCACCGCCTCGGATGGCCCAACAATGGGCGAATATGCAGATCTCACAGGCCGCCGCCGCTGCTGGCTCCCTCCGTCTCCGCGAGCAGAACAAGGCGCCCCGCAAGTGTTTGCTCAGTTGTACAATACACGCAAAAGACCCCCTTCGAAGGACATGGAGTAAGTAATTATAGGCCTACTGTTTCACTAGATGACCATAAAGAGGTGAAAATGGCTCTACAATAAATGTTTAGGTGTTGTGAGTAAACCTAACTTTAAGGTAAAATGTTCAGAAATTGTTTAATGGTTCAAAACATCAATATGGTACTAAAACTGAGACCAGGTTGTATATAATCCTATAAAATAATGTTTGAAACAAATATGCTGATAGTGGATCTTGTATAAAGGGTTCCCAATGGTGTTTTTGTCACTAAAGTCTATTCTTATTATGGAAAATATGAAATATACTGCCGAACAAGAACACACAAATTGGACTTTTGAGATGTTCCAAATAGGCTCAATGACTGCTGCCATAAACCTTCACTTCAGTACAAAATAGGCCAATATAATGAATTGTTCAGAAATATTCCAAAATATTCCTACTCACTAATTAATCTCTAGTCTCCTGCAATATGGGATGTATTCATAGTTCATTCATAGTTCACCCGATCTCCAAAAGTTC
This sequence comes from Salvelinus namaycush, assembly GCF_016432855.1. NCBI lineage: Eukaryota > Metazoa > Chordata > Actinopteri > Salmoniformes > Salmonidae > Salvelinus > Salvelinus namaycush. The sequence continues at coordinate 18,284,213 of NC_052310.1, forward strand.
AAAAACTTGACTTAACTTGAAAGTTAATCAACCATAAGTAAAAGTAAAGAGGATATGGTGATATGGTGTGTATGGGTTGGGGGTGTGATGGAGGTGGTGTGTGTTGTGTGTGTGTGCGTCTAGGCTGGAAGGCAGCTAGCACTCCTCTTGGGCATGGATGCGAGAGGAGAGAAAGGAGGAGAGGAGAAACAGAGATGTGTGGTTGAAACCAGAGGGCTGAGGAGCCTGCCTGGGCAGATGGTCCACAAAGGTGTTACTACACAGTGAGTGGGCAGCGCGATTGATGCATTGCAACATTCAAGAAGGTGGAACATTTGGCTGCTGACCCGCAGTCAGAACTCATTCGCCCTCCCCTCCTTATTTAGCTGCTGCTGCTGAGAGCCGACGGGGGATTGGGCCCGAATAAACACACACAAACTCGGAACGCCGCACTTTCCCACCCTCTGGGGGGCCTAGGCTGTATGTTCACTGGAAACTCCTCCTTCCTCTCCAAGGAGGTCAAGATGGAGGGGGAAGAGAGAACGGGTTCATAGTGCCACAGAAGAACAACAGGCACACTAACTATAGCACATAGCTGCTACTAAGTCAGCACAGGGACTTGACACATGCTTCCCCACTGGGCACACACTGGTTGAATCAAACGTTGTTTCCACATCTTTTCAATGAAATTACGTTGAACCAACATGGAATATACGTTGAATTGACGTCTGTGCCCAGTGGGTTCTTTCAAGGGTCAATGTTATCAGGACTACACCCTACACTTCATTATTGGCGCAGTGAACAAATGTCTATACTGTTCATGTGGTGTTTCTTTTTAATGCAAACATCATTCACAACAGATAGGTTATTACACATAAACAAATGGCCAATTCATTTTAGAACAATTAAACAATGGCACAGTATACCACCACTACTTTACCTTGTGAAGGTCTCACCGGCAATTGTAAGTAGAATACAAAGTGGATGCTCAAAGTTCAAAGACCTATTTTCTCTTTAATAAACACACACTTTTAGTTATGCACATGCCAAGATCTGATTTCAGACCCAAAAAGCATTCTTACATCAGTTTAAACATTGAACATTTATGAGAGGGAGTGTGATAACCAAAGGCAACATTATGGCAATAGCTTTTAAACATCACAATTGCAGGTTTGTCTCAAAGCGCAGTTAAATTATTAAGTATAGAAATAATGAATCATCCTTCTCTTTCAGCTTTCATTCACTCATCCCGTTTTCCATAAACAATTGTCAAAATAGTGGTAACATTGTTCATATTTAAGAATAAAATCAATATCAAATCATTTGACGTGCATGATTTTAACATTGCAGGTCTAATGTAAACAGTTTCAATTTAGCCATTAGCGGGAACAAAAGCAATTGAAATCTTGAGCACAAGAATGCCACACTATTTGGGCTCCCGAGTGGCGCAGCGGTCTGGTCTTCGAATCCAGGCTGTATCACAACCGGCCGTATTTGGGAGTCTCAAAGGGCGGCGCCCAACGTTGTCCGTGTAGGCAGTCATTGTAAATAAGAATCTGTTCTTAACTGACTTGCCTAGTTAAATCAAAAAATGAAACCATGCATGATCATGAAATGTATTATTTGGCGCTCACTGATTAAACTAGCATATACTGCCATCTTGTGGTTAAATATGGTACATTCCATTGAAAATAGTGCTCACCAGCCACGTGACAAATGTATACAAATCCCTGGAAGCCTGGCATGAGGCCACAAAAATAAAATCATTCTGAGAGCAATAAATAAACTGGCTCTGTAACTAAACAGGTTAATTTGCATACTGTATGCAATTTGTACTGAACATTCATGATAATTAGCAGGCTGCAAGAGGAGACTAATAAAGTTAAAGTTAAATAGTAGTATACCAAATTTTCACATCTTGCTTCATGAATTAACATAACTGCTGGAATGCTAATAAAATATGGTTAATCTCCCCATGCATGCATTAGGTGAGGACATACCGTATCTATCCTAAATAGTTAGTTATAAAAAGAAAGGACCTTTTGGAATCTGGTTTTGACATTTCTGCATAGACTTTTTAAACAACACAAAATGTCCATCTCTTCTTATGAACAACTGGTATTTTGTGAGGGAACATAGTTAATTGACTACATAAGGAATGCAAGTGACTAGATCTAGAAGACCAAACTAATGAAAAAAGGTCAGTAGCAGTCCAGCAGAGACACACAAACGGGTCACATCCGCGTTCGCTCGCGACTCCACTCCGAGTCAGTCATCATCAACCACCATCACATTCCCGTTCAGCTGGTACTCGATGGTGGCCCAGTCAAAGATGTTTCCTTTGGCGATCTTATGTTCGTAATGCAGGGCTTGTATCTGGCTTCTGGGCAGCACATAGTCCCACATGTTGAGGTCGGTCACTTCCCCCACAAAGCTCTGCACTGCCTCCAGGTCTCCCAGGTGTTTGTCCGGGTCTTGCCCAAGGAGGACGGTCCCCTTGGGACGGATGGTGTGGCCCGGCTTGTACACCTGGTAGGTGCTGCGGCGGCCGTCCACCCAGAAGGCGGCCAGCCCGGTACGGGACTCCCAGGTGAGGCAGAGACTCGTTCTGAATGTGGTGATGGGCGGCAGGTGGAAGAAGGCGCCGTCGCCACTCAGGTAGAAGGCGATGCGGCCGTCTTTCTCGCGCCACACGTTAAGCTCGTCGTAGTCGGGCGTGCGGTAGGCGAACAGGATGATCTGCCGCTCGCCCTCCAGCTCGGTGGCCACGCGCATGCACAGCGTGAACGCCCGCAGGCCCATCTCCTTTTGGGGGATGAGCGCCACGAAGCTGAAGTCCGTCTCATACGGGAAGACCAGCACCTTCCCGCCCAGGCCAACTGTAAACACCACCACAAACAACATCAACTGTCTATTAGAGCAGTCACTGGAGAAGATGACAACAGTATTGTGGAACATTAATGGTGTTGTCTGAATGGGACTTGAACCCGGGTTCCCGTGACTGTCAGCCCAGCACAGCAATCGTTAAACCAAGAGGTCCAAACCACTTGACGGTCACTAGATGTTGTACTGCGGTCACAACAGTATAAAAACAGCGTGGCATGAGAGCAATCTGAATATGATGAATTCTCTCAGAAGTGCAACATTTAAAAAAAAAACATGAGTTAATAGGGATTTTTTTACTTGAGGTATGCACACATATGAGCTAAAGGATTTACTATTTGGGATCTTAATAATAGTTAAGCAAAGAAATCATTAAATAATCAATCGTACATTTTTTCCCTATATTCCATAGCCTACCAACCAAAACATACCTTCATTGGCTGAGGTGACACCCACGATACCCAGTAGGAGTATGAGCCTGGCAGTTATCTACCACAACAAACACATATCAGAATGGCAAAACACGCCACTACTACGGTCATTGTGAAAATAATAAATAGTAGTAAATACATCATATACTATAGTAAAGTGCATATCCTGTTAACAAAATGCTTCAGCACACAAAACAGTATTGCTCTTACCATGTTGATTTAAGGTTGTTATTCCACTGAAAGGTGATGATGCTAGCGCACTCGGTCACGCCTGTCTATTCTTAATGCCATGGTGTCTGTACGCCTCTTCCCTCCTAGTACCAGACCATTACATCACTTCAATGGACGGCTGTGCTGACAATGGACCCGGTGTGTGCAGGGGGGATTGGGTCTGGGTGACACTGGCCTCTTTGTTTTGACTGACACGCCCGGGCGGACGCACGCACACACTTTCAGAACATGTGATTGTGGGTGTGTATCGTCTATTAATTCATTGAATGACTGTTTTGATTAAGGGTGAATTCTAGGTCCAGCAACCTCATGGTCTCTTGTGCATGTACAATTTTGTTTCGACCGGTACTAATGTCTGATTGACAGGTTGATTTACTTACAACTCTTCTTTTTGCTGTCTGTTTTTCGATTTCCCAACCTCCCTAGCACGACACACACCTCAGATGCTGGAAGCAGCACCCCTTGGAGCAGGTTAAGGACCCCTTGGAGCAGGTTAAGGACCCCTTGGAGCAGGTTAAGGACCCCTTGGAGCAGGTTAAGGACCCCTTGGAGCAGGTTAAGGGTTAAGTGCCTTGCTAAAAGTGCTAGATGTGATCAAAAGTAATGTGCGCAAAACTCAGATGAACATTTCACAAGGAGACAAAAAGGAACAAACCAAGGTCACGTGTATAATTAACATATCTACATTTAATACAGTTGTTTATTCTCAAGCTCTTCAGAAGTCCTCAAAAAGCCAACTCCTCACCCCAACACAAAACCTGCAGTTCACTAAAATCACATACATTCAGTTGAGAAAGGGGACTTACGTAAACTAATTGAGGAAAAACTGAGAAATATCTAAGACTGTCAACAGCCGAGAATTCCAAGCTCCTAGTCAAGGTACTGCAACACTGATTGTTGTGATTGGTTAGAAATGCTGGAAGGGGGACATAGTTTAGATCAAAATAGGGAAAGACACTGAAATGAGAAGGTATAGGAGACTCTCAAAGTATTGGGAACATGACTGCTTTGACCATTAGTCAGTTGTCACACTTACATTTTTAAAGTTGTGAATACCTACGGCTACTGTGTGGTTATAGTAAAGTAGGCACGTTCTTTGCAAAGCAGACCTGAATGCTTATAACAACCTGAGCAGACCTCATGCTTAACAATGTAGGGAGTCCATTGTCATGTCAAATGCATACTGTACCGGCGGTTGTACTACTAGCCATCAGCCAAACATTGTCCAAGCGCACGCACCTATCGTTTTGTCTCTAATAACAGCAATTACAGCACAGTCCTTCGAAAAACAGGTTTCAAGAACTTCAAACCCAAAGAGAAAGTAAAGACGATGTTCTCGTATGATAAAAATGCAGATATCTGAACCATTACAGAGGAAATTGAAACGACCTTGTAGAGTCTCTATGCAGCACTTTAAACTGATGAATTGTCTATCATTCAAATCTCCTTTTTGGATCACGACAAGAATGCCATTTGGTACTACTGTAATAATACATACAACTCGTTGTAAAATAAAATGGGTTTAATCTATTCACTCTCACTATATGCATACATTCAACATAGTATAACTGCCCGCTATGAGGGACTGATATAATGCAATAGAGGACCGTTGACCATCGGTTGGAACATTATAGTTTGTATGATCTTGTTATAACTCCACATCACAGGCAATGACATGAAGCAGACCGACTTGGTTGGTCAGTTTTTCTATAATACATTTCTCACATTTGCTATTATCTTGCATTAAAAAAAATCCACACTAGATTGTTTGAAAAGTAAAATAACAATTTGGCATCAAATTGACCAAGACCACCAACACTGAATTGTGGGAAATAAGTCATTACAGTACAACTAACCCATTATGTTAAAAAAAAATTGAAGTAAACAAAAATACTGGAGTAGGAGTTAGATAAAAGGCTAATATTTTCATCGCTTGGGTAGATAGTTCCAATGGTTATATTTGAGAAGAGATTGGAAGCTTTACATTAGAGGGTTTTGAGACCAGCGTGCAGTGCGATGTGTTCAGAGAGGATTGTGGCACAGAGAGATAGAGGGGAAGAGAGAGACCTGAGAAACATGGCCCCTGATTCTGAGGGATAGAGGACTATCAGAGGAAGGGAAGTGATAAAGAAAGATTCAGAGAGAAGGGGAGAGAGAGGAGACCGATTTAGAAAGAGAGGAATCACCTGGAGATATGGCTGTCATTTTGCAGTCCATAGTGTGACCCCCCCTATGTGTAAAGTGCAGGTCCAGGAGGGAGTTTGTGAATTCTGTCACTTCCTTTTTTCTTATTTTTTTTCTTGACACTTCTGGTGTGGGTCTCAGCTCTGGGACGTGTGGATCTACGAGCCATAGGGGGTTCAATAGTCCTCCACCCAACCGTTCTCCTGGATAAAGGCGTCGATGACCTCCTTCATGGCCAGGTTGGGGATCAGCTGGTCGTGAGTCAGAGGACTCCGGGTGACCGGGTCAAAATGGCCCACTCGCTACAGAGGACGGAGGAAAAATGGAACGATTGTTTGAGGTATTGGTGTAGCTGTGAGATGGTGGCTTTCATTATTATGCATTTTACGCATAGTTTACAGTTTGCTTTGGATAGTATTACCCCTGTGGGTGAGTGGTTGATCGAGTAGGAACGGCAAGTGTATTTATAGCAATCTAAATTGGTGGTAATTTAGCGGTAAGTGATCGGTAGTGTGAATAAAACAGTAGGTCTATGAATGGGCAACGGTTTATCTATACTTCTGCCGAGTAGATGTCTATAAAAGGATGGAATACTGTACCTGTAGATGCTCCTCAATGTCCTTGCGGTCGTAGGTGATCCCACTGGGGGTGATGCAGGGCTCCCTCATCAACTCAAAGCTGATCTTTCCACACAGGTAGTCAGGGATCTCCCGCTTCTGTGGGGTTCACAAGAATAGACATGCATGTAAAATGATACATACAGTTGAAGTCGGAAGTTTACATACACCTTAGCCAACTACATTTAAACTCAGTTTCACAAAAAATTCCCTGTCTTAGGTCAGTTAGGATCACCACTTTATTTTAAGATTGTGAAATGTCAGAATAATAGTAGAGAGAATGATTTATTTCAGCTGTTATTTCTTTCATCACATTCCCAGTGGGTCAGAAGTTTACATACACTCAATTAGTATTTGCATTGCCTTTAAATTAGTATTTGGTAGCATTGCCAATAAATTGTTTAACTTGGGTCAAACATTTCAGGTAGCCTTCCACCAGCTTCCCACAATAAGTTGGCTGAATTTTGGCCCATTCCTCCTGACAGAGCTGGTGTAACCGAGTCAGGTTTGTAGGCCTCCTTGCTTGCACACACTTTTTCAGTTCTGCCCACAAACTTTCTATAGGATTGAGGCCACTCCAATATAGAGGTCGACCGATTATGATTTTTCAAAGCCGATACTTGGAGAACAAAAAAAAGCCGATACCGATTAATAGGACGATTTTTAAAATTTATTTGTAATAATGACAATTACAACAATACTGAATGAACACTTATTTTAACTTAATATAATACATCAATAAAATCAATTTAGCCTCAAATAAATAATGAAACATTTTCAATTTGTTTCAAATAATGCAAAAACAAAAGTGTTGGAGAAGAAAGTAAAAGTACAATATGTGCCATGTAAGACAGCTAACGTTTAAGTTCCTTGCTCAGAACATGAGAACATATGAAAGCTGGTGGTTCCTTTTAACATGAGTCTTCAATATTCCCAGGTAAGAAGTTTTAGGTTGTAGTTATTGGAATTATAGGACTATTTCTCTCTATACCATTTGCATTTCATTAACCTTTGACTATTGGATGTTCTTACAGGCACTTTAGTATTGCCAGTGTAACAGTATAGCTTCCGTCCCTCTCCTCGCTCCTACCTGGGCTCGAACAAGGAACACATCGACAACAGCCAAGCAGCGTTACCCATGCAGAGCAAGGGGAACAACTACTCCAAGTCTCAGAGCGAGTGACGTTTGAAACGCTATTAGTGCGCACCCCGCTAACTAGCTAGCCATTTCACTTCGGTTACACCAGCCTAATCTCGGGAGTTGATAGGCTTGAAGTCATAAACAGCGCGATGCTTGAAGCACAACGAAGAGCTGCTGGCAAAACGCACGAAAGTGCTGTTTGAATGAATGCTTACGAGCCTGCTGCTGCATACCACCGCTCAGTCAGACTGCTCTATCAAATCATAGACTTAGTTATAACATAATAACACACAGAAATACGAGCCTTAGGTCATTAATATGGTCGAATCCGGAAACTATAATCTCGAAAACAAGAGGTTTATTCTTTCAGTGAAACCGTTCCATATTTTATCTAACGGGTGGCATCCATAAGTCTAAATATTCCTGCTACATTGCACAACCTTCAATGTTATGTCATAATTACGTACAATTCTGGCAAATTAGCCAGCCCAAACTTTTGCATATACACTGACTCTGCGTGCAATGAACGCAAGAGAAGTGACACAATTTCACCTGGTTAATATTGCCTGCTAACCTGGATTTCTTTTAGCTAAATATGCATGTTTAAAAATATATACTTCTGTGTATTGATTTTAAGAAAGGCATTGATGTTTATGGTTAGGTACACATTGAAGCAACGATACGCACCGCATCGATTATATGCAACAACCGATGAAAATGTCCCAGAAGCCTAGACTAGTAATATCAACCATGTGTAGTTAACTAGTGATTATGATTGATTGATTGTTTTTATAAGATAAGTTGCTAGCTAGCATTAAACTTTTCTTGGCTTACTGCATTCGCGTATCAGGCAGGCTCCTCGTGGAGTGCAATGTAATCAGGTGGTTAGAGCGTTGGACTAGTTAACTGTAAGGTTGCAAGATTGAATCCCCCGAGCTGACAAGGTAAAAATCTGTCATTCTGTCCTGAACAAGGCAGTTAACCCACCGTTCCTAGGCCATCATTGAAAATAAGAATGTGTTCTTAACTTCTTATGGCTGCAGGGGCAGTATTGAGTAGCTTGGATGAAAGGTGCACAGAGGTGCCCAGAGTAAACGGCCTGCTCCTCAGTCATAATTGCTAATATTTGCATATTATTATTAGTGTTGGATAGAAAACACTCTGAAGTTTCTAAAACTGTTTGAATTATGTCTGTGAGTATAACAGAACTCATATGGCAGGCAAAAACCTGAGAAGTTCCACTTCCTGTTTGGAATTTTTCTGAGATGGCAGATTTTCAACCAAGCTCTCATTGAAATTACAGCGAGATATTGATGAGTTTTCACTTCCTACGGCTTCCACTAGATGTCAACAGTCAATAGAACTTTGTCTGATGACTCTAATGTGAAGGGGGGCCGAAGGAGGAATTAGTCACCACTGCCACGAGCTGACCATGCTTTGACCACGCGCGTTCACGTGATAGGCAGCTCCGTTCCATCGCTCAACTGAAGTCAATCTAATTCTCCGGTTGGAACGTTATTCAAGATGTATGTTAACAACATTGTAAAGATTGATTCAGTACATCGTTTGACATGTTTCTACTGACTGTTATGGAACTTTTGGACATTTCGTCACGTTATAGTGGACGCGCTTTGTGACTTTGGAATTGTTTACCAAACGCGCTAACCAAAGTAGCTAATTGGACATAAATAACGGACATTATCGAACAAATCAAGCATTTATTGTGGACCTGGGATTCCTAGGACTGCATTCTGATGAAGTTCATCAAAGGTAAGGAAACATTTATCATGTATTTTCTGGTTTCTGTTGACTACAACATGGTGGCTAATTTGGCTATTGTTCTGAGCGCCGTCTCAGATTATTGCACGATTTGCTTTTTCCGTAGAGTTTAAAAAAAATCTGACACAGCGTTTGCATTAAGGAGCGGTATCTCTATAATTCCATGTGTATAACTTGTATTATCATCTACATTTATGATGACTATTTCTGTTGAAACGATGTGGCTATACAAAATCACTTGATGTTTTTGGAACTAGTAAATGTAAAGCACCAATGTAAACTCAGATTTTTTTATATAAATATGAACTTTATCAAACAAAACATGCATGTATTGTGTAACATGAAGTCCTATGAGTGTCATCTGATGAAGATCATCAAAGGTTAGTGATTCATTTTATCTCTATTTCTGCTTTTTGTGACTGCTATCTTTCGCTGGAAAAATGGCTGTGCTTATTGTGGTTTGGTGGTGACGTAACATAATCGTTTGTAGTGCTTTCGCTGAAAAGCATATTTGAAATCGGACACTTTTGTGGGATTAACAAGATTACCTTTAAAGTGATATAAAACACATGTATGTTTGAGGAATTTTAATTATGAGATTTCTGTTTGAATTTGGCGCCCTGCACTTTCACTGGCTGTTGTCATATCGATCCCGTTAGCGGGATGCAGCCATAAAAAGTTAACTGACTTGCCTAGTTAAATAAAGGTGTAAAGATCATTATGGCCAAACAGTTCTATTTTTGTTTCATCAGACCAGAGGACATTTCTCCAAAAGTACGATCTTTGTCCCCATGTGCAGTTGCAAACCGTAGTCTGGCTTTTTTATGGCGGGTTTGGAGCAGTGGCTTCTTCCTTGCCGAGCGGCCTTTCAGGTATTGTCGATGCAGGACTCGTTTTACTGTGGATATAGATACTTTTGTACCCGTTTCCTCCAGCATCTTCACAAGATTCTTTGCTGTTGTTCTGGGATTGATTTGCACATTTCGCACCAAAGTACATTCATCTCTAGGAGACTGAACATGCCTCCTTCCTGAGCAGTATAACGGCTGCATGGTCCCATGGTGTATATACTTGCATACTATTGTTTGTTTCTGAGGTCTTGGCTGATTTCTTTTTATTTTCCCATGATGTCAAGCAAAGAGGCACTGAGTTTGTAGGTAGGCCTTGAAATGCATCCACAGGTACACCTCCAATTGACTCAAATTATGTTAATTAGCCTATCAGAAGCTTCTAAAGCCATGACATAATTTTCTGGAATTTCCCAAGCTGTTTAAAGGCACAGTCAACTTAGCGTATGTAAACTTCTGACCCACTGGAATTGTGATACAGTGAATTATAAGTGAAATAATCTGTCTGTAAATAATTGTTGGGAAAATTACTTCTGTCATGCACAAAGTAGATGTCCTAACCGACTTGCCAAAACAATAGTTTGTTAACAAGACATCTGTGGAGTGGTTGAAAAACGAGTTAATGACTCCAACTTACGTGTATTTAAACTTCCGACTTCAACTGTACATGTAAATATAAATACTACCCCCTAGATGAGTGGTTCCCAAACTTTTTTTGAACCGTGATGGGATAAAAGATTAACAGAGAAATTTGAAGTGTGCCGCATAATGTAGTGGTAATGACCTCCTAATCTGATCCATACAGCAAATAATCTATTTTGTGAAAAAAAATTGTAGATTAAATAGGGTTTATTTGAAGTAGTTTCATAGTTCCTTAATCGTGATGACTCATTTGTGTGTACCGAGGGCCAGATCCAGGTTTAAGCGGTCGCTTAGGCGCCCCGGACGCATTCTAAAGGTGCCACTACGGACACAAAGCCATGTTCCGTTTGTTTCTATGGAAGAGGCTGTGTTACAGCTAAGCCTAAATCAGACTTGCCTGTGCTAATGGTTCTCACAGGCGATGTAAAATGATACAAATGGCTTTGCTCGTGATGCGCGTCCCTCAAATTATACAAACGTAACAGCCTGAGCACACCGGACTTGAAACAACGATACAGATGTAACTGTGTGTGCCATTCAATGTTTTATCTGAGCCTCACTGGTGATTCCAAGTCAAAATTCCATGAGCATCCGACAGGTCACGTTTATAAGGGAGAGTTCGATGTCTTTAAAAAAATATAATAATCTAGATTAGGAAAAATTTCACAGCACACCTGAGAGTTCATCAAGGCACACTGGCTGAAAACCACTTCCCTAGACACCATCTAGATCTGGGCCATATTCATTAGGTAACAAATAGAAAACTGACTGTAAAAGGGACGGACTACCTGAACTTGTCCAATAAGAAATCCTCGTTTTCCACGGTAAAACATTTTGCTACGGTGTGCCCTAATGAACACAACCCAGTATAGGGGTTTGAAACACCAATGTTGACAGAGGCAAGACGGTGTCTTCTTAACTCACAATGACAATTACATGTACCAAGTCAACAACTATATATAGGCCCCGATAATCCTTCATAACAAGCCTCGACAAGCAACTTGAGGTGGTGGTTGCTGTAGAAACGGCTTGGACTGGAAATAGGAGGTGGAGTGCTAGTCTATTTTGGTAACCATAACACTGGCACAACTAAGTGTCAAAGCAAGGGGGTGGGTCAGACCCAGCTGATCAGAGAAACAGAGTGTGGACAAATTGTTTTTCTCTAAATGAAATTGTGTGAAATTTTATGAATAAGATCAAATATGTATTGTTATTTCAGTAATACAGAGCTGTGTTGTGCTACGGCTAACGATAATGAATAATCAGTAAGATTTAGTGAAATTAGTCTGGATTGAAGGTTGACCACAATCGTAGTAAACGGTGTGTTCAACTAATTTAAAATGTATCACTCACTTTTCTCTTCTCGTCCACTTGTGAAAAGAGCTCCTCCATGTCCATAAAGAACTTGTCCTATTTAGGAGAAGAGCAGAGAGTTGGGTGAGGGCTAGCACAGAACACTAATACAAACGCCCCTCAATATCAATGAGATATGGAGAAATAGGCAACATGACAGAAATTCAGTTACACGACGCCAGTGCTCAATAGTTTAAAAGCAACTGGTCCCTGTATATTGACATAGGAGGATACAGACATAACTTACATGTTTTGATTTGATTTTGACGACGTCACTGCCACTCGGATTGTCCGCCTCTTTGTTTTCCCGGCAATCCGCCACTTCCCTGAGAAAAATATAAAGACGTAGCATTTCCTTAAATCACTCACTAAAGATCCCAAGATGAATTGGGACAGAAAACGCACCCGCAAATTCTAATGCATTAACACGACTTATTCCCCAAGATTTGCACCAACATCTCAACAATTTTATTAATCACACATGATTACACATGTGTAGAACACTGGGCAGGATATGTAGCAACTCATTTAATGTCATTCAATGGGGGTTCTGGCAATGAACTCATACGCAATGAACTTGTATGCTTCCCCATAGGAAATGGAATATCAGTGCAGGCGTTTTGCTCATACACTAGTATGAGTCTAAGAGTGTTGCTCCAGGTCCCTCCCTCACCTCTCCTTCTCAGCCAGGATGAGTTTGGTGAGATAGGCAAGCAGCTCGTTCTCCTGGTTGATGCGCTTCTCCTCGATGCTGTTCCAGCGCTTCTTTTTGGCGAGCCGCAGGGCACTTGGGATGTCGTCTCCAAAGTTCAGCCTTTGCTCCTTGGCCAGGTTGTAAGCTGTCCACAGAACGGTTCCAGCTATCATTAATGTTGTCCATTGAAAGTAAAAGCTTAAAACTGTTATGCGGCCCATTTTCCCATCTACAGATCTTAGCATTATACAGGAGAACATTTTAGTTGCACTACAACAATCAAAACAATTTCAGTTTAGTACCATTACACAGTACTCGGCACCTCTGAGGTTTAGTTAAATTGCAGCACATAGCATTCTAACTAGCACTCAAAACAAAAATGCACATCAATGTTGTGTTGTAATACTGAGGGGGCCATATAATCATATTTATTAACTTTAAAAGACAAACTGAGCCTATACTGGTACTGCTATTCTGACTTTGTGAAGGCCCAGGCTTAATCTGTGTCCGGGAAACTGGCCTTGAGGGTTGATCCTGACCTCTCTGCAGGTTGCCGATGGCCTCGTCGTAGTTCTCCAGCTCCAGGTGACACTGGCCCAGGAAGAAGTGGGCCTTGACCGACTGGGGGTCCATCTCCAGCGCGTGCTTGCAGTCCGCCAGGGCTTTGTCGTGCTGCTGCAGCTTCAAGTGGCACAGAGCCCGGTTGGTGTAGTACACCGCCACCAGCGGGTTACGGTTCTGTTGGCAGGATACACACAAAACACAAACATATTGCACAGGCTACTGTTGTAAGGGTGCATCAGTCCAGCGTATAGGCTACTTTCTATACGTACATGAATCCATTCAAAATAGGTGAATAAGTCAGTGTCAATATCTCATGTCATACCCTTTCAAAGCATGCGGACAAGTCTAGCCATGTCAGCTACTACTACATCATCCGGCAGAAAGGGAGGTAGCTCGCTACTCACGATGGCTTTGCTGTAGCAGGTGGCAGCCTCCTGGTACTTGCGGCAGAGGAACAGTCGGTTGCCCTGTTCCTTCAGCTCCTGTGCTGTGGAACTCTTCTCCGGGCTGCCTGCCATCTTCTCCGGTGGCTCCGCGGCGCCTGCTCCGCGCTGCTTCCCTATCCTGTTCCCCGTCTCTCCGGCTGGCTAGCTGTCAGGTGAAAGAATGGCCAGGCCGTCTGTTCTTTGTCTTCTCACCAACTACAAACGAAAGATGGGCAGCGTCATGCAACAGTCAATGCCTTGCTGCTGCAATGCACCTGCACTGCATTGAGGCTTCTGATGAGGTGCAGTCGCTGTGGCAACTCATAAATTGAGCAGCATATCCGTGTCAAGTCACGAAAGTTAGCTAGGTCAAGACTATAACGTTAGCTATGCTTTCTAACGTTGGTCCACGTCGCAATGAAAAAATAAGGTAGTTAACTAACCTAATATTGGACTAAAGGAGCCGAACATTACTCCTTACGCCAAGGAAGCCAAAACAGTCAAAAACTCAATTGCGGTACGGTTCTAGAAACATAAATCGCTCTACTTTCATATCACATCAAAATCATTTAACAAATAAATACACTGTCTGAACATCGTTTTAACCGGATTTAACACAGTTCCAGCACATAGTACTTTTCAGTGACAACACGTTTGTGTCTACCGTTTACAAGCAGGTGTTCCGAGACGCAGGTAGTTACAGTAATTAGCACAGTTTGTCTGCCCACTGTCTTCTGTCTGTTTCCCGTAAACAAGAGCTGTATAACATGGAAATGTGCCCGTGTGGGAACCATAACCCTATAAAGGTGTGTATCAACTTAACCTTTTGATTTAACGTTATTTTATAAAATGATTTCTCGCCGATGTCAAAGATAATGTATTTATGCTTCCAAAATCGTACTGTTAATGTTCAGACCGAGCGTCGCTGCTCTTAACAAAACGTCACCCTACAGAAGACGCCTTCGTCCAATTATTTATGTGAAATGTAATGGAACTGTGAGTCATGGTCAAGGGCTAGCAACGGTGGTTAGCTAAGAAGGTAATTTAGCTAGCTAACTAATCTTAAAGCTAGCTAGAGTGGACTTTCCCCACCATGAGTTTGCGGTTGACTGAACTCGAAATTATGGCAAATGTATAGTACTTAGCTACATTGCAACGTCCAAATCCCTGCAAACCTCACAACAACCCCCCGCGAATAAACAACTAACGCTAGCCAACTAACGTTAGATGGTTAGCTTGCTAACGGCTAGCATACCTCAAATATGCGGTTATTTATCTACTACTAGCTCTACACAACATAAACATATGTAACCTCACCTTCTCAAAGGAATTTCACATACAGGCGGTTGATGTGCCAGTATCTTTCGATTTCAATTCTTAATTTATTTGCTTTTCCCATTGAGCTGTCACGACAGAGCTGACAGGAGCTAGCAAGTTTGTTTTTATGCTGACGTCATGATGTAGACGACGGAAACCCGCGAGGTAGGCTTCAGTGAAAATACGTCTAACAGAATACACTCTTTGACAACATGTCATCAAATTATATATGCTCATGCAATTCAGAGGAATAATGGGTGTAAATGATACACGTTTTTAATATGTGCTAATTGATTCCGTATCATCAAAGTCAGGGTTGGTCTGATTGCCTTTCCGCAGCAACTGAGGCTCACATCACGCGTCTAGCTAAGCAAGGTTGGGTCTGACCAATTTGATGAAAGCAGCCCAGGAAGCGAAATTTCGTTTCATAGTATACCCGAAGGCAAAGTCATTGGGCGCGTTCGAGCGGATCACTTTTGTCATGACGTTGACCAACGTTGGTCACAGCATTTCAAAATGTGTTGCATTATGGGTATAAACATTTTCCGATTTGCGACTACATGCATAGAGGAAAAGGAAGACCCAACTCGGTGGAAAATCTATCTCCCTCCAGCAGATGGCGTTTTTTCGTTGTTTTTCCCCACCAAGCAAGGAGTTTTTTAACGGGGGTCAATGAAAGTCGAATTTGGTCAACAAAAAAATTGATGGCTTATTTGCTACGTGAGGTTTATTTGATTGAACATAAGTTTCGTAATTCTTACGAGTGTACTGATATAAGTAGGACAAAAAACACTTTATATTGGAGTTTGCTATGCATATTCATGACATGGGGCTAGTAGCATAGCATCTCTCCATTGAATGCAGGCGGTTGTCGTCAACAACCCTCTTCGAATATTCAAAAAAGGTTTACAATAATGAGATGTATCCAGCAATCCAAAGAAAGGATAGGCGGGAGCTAGACAGCCTGCCGTGCCGCTTTGCGAACAACGACTCCCATTGTTAGGGAGGAGAGACATGTATCTTGTCAGGATAGAGTACCACTGTATGGTACCCTTCATTCAGCAAAATACATATTTTTTCCTAATTATCTTGCAAATCTCAATTTTGGATGAGACTGACTTTATGACCAACATGATCCTATTTACACTTTGTAGTACATTTTGACACTAGAATAAACGTTTGACTAATATCGATCCCACATAGGCCATTTTCTACCAGAGAAGTTGTTTGCCTTCAGTTTTGAGGGAGCGTCCAATTGGCATGATGACTGCAGGAATGTCCACCAGAGCTGTTGTAGATAATTGAATGTTCATTTTTCTACCATAAGCCGCCTCCAAAGTCGTTTTAGAGAATTTGGCATAATACCCATAAAACCTAGAGGTCAGACAGGGAAATGGTTCCAATCATTTTCCCACCGTACATTTAGGGGATTTTAGAAACACGTAAAATAAGGGCTGTGTTTCGTGTAGGCTTACCCGGGCATGACGTTTTGATAACTGTGTAAATCTCTCTAGACAAGGTAGCTTTTATCAATATATTCACCTGTATTTAGCCACCCAAAATGAAATGCTAATTAGCTGCTAATGTGGCTATCATAAAGAACTACAAATGCCATGATGATCTGGACGAGACTGCCGAATCAAGGCAAATGTAAGAATCTCTGGATTAACTATCTAATGTTAGCTAAATGTAGTAATTAATACATTGGCAAAATTTCTTTAAATGGACAGTTCTGAGAACTGTTTTGTGCAAATTTTACATTGACACAATACCTGTTAGGAAAGGTGTCAGCTAGAGATGATGTGCAGGAGCTTGCCGGGATTTGTAGTTTTGCATGATTTTAACTTTGATGCAAATTAGCATTTTTTTATCTGAGAGTAAATAGATCCAAATATATTGATAAAAGTCACCTTGTCCGAGAGAGATTTACATGATTATCAAAACGTCACGACAGGGTAAGCCTACACGAAACACAGCCCTTATTTTAAGCGATTCTAAAATCCCTTATGGGGAAATTTAATGTTGGAAAAACTATTGGAACCATTTCCAACGGCTCTGGAGCAACGAACCGCCCTTGCTGTCTCTGCCTGGCCGGTTCCCCTCTCTCCACTGCGATTCTCTGCCTCTAACCCTATTACAGGGGCTGAGTCACTGGCTTACTGGTGCTCTTCCATGCCGTCCCTAGGAGGGGTGCGTCACTTGAGTGGGTTGAGTCACTGACGTGATCTTCCTGTCTGGGTTGGCGCCCCCCCTTGGGTTGTGCCGTGGCGGAGATCTTTGTGGGCTATACTCGGCCTTGTCTCAGGATGGTAAGTTGGTGGTTGAAGATATCCCTCTAGTGGTGTGGGGGCTGTGCTTTGGCAAAGTGGGTGGGGTTATATCCTGCCTGTTTGGCCCTGTCCGGGGGTATCATCGGATGGGGCCACAGTGTCTCCTGACCCCTGCTGTCTCAGCCTCCAGTATTTATGCTGCAGTAGTTTATGTGTCGGGGGGCTAGGGTCAGTCTGTTATATCTGGAGTACTTCTCCTGTTTTATCCGGTGTCCTGTGTGAATTTAAGTATGCTCTCTCTAATTCTCTCTTTCTCTCGGAGGACCTGAGCCCTAGGACCATGCCTCAGGACTACCTGGCATGATGACTCCTTGCTGTCCCCAGTCCACCTGGCCGTGCTGCTGCTCCAGTTTCAACTGTTCTGCCTGCGACTACGGAACCCTGACCTGTTCACTGGACGTGCTACCTGTCCCAGACCTGCTGTTTTCAACTCTCTAGAGACAGCAGGAGCGGTAGAGATACTCTTAATGATCGGCTATGAAAAGCCAACTGACATTTACTCCTGAGGTGCTGACTTGTTGCACCCTCGACAACTACTGTGATTATTATTATTTGACCATGCTGGTCATTTATGAACATTTGAACATCTTGGCCATGTTCTGTTATAATCTCCACCCGGCCCAGCCAGAAGAGGACTGGCCATCCCTCATAGCCTGGTTCCTCTCTAGGTTTCTTCCTAGGTTTTGGCCTTTCTAGGGAGTTTTTCCTTGCCACCGGGCTTCTACACCTGCATTGTTTGCTGTTTGGGGTTTTAGTCTTGGTTTCTGTACAGCACTTTGAGATATCAGCTGATTTAAGAAGGGCTATATAAATACATTTGATTTGATTTCCCTGTTTGACCCTTAGGTTTTATGACACCGCCACTGTCCATAACCTTTTCTATATGTCAACTGCATGACCTTTACAACAACCATGTGATCAAAGGTCATGAACTTTCAGAACCAAAGTATTGTGGGATACAACCTTTTTTGGAAGCAAAAAGCACTACATGCTGATAAATGGTTGATGTTGCCACCTATCATTGGGTATTATCAATGCATGTTTACTGTTTTGGGTGGATTACTATTTTGAACTTAAAGATGCACTATGCAGAAATAGCTTCGCCATTTCCTGGTTGCTAAAATTCTAATAGTTAATTTCAGTTTAGGTGACAAAACAAGCAAGTATAGTGTAGAGAATCATTGTACCATTTAAACCGCTGTGAAATATATTTTCCATAACCAAAAATATGGTATTTTCAGCTGTTTGAAGCTGGTGTACAAAACCAAAACTTAAAGACGCAAAAACAAAACATAAGAGCATGAAGCATAGAAAGTGCACATAGAACAGATCTACTGCTTCTTAGACTTGCTTTCAATGAGAAGGACAGATCTATTACTCACATTTCTATGTGTATTTTTCTGAGTCGCCCAAAAAGTTAAATATTGCAGCTTTAAATACATATTTTTCCTGACATCCTTATAATCTAATTACATAGGCCTACATGTGATCCAAATTTTAAAATAAGTTCAGGAGTATACATTTGCTTAACAACTCACATAACTCATTCTGTGTGCAATAATAGTATTTAACATGATTTTTTAATGACTACCTCATCTCTCTACCCCACACATACAATTATCTGCAAGGTCCCTCAGTTGAGCAGTTAATTTAAAACAGGTTCAACCACAAACACCAGGGAAGTTTTCCAAGTTGAGGGTTGAGATACAAAGTAAAGAAACATGTTCTTGTACTCTGAGTGCTCCTTTTTCTTTATTCTCCTGGATAGTCACCAGTTGAAGTATCCCAAATATTTTTAGGATTTTTAAGTCCCTTGTTTAAGCTGGGCACATTTTGGTATACCTTCTTTCCAACGTTCTTGTATTTGTTTGTAAGTGTTGATTTTTAATCAACTCTGTCTGGTAAGACTTTTGCCATTCTGTTGCTTACGAGTTGTATTATTATTTTGTTGCAATTTTTTTATCGTGTTCAAGTCCGGGCTCTGGCTGGGTCAGTCAAGGACATTGAGACTTGTCCCGAAGCTACTCCTGCGTTGTCTTGGCTGTGTGCTTAGGGATATTGTCCTGTTGGAATGTGAATCTATGACCCAGTCTGAGGTCCTGCGCGCTCTGGGGCAGGTTTTCATCGAGGATCTCTCTGTACATTTCTGCATTCATCTTTCCCTCAATCCAGACTAGTCTCCCAGTCCCTGCCGCTGAAAAACATCCCAGCAGCATGATGCCGCCACCACCATGCTTCACCGTAGGGATGGTGCCAGGTTTCCTCCAGACGTGATGCTTGGCATTCAGGCCAAAGAGTTCAATCTTGGTTTCATCAGACCAGAGAATCTTGTTTCTCATGGTCTGAGAGTCTTTAGGTGCCTTTTGGCAAACTTTAAGTGGGCTGTCATGTGTCTTTTACTGAGGAGTGGCTTCTGTCTGGCCACTCTACAATAAAGGTGGTGCAGCGCTGCAGAGATGGTTTTCCTTCTGCAAGGTTCTCCCATCTCCACAGAGGAACTCTGGAGCTCTGTCAGAGTGACCATCGGTTCTTGGTCACATCCCTGACCAAGGCCCTTCTCCCCCGATTGGTCAGTTTGGCTTGGTTTTTGTCAACTGTGGGACCTTATATAGACAGGTGTGTGTCTTTCCAAATGATGTCCAATCAATTGAATTCACCACAGGTGGACTCCAATAAAGTTGTAGAAACATCTCAAGGATGATCAATGGAAACAGGATGCACCTGAGCTCAATTTCAAGTCTCATAACAAAGGGTCTGAGTACTTATGTAAATAAGGTATTTTTGTTTTTTCTAATTTTTATAAATATGTAAACATTTCTAAAAACCTGTTTTCACTCTGTCATTATGGGGGCATTGTGTGTAGATTTTAGAATAAGGCTGTAACATTACAACATTTGGAAAAAGTCAAGGGGTCTGAATACTTTCCGAATGCACTGTATATATATATATTTTCCCCACATTTTTGAACTAGGCCTTTACTTCTCCTGTGCGAGTGGAGAAAAATACTCCTCAGCTGTTTGGGTTGTGTCAGCGTGTGTGTGTGTGTGTGTGTGTGTGTGTGTGTGTGTGTGTGTGTGTGTGTGTGTGTGTGTGTGTGTGTGTGTGTGTGAACGTATGTGGGTTTTGTTTGGGAGTGTCATTGTAGTGTGTGTGAGTGTGTATACAGTTGAAGTTGGAAGTTTACATACACTTAGGTTGGAGTCATTAAAACTTGTTTTTCGACCAATCCACAAATTTCTTGTTAACAAACTATAGTTTTGGCAAGTTGGTTAGGACATCTACTTTGTGCATGACAAGTCATTTTTCCAACAATTGTTTACAGACAGATTATTTCACTTATAATTCACTGTATTACAATTCCAGTGGGTCAGAGGTTTACATACTCTACGTTGACTGTGCCTTTAAACAGCTTGGAGAATTGGCTTTAGAAGCTTCTGATAGGCTAATTGACATCATTTGAGTCAATTGGAGGTGTACCTGTGGATGTATTTCAAGGCCTACCTTCAAACTCAGTGCCTCTGCTTGACATCATGGGAAAATCAAAAGAAATCAGCCAAAACCTCAGAAAAAAATTGTAGACCTCCACAAGTCTGGTTCATCCTTGGGAGCAATTTCCAAATGCCTGAAGGTACCACATTCATCTGTACAAACAATAGTACGCAAGTATAAACATCATAGGACCACGCAGCCATCATACTGCTCAGGAAGGAGACGCGTTCTGTCTCCTAGTGATGAATGTACCTTGGTGCGAAAAGTGCAAATCAATCCCAGAACAACAGCAAAGGACCTTGTGAAGATGCTGGAGGAAACAGCTACAAAAATATCTATATCCACAGTAAAATGAGTCCTATATCGACATAACCTGAAAGGCCGCTCAGCAAGGAAGAAGCCACTGCTCCAAAACCGCCATACAAAAGCCAGAATACGGTTTGCAACTGCACATGGGGACAAAGATTGTACTTTTTGGAGAAATGTCCTCTGGTCTGATGAAACAAAAATAGAACTGTTTGGCCATAATGATCATCGTTGTGTTTGGAGGAAAAAGGGGGAGGCTTTGAAGCCGAAGAACACCATCCCATCCGTGAAGCACAGGAGTGGCAGCATCATGTTGTGGGGATGCTTTGCTGCAGGAGGGACTGGTGCACTTCACAAAATAGATGGCATCATGAGGCAGGAGAATTATGTGGATATATTGAAGCAACATCTCAAGACATCAGTCAGGAAGTTAAAGCTTGGTCGCAAATGGGTCTTCCAAATGGACAATGACCCCAACCATACTTCCAAAGTTGTGGCAAAATGGCTTAAGGACAACAAAGTCAAGGTATTGGAGTGGTCATCACAAAGCCCTGACCTCAATCCCATAGAAAATTTGTGGGTAGAACTGAAAAAGCGTGTGCGAGCAAGGAGGCCTACAAACCTGACTCAGTTACACCAGGTCTGTCAGGAGGAATGGTCCAAAATTCACCCAACTTGTTGTGGGAAGCTTGTGAAAGGCTACCCAAAATGTTTGACCCAAGTTAAACAATTCAAAGGCAATACTACCAAATACTAATCGAGTGTATGTAAACTTCTGATCTACTGGTAATGTGATGAAAGAAATAAAAGCTCATATCATTCTCTCTACTATTATTCTGACATTTCACATTCTTAAAATAAAGTGGTGATCCTAACTGACCTAAGACAGGGAATTTTTACTAGGATTAAATGTCAGGAATTGTGAAAAACTGAGTTTAAATGTATTTGGCTAAGGTGTATGTAAACTTCCGACTTCAACTGTATATAGTTTAGTGAGTTTGCGTAGGGTCAGTGCAAGATCTAGTCAGTGCAGATAGTTTGGGTACCATTAATTTATTATTTAGCAATCTGGCTATTTAGCGGTCTTGTGGGTAGAAGCTGTCTCGGAGCCTGTTGGTCCGAGAGCCGAGGCTCCCCTACCATGGGTCGGACAGTAGCAGAGTGAACAGTCTATGGCTTGGGTGGCTTGAGTCTTTGGCAATTTTTAGTGCCTTCCTGTGACATTGCCTGATATAGAGGTGCTGGATGGCAGGGAGCTCTGTTCCAGTGATGTACTGGGCTGTCCACACCACCCTCTGTAGCGCTTTGCGGTAAAGGGTGGTGCATTTACCATACCAAGCAGTGATGCAGTCAGTCAAGATGCTTTCGATGGTGCAGCTATAGAACTTTTTGAGGCTCCGAGGGCCCATGTGAAATCTTTTTAGCGCTGCCGAGCCCTTACCAAAACACAAAACATGTTGGACAATTTCTCTGGCCTCGGATCTGAAACCATGATTAACTACCACCTTCAATGACAATTAACTTAAAATTATAAGACGAATCTAACATTCCTGCGCCCCAATAACATTGTCGCTGAGGAGGGCTTGCTAGCTAGCTACAGTGTTTGAGTCATCTCAGCTGTTTTCTTATAAAAGCAAAATGCTAATTTGCAATGCTAGCTAGCTAACGTTAGCTAAAAGCTAGACCACAGACAAAAGGGGAAACCTTAGTTAGGGGTTAGTTATCAGTATCTTTGGCTAGACTGCCTCGACTCAGGAGCTCATAGGCACATATGCCGTGTTCAAAACAACCGGGAACTCAGAAATCTCAGACTTCTGACTTCGGTGCGTTCAAGACAACTGGGAATAAGGAAAAAACAACTGAAAAATCGTGGTCATCCAACTCGGAATTCCAAGTCGGGAACTCTGGCCTCTTTCTAGAGCTCTGACTTTCCGACCTGAAGATCACTGACGTCATGATTTGACCTTGTTTTTTCAGAGTTCCCAGTTGTCTTGAAAGCACCAATTTATTTATTTAGATTTTTTATTTCACCTTTATTTAACCAGGTAGGCAAGTTGAGAACAAGTTCTCATTTACAATTGCGACATGGCCAAGATAAAGCAAAGCAGTTCGACACATACAACAACACAGAGTTACACATGGAGTAAAACAAACATACAGTCAATAATGTAGTAGAAAAATAAGTCTATATACAATGTGAGCAAATGAGGTGAGATAAGGGAGTAAATACAATATAGCAAGTAAAACACTGGAATGGTAGATTTGCAGTGGAAGAATGTGCAAAGTAGAAATAGAAATAATGGGGTGCAAAGGAGCAAAATAAATAAATACAGTAGGGGGAAGAGGTAGTTATTTGTGCTAAATAATAGATGGGCTATGTACAGGTGCAGTAATCTGTGAGCTGCTCTGACATCTGGTGCTTAAAGCTAGTGAGGGAGATAAGTGTTTCCAGCTTCAGAGATTTTTGCAGTTCATTCCAGTCATTGGCAGCAGAGAACTGGAAGGAGAGGCAGCCAAAGGAGGAATTGGTTTTGGGGGTGACCAGAGAGATATACCTGCTGGAGCGCGTGCTACAGGTGGGTGCTGCTATGGTGACCAGCGAGCTGAGATAAGGGGGGACTTTACCTAGCAGGGTCTTGTAGATGACCTGGAGCCAGTGGGTTTGGTGACGAATATGAAGCGAGGGCCAGCCAACGAGAGCATACAGGTCGCAGTGGTGGGTAGTATATGGGGCTTTGGTGACAAACGGATGGCGTTGTGATAGACTGCATCCAATTTGCTGAGTAGAGTGTTGGAGGCTATTTTGTAAATGACATCGCCGAAGTCAAGGATTGGGAGGTTAGTCAGTTTTACGACGGTATGTTTGGCAGCATGAGTGAAGAATGCTTTGTTGCGAAATAGGAAGCCGATTCTAGATTTAATTTTGGATTGGAGATACTTAATGTCTGGAAGGAGAGAGTCTGGAAGGAGAGTTTACAGTCTAACCAGACACCTAGATATTTGTAGTTGTCCACATATTCTAAGTCAGAACCGTCCAGAGTAGTGATGCTGGACGGGCGTGCAGGTACGGGCAGCGATCGGTTGAAGAGCATGCGTTTAGTTTTACTTGCATTTAAGAGCAGTTGAAGGCCATAGAAGGAAAATTGTATGGCATTGAAGCTCGTTTGGAGGTTAGTTAACACATTGTCCAAAGAAGGGCCAGCGGTATACAGAATGGTGTCGTCTGCATAGAGGTGGATCAGAGAATCACCCGCAGCAAGAGCGACATCATTGATGTACACAGAAAAAAGAGTCGGCCCGAGAATTGAACCCTGTGGCACCCCCATAGAGACTGCCAGAGGTCCGGACAACAGGTCCTCCGATTTGACACACTGAACTCTGTCTGAGAAGTAGTTGGTGAACCAGGCGAGGCAGTCATTTGAGAAACCAAGGCTGTTGAGTCTGCCAATAAGAATGTGGTGATTGACAGAGTCGAAAGCCTTGGCCAGGTCGATGAATACAGCTGCACAGTATTGTCTCTTATCGATGGCGGTTATGATATCGTTTAGGACCTTGAGCGTGGCTGAGGTGCACCCATAACCAGCTCGGAAACCAGATTGCATAGTGGAGAAGGTACGGCGGGATTCGAAATGGTCGGTAATCTGTTTGTTAACTTGGCTTTCGAAGACCTTAGAAAGGCAGGGTAGGATAGATGTAGGTCTGTAGCAGTTTGGGTCTAGAGTGTCTCCCCCTTTGAAGAGGGGGATGACCGCGGCAGCTTTCCAATCTTTGGGGATCTCAGACGATACAAAGAGGTTGAACAGGCTAGTAATAGGGGTTGCAACAATTTTGGCTGATCATTTTAGAAAGAGAGGTCAATTTGAAGAAAGAAGTTCAACAGCAGATTGAAACAGTGTAAAACATGGTTGTTGTGGATGTTGTTTCAAAACTTAACACAACGAAATGGACAGTGTGTTCTAAGGTGATGATTAATTCCACACACCCATATGCATATTATAGCTTATATATATGCATAGGCTTATGAGCCTTCAAAAAAAACTGAATAGAAATTAGGATTGAAGCCTCCCGGGTGGCGCAGTGGTCCACGGCACTGCATCGCAGCGCTAGCTGCGCCACCAGAGACTCTCGATTCGCGCCCAGGCTCTGTCGCAGCCGTCCGGGAGGTCCGTGGGGCGACGCACAATTGGCCTAGCGTCGTCCGGGTTAGGGAGGGTTTGGCCGGTAGGGATATCCTTGTCTCATCGCGCACCAGCGACTCCAGTGGCGGGCCGGGCGCAGTGCACGCTAACCAAGGGAGCCGGGTGCACGGTGTTTCCTCCGACACATTGGTGCGGCTGGCTTCCGGGTTGGAGGTGCGCTGTGTTAAGAAGCAGTGCGGCTTGGTTGGGTTGTGTTTCGGAGGACGCATGGCTTTCGACCTTCGTCTCTCCCGAGCCCGTACGGGAGTTGTAGCGATGAGACAAGATAGTAATTACTAGCAATTGGATACCACGATAATTGGGGAGAAAAGGGGGTAAAAAAAGAGAAAGAAGTTAGGATTGTGCTGTTATACAATACATAGACTACCGCATATTATGCATTGCAGAAAAACATAAAACACAACTGATTTAAAATGTCTTTGGTACATAATTGGTCTAACATGTACTCCAAAATATAAAAAAATGGAGTAATCGCCTTTGAGTGTGGACTGTATTACTATCCATACTGGATGGACTGGTTATCTTATGCTACACTCCAAAATGTCAATACATGAGTCTGGGAGAGAACGTATATAGCCTCGGCGATGCTGTTGGTTCATTGATTATGCAGGGCAGCTTACAGTTAGCCTACAATTGGTGAATTCGTATTTCATTTTGAATAGCCTAGTAATATGGCATTTAAAAAAAAAATCATAATTAATTGGGTGACACATTACCTTTAGCTATACAGAATATCTCACCACCATGCGTTTCTATCTCCTACTCTAGGCCTGGGCAAAGGCCCGTATGCGGCCCGCGACCTGATTCAATACGACCCGTGGAATCATGCTCAGATCACATAAAGAATTTGCGATAGTAAAGTTTGGAAAAATTTATTTGTTATTCAGATTAGAAGCCCAATGAATACTCACCTTTGTGTAATGATTTAACTCCCACCGCTTGTGGGAAATGTTTCCCTGTCAAGACGAACAGTGACACGGCGTGTTGAGGACAACGCAGAGAATATGGAACAACAGTTGAAAGTCAAGGTAAAGGATTTCAACTATTTCTCCTTGGCCCTGGATGAGATCAGTGATGCAAGTGGCATGGCGCAGTTATTGATATTCTTACGAGGCATAACCCCAGACTTTGAAATGACAGAGGAGCTTGCTCAATGCAGAGCAGAGCACAACCACAGGTAAAGATTTATTGGAGGAGGTTAATAAGTGTGGCAAAGCTGGGACTGAATTTTGAAAAGTTATCCAGTGTGACCACTGATGGGTGCCCAAACTTGACAGGAAAAAACATTGGCCTTTTGAAAAGGATACAAGATCAAGTAGATGAGCTGAACCCGGATCAGAAAACTGTTATCCTGCTAAGCATTATTCATCAGGAGGTGCTCTGTAAATGTGTTCTGAAAATGAGCCATGTTGTGGATGCAGTCACTAAAGTGGTAAACTTCATAAGAGCAAAATCTTTAAACCACATGTGGTTTATCTCACTGTTGGAAGAGACAGAGTCGGGTCATGCAGATCTCCCCTACCACACAAACGTGAGATTGCTGAGTTTGGGGAAGGTGCTTAAACGGGTGTGGGACCTGAAGTCGGAGATTGCTGAGTTTTTGCAAATTAAAGGAAAATATGTGGATTTCTCTCAACTGCAAGATAAAGAACGGTTGGCTGATTTTGCCTTTACCGTGGACATCATGGCCCTCTTGAATTAACTGAATTCCAAACTACAAGGGAAGGGCCTTTTTGCACATCAGATGTACAGCCTTGTCAAAGCCTGCAAGGGAAAATTACTCCTCCTGACCCGCCAAGTAGAAACCAACAATCTCACCCACCTTCCGACACTACTAGTCTGTTCCCTATCAGATGACCAGCGGGAGAAGTATACATCGATGCTGCGTGCTTTGAACTGTGAGTTTTCTCGTCGTTTTGAAGATTTCAAAGTGTTGGAAAATGACATGCTGTTCGTTTCCTCTCCTTTCACCTTCAATGTAGATAACGCTCCCACTGACCTGCAACTTTAGCTTCTCGATCTTCAGTCTGATGCAGTTATTGGACAACTATTCAAAACAATGTCACTGACGAGGTTCTATGCATCTCTCGATGAACAAAACTTTCCAAAGATTAGGAGTCATGCTCAGAAGATGTTTGTACTGTTTGGGTCAACCTACAGTTGCAAGAAAAACTATGTCAACCCTTTGGAATTACCTGTATTTCTGCATAAATTGGTTAATGAAATTTGATCTGATCTTCATCTAAGTCACAACAATAGACACACATAGTGTGCTTAAACTAATAACACACTAATTATTGTGTTTTTCTTGTCTATATTGAATACATAATTTAAACATGCACAGTGTAGATTGGAAAAAGTATGTGAACCCCGAGGCTAATGACTTCTCCAAAAGCTCATTGGAGTCAGGTGTCAGCTAACCTGGAGTCCAATCAATAAGACGAGATTGTAAATGTTGGTTAGAGCTGCCTTGCCCTATAAAAAAAACTCACAAAATTTGAGTTTGCTATTCACAAGCATTGCCTGATGTGAACCATGCCTCGAACAAAAGAGATCTCAGAAGACCTAAGATTAAGAATGGTTGACTTGCATAAAGCTGGAAAGGGTTACACAAGTATCTCTAAAAGCCTTGATGTTCATCAGTCCACGGTAAGACAAATTGTCTATAAATGGAGAAAGTTCAGCACTGTTGCTACTCTCCCTAGGAGTGGCTGTCCTGCAAAGATGACTGCAAGATCACAGCGCAGAATGTGCAGAATGTGCAGCACCACAATCTTAGAGTCTCAACTAAAGACTTACAGAAATCTCTGGAACATGCTAACATCTCTGTTGATGAGTCTACGATAAGTAAAACACTAAACAAGAATGGTGTTCATGGGAGGACACCACTCCACAGTCCAGTACGTCCTGTGCCTCCTCCCCGCACTCGCCCTGAGGTGCGTGTCACCAGCCCGGTGCCACCTGTACTGGTCCCACGCATCAGGCCTCCAGTGCGCCTCCACAGTCCAGTACGTCCTGTGCTTCCTCCCCGCACTTGCCCTGAGGTGCGTGTCACCAGCCCGGTGCCACCTGTACCGGTCCCACGCATCAGGCCTCCAGTGCGCCTCCACAGTCCATTACGTCCTGTGCCTGCTCTTCGCGCTCGTCCTGAGGTGCATGTCACCAGCCCAGTACCACCAGTGCCGGTCCCACGCACTAAGCTTCCGGCGACAGTTCCCAGTCCAGAGCTTCCGGCGACAGTTCCCAGTCAAGAACTTCCCGGCGACAGTTCCCAGTCCAGAGCTTCCGGCGACAGTTCCGCGGTTCAGAGCTTCCGGCGACGTTTCGCAGTCCGGAACCTCCAACGACGGTCCGCGGTCCGGAACCTCCAACGACAGTCCGCGGTCCGGAACCTCCTGAGACGGTCGGCGGTCCGGAACCTACGGCTCCGGTCGGCGGTCCGGAACCTACGGCTCCGGTCGGCGGTCCGGAGCCTCCGGCAACAGTCCGCGGTCCGGAGTCCCCAGCAACGTCCGGTTCGTCCGGCGACGATCCACGGTCCGGTTCCTCCGGCGACGATCCACGGTCCGGAGTCCCCGGCGACGATCTACGGTCCGGAGCCTCCGGCAACGATCCACGGTCCGGTTCCTCCGATGATGTATCCACGAGCGGAGTGGTATCCACGAGCCCCGACGGTAGATGCCCACCCGGACCCTCCCCTGCAGCTGTTTATTGTTGTCTCTGATTGGGGATCATATTTAGGTAGCCATTTCCCCCCATTGTGCTTTGTGGGATCTTGACTATGTATAGTTGCCTGTGAGCATTATTATTAGCTTCACGTTTCGTTTGTTAGTTTTATTGTTTTTGTTCTTTTAGTTTTCTCTTCCTAATAAAAGGGATGGAAACATACCACGCTGCATTTTGGTCCACTCCTTTCGACGAGCGTGACAGTTTGTCTATTGTTGTGACCTATATGAAGATCAGATAACATTTTATGCCCATTTTATGCAGAAATCCAGGTATTTCCAAAGGGTTCTCATACTTTTTCTTGCCACTGGATGTATGTGAACAGACATTTTCAGTGATGAAATATAACAAGTCATGGCACAGCTCATCTCTTACTGACACTCACCTCTCAGCAATCCTGTGCATAGCGACGTCAGAAACTATATCGGACTTCACTACTCTAGTCAAGCCCATCAGAGACTTCACTCCTCACACTGATTTAATAGTTTAAATGTAAATGTAATGTTAACCCGTTAACAAGAGTTCTGTCCGTGGTGCTGAATGCACAGTGTACTTTTCCCTCCATGTAGTTCATTGCATGTTTAATAATGAAAATACCTACCAAAAGGAGAACATGGATGTGGTTTATTTCTGTGCATGTTAAAAAAGTAAAATAAGTAGCCTATATGGACGTGATTTACAGTAGTTATATCTGTCAACACAGTCATACACATGATGTATAATCCTTTAATATGATTTTGTCCCGCGATGGCAAAAATATATTCTAACGTGGCCCTCCATGGAAAATAATTGCCCTGGCCTGTCCTACTCTCTCTCCTTTATTCTTTTCTCGAGCGCCCAGACGGGCTGGGCTGTCAACAGTTTAGTGAAATACTTTTCTTTGCGAAAACAATCGATGTTCCTAACAGATTTCACTTGGTTTCCCAAATTAAGC
The DNA here is from genome assembly GCF_016432855.1 of Salvelinus namaycush. Taxonomy (NCBI): domain Eukaryota; kingdom Metazoa; phylum Chordata; class Actinopteri; order Salmoniformes; family Salmonidae; genus Salvelinus; species Salvelinus namaycush. The sequence goes on from NC_052310.1 coordinate 18,314,285, forward strand.
ACTAGGTAGCTGCAGGATGTCACGATCGTCTTGATAAGAGAGAGAGGACCAAGGCGCAGCGCGTGAAAAATACATCTTCTTTTAATGAAGGAAAAACAAACACTTACAAAATGAACAAAACAAACGATCGTGAAGCTAAACCTGAACTAAGTGCACACATGCAACATAGAACATAGACAACTACCCACAAAAGCCTGCTGCCTTAAATATGGCTCCCAATCAGAGACAATGAATGACAGCTGTCTCTGATTGAGAACCAATCTAGGCAGCCATAGACATAACTAGACAACTACACTCTTCTCTGCCCCATACACATACAACACCCCTAGACACTACAAAACATATACATTCCCCATGTCACACCCTGACCTAACTAAAAAACATAAAGAAAACAAAGAATACTAAGGCCAGGGCGTGACAGTACCCCCCCCCCCAAAGGTGCGGACTCCGACCGCACAACCTGAAATAAAAAGGGGAGGGTCCGGGGTGGGCCCCATCATGGCGGCGGCTCGGGTGCGGGACGTGGCCCCCACTCCACCATTGTCAATACCCGCTTTGGTAGCCTCCTCCAAATGGCCACCCTCCAAATTAACCCCACCGGACTAAGGGGCAGCACCGGACTAAGGGGCAGCACCGGAATGAGGGGCAGCTCCGGACTGAAGGACGGCAGCTCCGGACTGAAGGACGGCAGCTCCGGACTGAGGGATGGCAGCTCCGGACTGAGGGACGGCAGCACCGGACTGGATGGCGGATCCTGGCTGGATGACGGCTCTGGCGGATCCTGGCTGGATGACGGCTCTGGCGGATCCTGGCTGGATGACGGCTCTGGCGGATCCTGGCTGGATGACGGCTCTGGCGGATCCTGGCTGGATGACGGCTCTGGCGGATCCTGGCTGGATGACGGCTCTGGCTGGTCATGGCTGGATGACGGCTCTGGCTGGTCATGGCTGGATGACGGCTCTGGCTGGTCATGGCTCGCTGACGGCTCTGGCTGGTCATGGCTCGCTGACGGCTCTGGCTGGTCATGGCTCGCTGACGGCTCTGGCTGGTCATGGCTCGCTGACGGCTCTGGCTGGTCATGGCTCGCTGACGGCTCTGGCTGGTCATGGCTCGCTGACGGCTCTGGCTGGTCATGTCTGACGGAAGGCTCTGGCTGATCCTGTCTGGCGGAAGGCTCTGGCTGATCCTGTCTGGCGGAAGGCTCTGGCTGATCCTGTCTGGCGGAAGGCTCTGGCTGATCCTGTCTGGCGGAAGGCTCTGGCTGATCCTGTCTGGCGGAAGGCTTTGGCTGCTCCAGTCTGGCGGAAGGCTCTGGCGGCTCCTGTCTGGCGGACGGCTCTAGCGGCTCCTGTCTGGTGGACGGCTCTGAAGGCTCATGGCAGACGGGCGGCTTTGCAGGCTCATGGCAGACGGGCGGCTTTGAAGGCTCAGTACCGACGGGCAGTTCATGCGGCGCTTGGCAGACGGACAGTTCAGACGGCGTTGGGCAGACGGGCAGTTCAGGCGCCGTTGGGCAGACGGGCAGTTCAGGCTCCGCTGGGCAGACGGGCAGTTCAGGCGCCGCTTGGCAGACGGGCAGTTCAGGCGCCGCTTGGCAGACGGGCAGTTCAGGCGCCGCTTGGCAGACGGCAGACTCTGGCCGGCTGAGACGCACTGTAGGCCTGGTGCGTGGAACCGGAACTGGAGGTACCGGGCTAAGGACACGCACCATCAGGCTAGTGCGGGGAACAACAACAGGGCACACTGGACTCTCAAGGCGTACTATAGGCCTGGTGCGTGGTACCGGCACTGGTGTTACCGGGCTGAGGGCACGCACATCAGTGCGAGTACGGGGAGAAGGAACAGTGCGTACAGGGCTCTGGAGACGCACAGGAGGCTTGATGCATGGTGCCGGGACTGGAGGCACCGTGCTAAGGACACGCACCACTGGGAGAGTGCGTGGAGGAGGAACAGGGCTCTGGAGACGCACTGGAAGCCTGGTGCGTGGTGTAGGCACTGGTGGTACTGGGCTGGAGCGGGGGGGGTGGCGCCGGAAATACCGGACCGAGCAGGCGTACTGGCTCCCTTGAGCACTGAGCCTGCCCAACCTTACCTGGTTGTATGCTCCCCGTCGCCCGACCAGTGCGGGGAGGTGGAATAACCCGCACCGGGCTATGTAGGCGAACCGGGGACACCATGCGTAAGGCTGGTGCCATGTAAGCCAGCCCGAGGAGACGCACTGGTGGCCAGATGCGTTGGGCCGGCTTCATGACATCCGGCTCAACGCTCAATCTAGCCCGGCCGATACCTGGAGCTGGAATGTACCGAACCGGGCTATGCACGCGTACAGGAGACACCATGCGCTCTACTGCGTAACACGGTGTCTGCCCGTACTCTCGCTCTCCACGGTAAGTACAGGGAGTGGGCGCAGGTCTCCTACCTGACTTCGCCACTCTCCCTTTTAGCCCCCCCCCCCCCCCCAAGAAATTTTTGGGGTTTACTCACAGGCTTTTCGGGTTTCCAGCCACGTCTCCTTGCTGCCTCCTCATACCACCGCTCCTGGGCTTTAGCTGCCTCCCTCTCTTCAACAGAGCGGCGATATTCCCCTGTCTGAGCCCAGGGTCCTTTTCCGTCCAATATTTCCTCCCATGTCCACGAGTCCTGGTTTCTTTGCCGCTGTTGTTGGTTCCTCTCACGCTGCTTGATCCATGGTTGGTGGGTAGTTCTGTCACGATCGTCTTGATAAGAGAGAGAGGACCAAGGCGCAGCGCGTGAAAAATACATCTTCTTTTAATGAAGGAAAAACAAACACTTACAAAATGAACAAAACAAACGATCGTGAAGCTAAACCTGAACTAAGTGCACACATGCAACATAGAACATAGACAACTACCCACAAAAGCCTACTGCCTATGGCTGCCTTAAATATGGCTCCCAATCAGAGACAATGAATGACAGCTGTCTCTGATTGAGAACCAATCTAGGCAGCCATAGACATAACTAGACAACTACACTCTTCTCTGCCCCATACACATACAACACCCCTAGACACTACAAAACATATACATTCCCCATGTCACACCCTGACCTAACTAAAAAACATAAAGAAAACAAAGAATACTAAGGCCAGGGCGTGACACAGGAACAACATTGGAGATCCGATGGCATACAGAGTTTGGGCGGAATATCACCTGTTAGGGAAGCGAGAGCATGCTCCTCAAACAGTGGTTGGTGTGTGGAGGGAAATACGTGTTCTCAGCTGCTCATATTAAGCACAGCTCCACTATAAAACCGAATGTCACGTTCCTGACCTGTTTTCTGTTGTTTTTGTATGTGTTTAGTTGGTCAGGGCGTGAGTTGGGGTGGGTAGTCTATGTTATGTGTTTCTATGTTGGGTTAATGTGTTGCCTGATATGGTTCTCAATTAGAGGCAGGTGTTTGACGTTTCCTCTGATTGAGAACCATATTAAGGTAGGCTGTTCTCACTGTTTGTTTGTGGGTGATTATTCCTGTGTCTGTGTCCGTTGCACCACACGGGACTGTTTCGTTTGTTCATTCGTTTGGTTTAGTCTGTTCCTGTTCGTGCGTTCTTCGTGTTATTGTAAGTTCTCATGTTCAGGTCTGTCTACGTCGTTTTGTTGTTTTGTAGTTATTCTAGTGTATTTCGTGTCAGTGTTCGTCTTGTTTAATAAATTTATTCATGTCTTCATACCTCGCTGCGTGTTGGTCCGATCCATGCTCCTCCTCATCCGAGGAGGAGGAATTAGACGAACGTTACAGAATCACCCACCAACAAAGGATCAAGCAGCGGAGTAACGGGCAGCAGCGACAGCAGCAGCGGTACAAGGAGGAATGGACATGGGAGGAAATCCTAGACGGAGAAGGACCCTGGGCAGAGCCAGAGGAGTGTCGCCGCCCCAAAGCGGAGCTGGAGGCAGCGAAAGCGGAGAGGCGGCATTATGAGGCGCTAGCAAGGCAGAGCGGCTGGAAGCCCGAGAGGCTCACCCAAAAATTTCTTGGGGGGGGGGGGCTAAAAGGGAGTGTAGCTGGGTCAAGTAGTAGACTTGAGCCAACTCCCCTTGCTTACCGTAAGGAGCCGGTCAGGGCGGAATTGGAGGTGAGCGACGCAGAGACAGTGAAGGAGTTAATGGGGAAATTGGAGGAGAGAGTTATGAGGGAGGTGCTGGTTTGGTGCATAAGGCACGACATCCGCCCGACTGAACGTGTCGGGGAGTTGATGTCACCGGGAACAGCTCTCCATACTCGTCCTGAGGTGCGTGCTAGCCGTCTGGTTAAGACTGTGCCAGCCTCACGCACCAGGCCTCCTGTGCGCCTTCCTAGCCCTGCACGTCCTCTGCCAGCTCGCCGCTACAGCTCTCCCAGCCATGCTTCCAGTGGAGAGAGAGGGCGTCGTCCCGGGCAGGCACCATGTTATGCGGTGGAGCGCACGGTGTCCCCGGTGCGTGTGCTTAGCCCGGTGCGCAACATCTCAGCTCCCCACATCTGCCGGGCTAGGGTGAAGATCCAGCCAGGGCGGATGGTGCCAGCCCTGCTCTCAAGACCTCCAGTACGTCTCCAGAGCCATGTTCCTCCTCCACACACTCTCCCTATGGTGTGTGTCTCCAGCCCAGTACCACCAGTTCCGGCACCACGCACCAAGCCTCCTGTGCGTCTCCAGAGCCCTGTACGCACTGTTCCTTCTCCCCGCACTCGCCCTGAGGTGCGTGCCCTCAGTCCGGTACCACCAGTTCCGGCACCACGCACCAGGCCTATAGTGCGCTTTGAGAAACCAGTGTGCCCTGTTCCTGCTCCCCGCACTAGCCTTGAGGTGCGTGTCTCCAGCCCAGTACCACCAGTTCCGGCACCACGCACCAAGCCTCCTGTGCGTCTCCAGAGCCCTGTGCGCACTGTTCCTTCTCCCCGCACTCGCCCTGAGGTGCGTGCCCTCAGTCCGGTACCACCAGTTCCGGCACCACGCACCAGGCCTATAGTGCGCTTTGAGAAACCAGTGTGCCCTGTTCCTGCTCCCCGCACTAGGCCGTCTGTCCAACGCCGCCTGCACTGCTCGTTTGCTCAACGCCGCCTGCACTGCTTGCCTGCCCAGCGCCGTCTGAGCGGCCTGCCTGGCCAGCGCCGTCTGAGCTGCCTGCCTGCCCAGCACCGTCTGAGCTGCCTGCCTGCCCAGCACCGTCTGAGCCATCCGTCTGCCCAGCGCCGTCTGAGCCATCCGTCTGCCCAGCTGACTGGCTGGCGGCTCTGGCAGCCCCTGACTGGCTGGCGGCTCTGGCAGCTCCTGACTGGCTGGCGGCTCTGGCGGCTCCTGACTGACGGACGGCTCTAGCGGCTCCTGACTGACAGACGGCTCTGGTAGCTCCTGACTGACGGACGGCTCTGACGGCTCGGGACAGACGGGCGGCTCTAATGGCTCGGGACAGACGGGCGGCTCAGATGGCTCGGGACTGCCCAGCGCCGTCTGAGCCATCCGTCTGCCCAGTGCCATCTGAGCCATCCGTCTGCCCATCCTTCTGCCCAGCGCCATCTGAGCCATCCGTCTGCCCAGCGCCATCTGAGCCATCCGTCTGCCCAGCGCCATCTGAGCCATCCGTCTGCCCAGCGCCATCTGAGCCGTCCGTCTGCCCAGCGCCATCTGAGCCGTCCGTCTGCCCAGCGCCATCTGAGCCGTCCGTCTGCCCAGCGCCATCTGAGCCGTCCATCTGCCCAGCGCCATCTGAGCCGTCCGTCTGTCCCGAGCCATCTGAGCCGCCCGTCTGTCCCGAGCCATTAGAGCCGCCCGTCTGTCCCGAGCCATTAGAGCCGCCCGTCTGTCCCGAGCCGTCAGAGCCGTCCGTCAGTCAGGAGCTACCAGAGCCGTCTGTCAGTCAGGAGCCGCTAGAGCCGTCCGTCAGTCAGGAGCCGCCAGAGCCGCCAGCCAGTCAGGAGCCGCCAGAGCCGCCAGCCAGTCAGGGGCCGCCAGAGCCGCCAGCCAGTCAGGAGCTGCCAGAGCCGCCAGCCAGTCAGGAGCTGCCAGAGCCGCCAGCCAGTCAGGAGCTGCCAGAGCCGCCAGCCAGTCAGGAGCTGCCAGAGCCGCCAGCCAGTCATGAGCTGCCTTCCAGTCATGAGCTGCCTTCCAGTCATGAGCTGCCCTCCAGTCATGAGCTGCCCTCCAGTCATGAGCTGCCCTCCAGTCATGAGCTGCCCTCCAGTCATGAGCTGCCCTCCAGTCATGAGCTGCCCTCCAGTCATGAGCTGCCCTCCAGTCATGAGCTGCCCTCCAGTCATGAGCTGCCCTCCAGTTATGAGCTGCCCTCCAGTCATGAGCTGCCCTCCAGTCATGAGCTGCCCTCCAGTCATGAGCTGCCATATAGTCCGGAGCTGCATCTAGTCCGAAGCAACCATTCAGTCCAGAGCTGCCTCTCTGTCCGGAGCTGCCCTTCAGTCCGGAGTTGCCCCTCTGTCCTGAGCTACCCCTCTGTCCTGAGCTACCCCTCTGTCCTGAGCTACCCCTCTGTCCTGAGCTACCTCTCTGTCCTGGGCTACCTCTCTGTGCTGAGCTACCTCTCTATCCTGAGTTGTCTCCTCTATTTAGGAGGGGCCTTGGTGAAGGTTCCTGGACCAGGGTCGGGGGCGAGGGTCAAAACATACAATGATTGTACAAAATATGAAGAACACCTGCTCTTTCCATGACCAGGTGAAAGTTATGATCCCTTATTGATGTCACTTGTTAAATCCACATCAATCAGTGTAGATATAGGGGAGAAGACAGGTTAAAGAAGGATGTTCAAGCCTTGAGACAATTGAGACATGGATTGTGTATATGTGCCATTCAGAGGGTGAATGGGCCAGACAAGACAAAAATAACGGGGTATGGTTGTAGGTGCCAGGAGCACCGGTTTGAGTGTGTCAAGAACTGCAACGCGGCTGGCTTTTTCAAGCTCAACAGTTTCAAGAATGGTTCACCACCCAAAGGTGTGGGATGCTGTGGGATGTGGGATGCATTGGAGTCAACATGGGCCAGCACATCTGTGGAACGCTTTCGACACCTTGTCGAGTTCCTACCCTGACGAATTGAGGCTGTTTTGAAGGCAAAAGGAGTGGGGTGCAACTCAAGGTGTTCCTAATGTTTGGTATACTCAATGATTGCTAAATGGGAAGAGATCTGTCCAAGATAAGCCGTTGTTCTGCTTTCTTGACATGTCAGTCAACCAGACAGGTCCTGGTAACACTTTACATGACACCCAGCATCATAACACTTTATGACATGATCATAGCCATGGTCATAGCCATGTCATAACAGCTGACATAACTTGTCAGAACCTGACATAATATGGTCATAACACTCACGACACATATTTAGACCTGTGGTGACATATTGGATTATTTTATGGCTGGTTATGACACCTGCACTACATTTAAAGAGTTTGGGGTCACTTAGAAATGTCCTTGTTTTTTATTTTATTTAAAATTGTCCATTAAAATAACATAAAATGTATCAAAAATACAGTGTAGACATTGTTAATGTTGTAAATGACTATTGTAGCTGGAAACGGCAGATTTTTTATGGAATATCTACATAGGCGTACAGAGGCCCATTATCAGCAACCATCACTCCTGTGTTCCAATGGCACGTCGTATTAGCTAATCCTAATAATAAATTAGTTTATCATTTTAAAAGGCTAATTGATCATTAGAAAACCCTTTTGCAATTATGCTAGCACAGCTTCATTAAATAGTACCCGCAAAACACCAGTCTCAATGTCAACAGTGAAGAGGCGACTCCGGGATGCTGGCCTTCTAGGCAGAGTTCCTCTGTCCGGTGTCTGTGTTCTTTTGCCCATCTTAATATTTCATTTTTATTGGCCAGTCTGAGATATGGCTTTTTCTTTTTAACTCTGCCTAGAAGGCCAGCATCCCGGAGTCGCCTCTTCACTGTTGAGGTTGAGACTGGTGTTTTGTGGGTACTATTTAATGAAGCTGCCAGTTGAGGACTTGTGAGGCGTCTGTTTCTCAAACTATACACGCTAATGTACTTGGCCTCTTGCTCAGTTGTGCACTGGGGCCTCCCACTCCTCTTTCTATTCTGGTTAGAGCCAGTATATGCAGTTCTGTGAAGGGAGTAGTACACAGCGCTGTACGAGATCTTCAGTTTCTTGGCAATTTCTCGCATGGAATAGCCTTCATTTCTCAGAACAAGAATAGACTGACGAGTTTCAGAAGAAAGTCCTTTGTTTCTGGACATTTTTCAAGCAGCAGAGAGGTAGGTACCACTGCATTTAATCATGGCAAGGCGACTGGAAACATGACCGAATACAAACAGTGCAGTTATTCCCTCCGTAAGGCAATCAAACAAGCAAAGCGTCAGTATAGAGACAAAGCAGAGTCACAATTCAACGGCTCAAACACGAGACGTATGTGGCAGGGTGTACAGACAATCACGGATTACAAAAAAAGGAAACAGCCCCGTCGCCGACATCAACGTATTGCTACCAGACAAATTAAACAACTTCTTTACGCGCTTCTTTACGCGCTTTGAGTACAATACAGTGCCACTGACACGGCCCGCTACCTAAGACTGTGGGCTCTCCTTCTCCGTGGCCGACATGAGTAAAACATTTAAACGTGTTAACCCTTGCAAGGCTGCCGGCCCAGACGGCATCCCTAGCCGCGTCCACAGAGCATGTGCAAACCAGCTGGCTGGTGTGTTCACGGACATATTCAATCAATCCCTATCCCAGTCTGCTGTCCCCACATGCTTCAAGATGGCCACCATTGTTCCTGTACCCAATAATGCAAAGGTAACTGAACTAAATGACTTTCGCCCTGTAGCACTCACTTCTGTCATCATGAAGTGCTTTGAGAGACTAGTCAAGGATCATATCACCTCCACCCTACCTGATACCCTAGACCCACTCCAATTTTCTTACCGCCCCAATAGGTCCACAGACAACACAATTGCCATCACACTGCACACTGCCCTATCCCATCTGGACAAGAGGAATACCTATGTAAGAATTCTGGTCATTGACTACAGTTCAGCATTTAACACCATAGTACCCTCCAAACACATCATTAAGCTTGAGACCCTGGGTCTCGACACCGCCCTGTGCAACTGGGTCCTGGACTTCCTGACGGGCCGCCCCCAGGTGGTGAAGGTAGGAAACAACATCTCCACTCCGCTGATCCTCAACACTGGAGCCCCACAAGGGTGCGTTCTCAGCCCTCTCATGTACTTTGCAGACGACACTACCATGGTAGGCTTGATTACCAACAACAACGAGACAGCCTACAGGGAGCAGGTGAGGGCCCTCGGAGTGTGGTGTCAGGAAAATAACTTCTCACTCAATGTCAGCAAAACAAAAGAGATGATCGTGGACTTCAGGAAACCGCAAAGGGAGCACCCCCCTATCCACATCGACAGGACAGCAGTGGAGAAGGTGGAAAGTTACTTATCACCGACAAACTGAAATGGTCCACGCACACAGACAGTGTGGTGAAGAAGGCGCAACAGCGCCTCTTCAACCTCAGGAGGCTGAAGAAATTTGGCTTGTCACCGGAAAACCCTCGCTAACTCATACAGGTACACAATTGAGAGCATCCTGTCTGGTTGTATCACCACCTGGTATGGTAACTGCACCACCCACAATCGCAGGGCACTCCAGAGGGTGGTGCGGTCTGTACAACGCATCACCGGGGGCAACCTGCCTGCCCTCCAGGACACCTACAACACCCGATGTCACAGGAAGGAAAAAAAGATCACCAAGGAAAATAACCACCCGAGCTTCCATCATCTCACTTCCATCCAGAAGGCGAGGTCAGTACAGGTGCATCAAAGCTGGGACAGAGAGATTCAAAAACAGCTTCCATCTCAAGGCCATCAGATTGTTAAACAGCCACCACTAGCACAGAGAGGCGGCTGCCTACCTACAGACTTGATATCATTGGCCACTTTAATAAATGGAACACTAGTCACTTTAATAATAACACTTTAAGAATGTTTGCATATCTCGCATTACTCATCTCATATGTGTATACTGTATCCTTCACTATATGTTCTTCACTATCTATTGCATCTTAGCCACTCTGTCACTGCTCATCCATATATTTTATACTTATATATTCTCATCCCATTCCTTTACTAGATTGTGTGTATTAGGTTTTGCTGTGGAATTTGGGGCATGCATCATAATTGTGTTCCTTACCGACTACAAGGGAAATCCAGGAATGGAGTGCCGTGTGATCGTCTCCTCGGTGTGTTTCCCCTTGACGATCCTTGTCATCGTCCTAAACCTCTGTCCCTCTGTAAAACATCTCCTGCAGCCTCTGGAGGTGTACCTGGCTGGCTTTGATCTCCCGACCTTTCTCCTGTACACCTCCGCTGTGACACAGTGGCCCGTCTTCAGCTTCCAGAACAACCTTCGTCCTTCTATCTGCCAAAACTGACGTGTCAACCTGCTCCTTTACTTTGTGAACTTGATTTATTCACTGTGTGGCTTAGTTCATTGTACTACTGGTGCATGATGACACCTACATACAGTACCAGTCCAAAGTTTGGGCCACACTTACTCATTCAAGGATTTTTCTTTATTTGTACTATTTTTTACATTGTAGAATAATAGTGAAGACATCACAACTATGAAATAACACATATGGCATCATGTAGTAACCACATAAAAGTGTTAAACAAATCAAAATCTATTTTATATTTGAGATTCTTCAAAGTAGTCACCATTTGTCTTGATGACAGCTTTGCACACTCTTGGCATTCTCTCAACCAGCTTGATGAGGTAGTCATCTGGAATGCATTTCAATTAACAGGTGTGCCTTGTTAAAAGTTCATTTGTGGAATTTCTTTCCTTCTTAATGCATTTGAGCAAATCTGTTGTGTTGTGACAAGGAAAAGGTGGTATACAGAATATAGCCCTATTTGGTAAAAGACCAAGTCCATATTATTGCAAGAACAACTCAAATAAGCAAAGAGAAATGACAGTCCATCATTACTTCAAGACATGAAGGTCCGTCTGTCACGCCCTGACCATAGATTGCTTTGTATGTTTCTATGTTTTGTTTGGTCAGGGTGTGATGTAGGTGGGCATTCTATGTTGTATGTCTAGGTTGTCTATTTCTGTGTTTGGCCTGGTGTGGTTCCCAATCAGAGGCAGCTGTCTATCGTTGTCTCTGATTGGGAGCTATACTTAGGTAGCCTGTTTTCCATTGTGTGTTGTGGGTGATTGTTTTCTGTTTAGTGTATGTTCACCTGGCAGAACTGTTTCATTTTCGTTTTTCCTCGTTGTTGTTTTGTGTAGTGGTCAGTTTTAATTAAATATGACGAACACTTACCACGCTGCATTTTGGTCCTCCTCTCCTTCCACCAACGAGAATCGTTACACCGTCAACCCGGAAAATGTCAAGAACTTAGACAGTTCGCAAAAACGATCAAGTGCTATGATGAAACTGGCTCTCATGAGGACCGCCACAGGAAAGGAAGACCCAGAGTTACCTCTGCTGCAGAGGATAAGTTCATTAGAGCTAACTGCACCTCAGATTGCAGCCCAAATAAATGCTTCAGAGTTCAAGTAACAGACATATCTAAACATTAACTGTTCAGAGGAGACTCCGTGAATCAGGCCTTCATGGTTGAATTGCATCAAAGAAACCACTACTAAAGGACATCAATAAGAAGAAGATACTTGCTTGGGCCAAGAAGCATGAGCAATGGACATTAGACCGGTGGAAATGTGTCCTTTGGTCTGATGAGTCCAAATATGAGATTTTTGGTTCCAACCGCCGTGTCTTTGTGCAACGCAGAGTAGGTGAACAGATGATCTCCACATATGTGGTTTCCATCATGAAGCATGGAGGAGGAGGTGTGATGGTGCTTTACTGGTGACACTGTCGGTGATGTATTTAGAATTCAAGGCATACTTAACCAGCATGGCTACCACAGCATTCTGCAGCAATACGCCATCCCATCTGGTTTGCGCTTAGTGGGACTATAATTTGTTTTTCAACAGGACAATGACCCAAAACACACCTCCAGAGCTATTTGACCAAGAAGGAGAGTGCTGGTGCTGGTGCTGCATCAGATGACCTGGCCTCCACAATCACCCGAGTCTCAACCCAATTGAGATGGGTTGGGATGAGTTGGACCGCAGAGTGAAGGAAAAGCAGCCAGCAAGTGCTCAGCATATGTGGGAACTCCTTCAAGACTGTTGGAAAAGCATTCCTCCTGAAAGTGGTTGAGAGAATGCCAGGAGTGTGGAAAGCTGCCATCAGGGCAAAGGGTGGCTACTTTTTTTTAGATTTTGATTTGGTTACTACATGATTCCATATGTGTTATTTCATAGATGTCTTCACTATTATTCTACAATGTAGAAAATAGTAAACATAAAGAAAAACCCTTGAATGAATAGGTGTGTCCAAACTTTTGACTGGCACTTTATAAGTTGCACATTCAGTACATCCTAGTCAATAATAAATGTAATCTTATCAGATTCGTTTTTCTGTACTTTATTCAGTCTGTCTAACTAGCTTTTTTATTTAAAAAACAACCCAAAAACGCACCAACTCATTGCGGCTCACAGGCCTTCCCTGAAGATGCAATGCAATGCGATAGCCACTCAAATAAAGGCTTTTTACATTTTCTCTCCACGAGAGAGTGCCTTGTATTTTTTGAAGTACAATGTTTTTACACAGCTGCAACTTAATTTGGTTGCTATAAGTTATAACCCGTTCTCCGATGAACACCTCTCCTTATTTTCATTCTTGATATCAAAGCAGCTCTCCCTCCTTTTTAAAATATTGAAATAAACCTTGCTTCATTTTGTCTTTGGAAACTTGAGAGAGTGTGCATTTGTCACAGATGTTTTCCATGCTTGAATTGAAAACGTTTAGCCAGTCTCTCTTTCAAAAACTTGAGAAACACTTCCTCTTAAAACTCACTGAAGTATACTGTCCGGTGTAGATACTGCACACCGTATTTCATGAATATCATGCAAAGCACATTGTGACCGGCTATCTACTAGGTAACAGATAAGAGGATAGCTCAGACGAAGCTCACTCTCTCCTCTACCATTACAGCTGTCTAGAAAGCCTGATAGAGGAGAAGAGGCATCATCACACACTCGGAGACAATGGACAAAATAAAAAAGTTCCTGTCCGAAGCCGTATTCACTCCTTCCTCTCTAATAAGTGGACGAGGGGCCCTGCACATGACTCAGATAGTGCTGGGCATCTTGACCTTCATCCTGGCCGCTGTTCAGGGCGAGACTCAACACACCTACTGGAACTATGCCATGTTCAGCTGGGCCTTCTGCTCCATCATGACCCTCATCATCACCGTCATTGAGATGTTCAAACTCCACCTCCTCCTCAAGTTTTGTCTGGACTGGGACGACTTCACCACGGGAATGGCGATGTCCTCCGCTCTCATGACCACGTCCGTCTTCGTCATGTACGCCAACTTCTACATCTGCAAAAAATGTTTGTACTCGATTGTGATCGCCTTCCTCGCCCTACTTTGTGGCGTGGCCTACATCTTAGAGGTCGTGAAAGATAAGTTCATGGATAAGAAGAAGGGGAGCTACCTGGCCGCCCTGCCTGGCTTCTGGAAGGTTCTGGAGGCTTTCGTGAGCTGCATCATTTTTATCTCCCTCACGGGTTATGACGGGAAACCGGCACTGATCATGTGCATTGTGGCCTATGTCATTCCCTTCCCCATCATCCCTATTATCATCATCACCAACATCTTCACAAAAATTAAGAACTGTTTGCCATTTAATATAGACAGGTTTGTGTTTATATTTCTGGTCATCTCTGTGGTTCTCTATACTTTTGCTGCCATCATCTGGCCCATCTATACATTCAGAGGCAACCCTCGTCCCAGTGACTGTCCTGGAAGCTTCTGTATCTGGGCCATTCAGTTCATGGTGGCATTCATGACATACGTCAATCTGATCCTCTTTATAATGGACTTGGTGTTTACCCTGCTTGGGATGTGTGGCTTCAAACGCTCATAGCGTTAACTGATCTCTGTATCTGTTTTACTATACTATATAATCCATAGCTTTTCATTCATTATTTGTTGTTGCATTGAATAGTAATTTAACAAAAGCTGCTTGTTTCACTCATCTTTTTATTATTATTATTATTTTTTTTATTATAGTTTAAGTAGAACAAATATAAACCCTGCAGTGACCTCTGAGGAATTTGTCATGGTGTTACACGTTAATGATGAAATGATCCATATAGAACGTAAAGGGTATAGTTACAATGTCAATCACACATGGATATTTCCATGGCAACAAGGCATACATTTACATAAAAGTAGCCCGTGTAACAGCATTACATGGCCAACATTCACAACTACTGTATATGATAAAGGATTTTGAAGTACCACAACCACATTTCTTTTCATTACGTTAAACTCTTGTGTGTGAGTCGCAGCACTGCCCTACTGTCCTTTTACCACTTGCATTCTCGGGAACACTTCATTTAGATTGACGACAGACTATCTGTAGAATCTCTATCTACTAAACCTAGCCCTTATCTTAACGTCAACCCTTCCCCTAACCCTTGTTCTCAACCTAACCATAACCGTAGCAAGCAGTTGCTTAGCAACAGATAGTTTGTTGATAATATGACCATCCTTAGTCCGAATAGTCAATCTGTAGATACTCTATCTAAATGAAGTGTGACCGCATTCTCATTGGTCTATAACAGTAATAGTGCAGAACAGCTTCTCCAGTGTACTATGTATCTACTTCTCCAGGGATTTGAATAACGATATTAGTGTCAAACGTACGTTAACCATTAACAGCAGACAGCCTGCCCACTTCTGTCTGTAATACTATAAGGGTTGCCTCCATCCGAGATTGTGAAACAGTTATGAAGGTGGAATAACTCAGCGTAACTCAAGGGAAGTGTTGTCACTCAAGTCTACAGCAAAAGTTGAGCTTGGAAAATCTTGGTTATCCTTAAAAAAGCTACACAGGTGGAATAGAATTTTGGAATTGAAGTTTACCGTATTCAGGAGTTGGAGATGTGTAAACACTTCAAGAGTCTGCCCAACATCTTGCGGCTGCTGGAGATCATACTGTGTACGTTAGCCTTGGTCATCCCTATGTTCAGGGGTAGGATGGTGAACCCATACGGCATCTACTGCGAGTTCATCTGGGTTTTCTGTGTCATTGTGGCTGTGGTCCTACTGGTGTCCGAGATCATGCTATTGCACATCCTCCTGCCGAACTGGGACGACCTTGTTTGCGGTCTGACCATGCTGTGCACGCTCATGGTCGCCGCCGCCACGCTCATTTTCGCCATCGTCTTTGGCTGCCTGTCATGTTTCAGCAGTGTCTTCTGCATCATCTTCTCATTGGCCGCTACCGTGGTCTTCCTGGTGGACAGCGTCAAGAGAAAAATGAAATGTCCAAAGGGCTATCTATCAAACCTGAGGGGTATTCTGAGATTCACAGAGGCCGTCCTGGCTTGCATCATCCTCGCCGGCGCCACCAACTACTTCCTGGGTGTGGAAGGCGAATTCCGCCCACCCGCCATGTTCTGGTGCATTGTAGTCTATGTAGTCTGTCTCCCTGTGACCGTTCTCATCATACCCATCCATCTGTGCAGTCTACTTGAAAGCCTCATCTCCTGTATTGGGATGGATCTGTTGGAGCTGGTGTTTAACATAGTGGCTGTGGTGTTGTACCTGTCTGCCCTCATCCTCTGGCCTGTCTTCGGTTACAAGCACTACCGTGAGTACAATCCACCAAACTGTGACAACTGTCGCCATGACAACCTGGATGTGGTAACTGTGGGGACCATTGCCAATCTCATCCTCTACGTCGTGGACTTGGTTTTCACCATCTTGGCTCGACTGAAATCCTAACATCTTGCTAAGTTAAGAGGTAGGTCTACATTTTTTTTTATGACATATTGTCTGTTTGGTCTGTTTCCAGTAATCATCGACCTCAGCCTCTTTTCCTGTAAAACATATCTTCCAGCTTCTAGAGGTGTACCTGGGTGGCTTTGACATCCTGGCCGTGCTTCTGTACACCTCCGCCTGCGACCTTGTCTTCAGATTCCAGAACGACTTTCCATCTGCCAAACCTGCACATGGGACAATCTGGTGGTTGTAGCGTATGTCAATCTTTTACGTTGTAGATTTTATTTATTCCCTGTGTTAATGGTTGTTCTTTTTCATAACATAATGGAACCTATGGCGCTTTATTTGAAAGCCCAGATGTACAGTACATCCTTGTGAATGAAACCCTTCATCCTCATTATAGTGGACATGGGGAGAATCTCAATTGCATACTCCTCGCGTCCTCTTGCCGAGGACGAGGAGAGAGGACGCGAGGAGTATGCAAACAAGATCTTCCCCTGTTTTTTACCCTGCCCTGTTTTTTACCCATGTTAGGCTTCAAACGCCCAGAGCTGACCTCTGGTGGTAACTGATCTCTCTTCGGTCTGTCTGTCTAATCCTGTACGGATCTCGCATGAATTCTTCATCAAGATATGCATGGGTGAAACATATGCCCATGTAGAACTGTCACGAGGTGCAAAAGGTTCGTTTGGATCTGGGTTAATCAGGAAGAGTGAAGTAGAGGCAGGCAACAGTTTCAACAAACAACATATTTAATAGGGCATGGCTTTCTGATGGTTACACCACACAATGTTCTGTTCCATAGTTTTTGTTTAGCCAATGCAAATAGATTAAAAGTTCAAAATGACATACAGATACCAGAAAGAAACAAACCAAACAGAAACGGGCACTGGAAGTGGTGCAGCCCAGGAGGCAGGTGCCCAGTTGCTTCAACTCAAAGACCTCTGTATGATCTCACCAAACGGATACGCTCTCTCGCTCAACCAACAAAGGGCTCCACCATGACTCCAGACGGCTTGACTTCCTGTGGGTGGCCACCCCTTAAACGGGGGTTAAATAGAATTCAGAAGAACACTCACTTCACTTACTTAATCCCTCATCCAATTAAATGTCTGGGAGAGTTAATGAGTCAATCAGTCCCACCTGTGACATACCATTTACACATGTTAGCTATTTCCATAGCAACAGGGCCTTCATACTGTAAGTAATTCTATTTATATGGAATGCAACAGCATTACATGGCCAACCTATGCACAAGTACTGTATCATTTATTGGACTCACTCACGACTTCACCTGTTGGGATTAGTACTCTTCTGATTGTTGGAGATGCCACCAAGACAAAGGAACTCTAGTCCACCGGCTATGGGCTTGCCCACGCAACAGTTCTGGACTGGTGTTCATGAGGTACTAACTAGAAGAAAGTAGCACAATGTACAATCCCTTTCAGTCCAAGTTTATACTCTAAGACCCCTCTAAACTAAAACACGTACATTTCTACACTGGGGATTGAATACAAAGTGCCTTACTCTGTGCCCGAAAACTCAATCTGCAAATGGAAAAGTGAGTGGCACAACACAGGAGTGGCACCTGCTCCTGGGGAAGACTGCTGACCTTGAATGTCCCTCTTATAGACTAATCCACCACATTGAAAGTTCCTATTAAGATGGGTGGCATACTTTGACACTTTATCAACCCCTCCAGTCACCCTTGATACCTGCTGTCCTTTGATCTGTTCACAACACCCCCCCCCCCCCCCCCCCCCTTTTATAATTTTTGTTATTATATCTGTATTATTGTGTGTTGTCTATGTGATTCTCATGTTTTTTCATTTTCTTTGTCTGTAGGCTAGGGCTTTTTCTTTTGTTATGTGTAGTGGCGTGTGTTATGTTATTCCTTGTTTAAGGAAAAATCTAATAAAACATCTTATTTCAAACAAAGTGTGTGATACAAGTGCCAAAACCTCACGTCTCTTCATACCCTTATGTTCTTAATGTGTGAATTGCAGTAGTGGCCCCCAGGGCCAATTTCAATTTAATTGGAAATTGGAAATGTAAAAACATTGTTTGTGTGAGGGCTACTTTTGTGCAGTTCCAGTGGCCTGACTGCCCGCAGAATCAAACTTTTTAGAATTTGAATCAAGTCTGCTGATTCATGGTGAGGACTAAATGTTATACAGTGATGAACCTAATTGATTTTTGGAACAAGTTAGGATAATCAACGTAACAGGTTAGGAGAAGTAGGTTAAAGGTCAGGACAATGGTTAGGTTTAAGGTTAGTTAAAAGTCAAACATTTTCCCCAAAATGTCACTTTCGTCCTAGCTGTAACCATCTAGCCACAACCGTGATTCACAGACAGCTTTCAGCAGAATTATAAATGTAAAACAAATGGATGCCCTCTGCAGTTTAGGAGAGAAGGGCTGCCCTAAGCAGTGCCAGTCTAAAACTGAAATACCTAATAAGTATTCTGCAGATGAATACATCTCAGTGTGTTTGCTATAGGACAATATAGGGATATGATTCCCATAAGTCCTGGATTTTGTTCCAGCCTCTTGGTTTGTAATTTCGATAGAGTACTCTGTCCCCTGGAAGGTTCAGCATCTCCCTGGAAGACCTATTGTAAGTCCTCTTGCGGCTATCTGCTACTTCACTTGCACTCTTCTGTGCCACTTCACAGGCAGTTTTCAGGCATTCATGGTGTGTCTGTATCCATTCATCCATCGATGAAACATCCAGATCATTAGGTCATTCCTCTAAGACAATGGGGAGTCTTACATCCCTCAGATACATTAAGTAGAAAGGGGGTAACCAGTTGCGGAGTGACGATGGCTATTGTAGGCTATAATCAGTTTCGGTAGGTATTAGGTCCACCGTCTCTTCTTCTCTGGTGGCAGAGCTCTCAGCATGTCATGGAATGCGTGATTTAATTGCTCACAATTCACATTCCCCTGAGGGTGGTATGCGGTTGTCACGCTCTTCGCTAAACCATAGACTTTTCAGAAATCAGGAAATCACATTTGACTCTAAATTTCTCCCTTGGTCCGAATGCAGCCTTGCACAACATCCAAAATATTGACTCCAATGTTTCACAATGGCATTGGCAGTAGTCGTTGCAGTTTGGTTTCATGTGGGCACCATGACTGTGAACTTTGTGAACATATCTGTAAGAACTAGAGCATTCTCATAGCCACCTGTCTTCCCAAGTAGTGTGTAGTCCATTGCAACAGCCTACAGAGGTGCAGAGAAATGAATGCATCGTAATGGAGTTTTGGTGTGTGGTAACACGTCTCTTGATAGAGCACTTCTTCTGCATTCCTCTGTCCAACGTTGCAAGTCTTTTGTCATTATAAGTCAATAGTAGCACCGACACATGGATTCTAACGTACACTTCCAACCGAAATGCCAAGCATGGTCATGTTTTGCACTGTATGTCTCCTGCTGAGGAACAGCTGCCAGAATTCACCATCATGAGGATCACATACAATTCGATACAGGATGTTCTGGTGCAGTCTAAGTCTGTAAAAAAACATGAGCTGGCGCACACCCAGAATAATAGTTTGTGTGGAGGTGCTGACTAATGGCGGATAAACTATAAACTATCAAAATAAAGAAAGTCGCACACTTCATGTATAATCTCCCAGCAATTTAAATATGGTATTTACCAACGTTTCGGCATTGCTGTGCCTTCCTCAGGGTAATGTCATGAATACTTGGAACAGGTTATGTAGACACACAGCAGTGCAATTAATGTAACCAATGACAGTAGTGAGGGGTGTGTCATAATGATTAAGTTAATTAAAATGTATTAGTGAAACTGTTAAAAAATTGTATATGGCATATTAAATATATTACACTATTGTTATCACATAGAAACATAATGGAATATTGCACATCATATTAGCATCAACATACATTATTGTTTCATTCAATTTCACATAATAATTTCGAATTTCATTTAATTTTTGTTCCATGTATTCTTTTGGTTCAACCTTAGTATATAATGAGCATCATCAACAGGGGGAACATATTAGGTGTACGATAATAAGCTGTGTTCATAAGAAAGGCCTGAGATCAAAGTCAATATTCAGACCACTAGGGGTCAAAAGTCTTATAAATTGAACAATTATTTTTTACAGCTTATTACTGTACACCTAATATGTTCCCCCTGTTGATGATGCTCATTATACACTGCTCAAAAAAATAAAGGGAACACTTAAACAACACAATGTAACTCCAAGTCAATCACACTTCTGTGAAATCAAACTGTCCACTTAGGAAGCAACACTGATTGACAATACATTTCACATGCTGTTGTGCAAATGGAATAGACAACAGATGGAAATTATAGGCAATTAGCAAGACACCCCCAATAAAGGAGTTGTTCTGCAGGTGGTGACCACAGACCACTTCTCAGTTCCTGCTTCCTGGCTGATGTTTTGGTCACTTTTGAATGCTGGCGGTGCTTTCACTCTAGTGGTAGCATGAGACAGAGTCTACAACCCACACAAGTGGCTCAGGTAGTGCAGCTCATCCAGGATGGCACATCAATGCGAGCTGTGGTAAGAAGGTTTGCTGTGTCTGTCAGCGTAGTGTCCAGAGCATGGAGGCGCTACCAGGAGAGAGGCCAGTACATCAGGAGACGTGGAGGAGGCCGTAGGAGGGCAACAACCCAGCAGTAGGACCGCTACCTCCGCCTTTGTGCAAGGAGGAGCACTGCCAGAGCCCTGCAAAATGACCTCCAGCAGGCCACAAATGTGCATGTGTCTGCTCAAACGGTCAGAAACAGACTCAATGAGGGTGGTATGAGGGCCCGACGTCCACAGGTGGGGGTTGTGCTTACAGCCCAACACCGTGCAGGAAGTTTGGCATTTGCCAGAGAACACCAAGATTGGCAAATTTGCCACTGGCGCCCTGTGCTCTTCACAGATGAAAGCAGGTTCACACTGAGCACATGTGACAGACGTGACAGTCTGGAGACGCCGTGGAGAACGTTCTGCTGCCTGCAACATCCTCCAGCATGACCGGTTTGGCGGTGGGTCAGTCATGGTGCGGGGTGGCATTTCTTTGGGGGGGCGCACAGCCCTACATGGGCTCGCCAGAGGTAGCCTGACTGCCATTAGGTACCGAGATGAGATCCTCAGACCCCTTGTGAGACCATATGCTGGTGCGGTTGGCCCTGGGTTCCTCCTAATGCAAGACAATGCTAGACCTCATGTGGCTGGAGTGTGTCAGCAGTTCCTGCAAGAGGAAGGCATTGATGCTATGGACTGGCCCGCCCGTTCCCCAGACCTGAATCCAATTGAGCACATCTGGGACATCATGTCTCGCTCCATCCACCAACGCCACATTGCACCACAGACTGTCCAGGAGTTGGCGGATGCTTTAGTCCAGGTCTGGGAGGAGATCCCTCAGGAGACCATCCGCCACCTCATCAGGAGCATGCCCAGGCGTTGTAGGGAGGTCATACAGGCACGTGGAGGCCACACACACTACTGAGCCTCATTTTGACTTGTTTTAAGGACATTACATCAAAGTTGGATCAGCCTGTAGTGTGGTTTTCCACTTTAATTTTGAGTGTGACTCCAAATCCAGACCTCCATGGGTTGATAAATTTGATTTCCATTGATAATTTTTGTGTGATTTTGTTGTCAGCACATTCAACTATGTAAAGAAAAAAGTATTTAATAAGAATATTTCATTCATTCAGATCTAGGATGTGTTATTTTAGTGTTCCCTTTATTTTTTTGAGCAGTGTATATTAAGATTGAACCAAAAGATTACATGGAACATAAATGAAATGAAATACGAAATTATGTGAAATTGAATGAAACAATAATGTATGTTGATGCTAACATGATGTACAATATTCCATTATGTTTCTATATGATAACAATAGCGTAATATGTAAATCCAAGATGGCGTAGCAGTCAGACGTTTTTGTCCTTCGTCTTGTCGTGTCCCATGTATATATATTTTAATATATTTTTCTTCGCATATCTTTTTTTATATTTTTCTAAACCTCAACTTCAAAATACTCTCCTGCAACCCGCCTCACCCAATGTGGTGTGGATCTGCTTTTTTCTCAAGTATTTTTCTTTACCTCTGAATCGGAATCCCCAACAGAAGCTAGCCAGCTAACTAGCTAGTAGTCAGCTAACCACTGCTAGCGGTCATCAGCTACCTTTAGCTCGGAGAGCTCTCGCCAGTTTGTACAACGCAATTCAAACCAGCGCATACTGGACCTATTTTCTCCCCATATCCCCGGATTCCTACCGCAAGCTCTGAACCTTTTTACCTGGATCATCGCAGCTAGCTAGCTGCAATCCGAGTGACTACTCCTGGCTAACGTCTCTGTCCCGAAGCAAGCACCAATTAGCCTGGAGCTAGCCCATGCTAGGCCCATCTCCCGGCTAGCTGAAGAGGTCCATCAGCCACTCCTGGGCTATAATACCTATACCTGGACCCCTTTTACTGCCGGTACGAAGCCCAGCTGACCCTTCATGACTGGACTACCGACGTAATCTGCCCGAGGGGGTTATTCAACTGGCCCCTCTGTCGCGACGTCCCCTGAATGCCCATCTGCTAGCCTGCTAGCTGTCTAGAGCATATCGGACTGTTAGCGGAATTTCTTGGGCCACTATACCTATTTTGCCAATTGGTCTGGACCCCTTTACCACACGGAACCGGACCCCTTTACCACACGGAACCCTACTAATCCATCACAACTGACGAGGAGGCTCCACACGAGGAGGCAATTAACACACTTCCTCCGTCGCGACGTCCCTCTAAGGCCCTTCTGCTAGCTTGCTAGCCCTGGCCCGCTAGCTGTCTGAATCGCCGTGTCTCCAGCCAGCCTCACTACTCACTGGATACCTATGATCACTCGGCTACGCCGAGCATGCCTCTCCCTAATGTCAATATGCCTTGTCCATTGCTGTTCTGGTTAGTGATTGTCTTATTTCACTGTAGAGCCTCTAGCCCTGCTCAATATGCCTTAGCCACCCCTTTAATTCCACCCCCCACACACATGGTGACATCACCTGGGTTAAATGATGTTTCTAGAGACTATATCTCTCTCATCATCACTCAATGCCTAGGTTTACCTCCACTGAATTCACATCCTACCATACATTTGTCTGTACATTATGCCTTGAATCAATTCTATCATGCCCAGCAACCTGCTCCTTTTACTCTCTGTCCCGAGCGTACTACATGACCAGTTCTTATAGCCTTTAGCCGTATCCTTATTCTACTCCTCCTCTGTTCCTCTGGTGATGTAGAGGTTAATCCAGGCTCTGCAGTGCCTCGCTCAACTCCTATTCCCCAGTTGCTCTCATTTGTTGACTTCTGTATCCGTAAAAGCCTTGGTTTCATGCATGTTAACATTAGAAGCCTCCTCCCTAAGTTTGTTTTATTCACTGCTTTAGCACACTCTGCCAACCCAGATGTCCTAGCCGTGTCTGAATCCTGGCTTAGGAAGACCACCAAAACCCCTAAAATGTCCATCCCTAACTATAACATTTTCCGACATGATAGAACTGCCAAAGGGGGCGGTATTGCAATCTACTAAAGAGATAGCCTGCAGAGTTCTGTCTTACTATCCAGGTCTGTACCCAAACCATTCAAACTTCTACTTTTAAAAATCGACCTTCCCAGAAACAAGTCTCTCACCGTTGCCGCTTGCTATAGACCACCCTCTGCCCCCAGCTGTGCCCTGGACACCATATGTAAATTGATTGCCCCCCATCTATCTTCAGAGCTCGTGCTGTTAGGTGACCTAAAATTGGACATGCTCAACACCCCGGCCATCCTACAATCTTAGCTTGATGCCCTCAATCTCACACAAATGATCAATGAACCCACCAGGTACCACCCCAAAGCCGGAAACACGGGCACCCTCATAGATATCATCCAAACCAACTTGCCCTCCAAATACACCTCTGCTCTTTTCAACCAAGAGTTCAGCGATCAATGCCTCATTGCCTGCATTCGTAATGGGTCTGCGGTCAAACGACCACCCCTCATCACTGTCAAACGCTCCCTAAAACACTTCAGTGAGCAGGCCTTTCTAATCGACCTGGCCCGGGTATCCTGGAGGGATATTGACCTCATCCCGTCAGTAGAGGATGTCTGGTTATTCTTTAAAAGGGCCTTCCTCACCATCTTAAATAACCATGCCACTTTCAAAAAATGTAGAACCAGGAACAGATATAGCCCTTGCTTCTCTCCAAACCTGACTGCCCTTAACCAGCACAAAAACATCCTGTGGCGTTCTGCATTAGCATCGAATAGCCCCCGTGATATGCAACTTTTCAGGGAAGTTAGGAACCAACATACACAGGCAGTTAGGAAAGCTAAGGCTAGCTTTTTCAAGCAGAAATTTGCATCCTGTAGCACAAACTCAAAAAAGTTCTGGGACACTGTAAAGTCCATGGAGAATAAGAGCACCTCCTCCCAGCTGCCCACTGCACTGAGGCTAGGAAACACTGTCACCATTTTTTTTACATTTTACATTTTAGTCATTTAGCAGACGCTCTTATCCAGAGCGACTTACAGTAGAGTGCATACATTTTTTTTTATTACATTTTACATACTAAGACAAGGATATCCCTACCGGCCAAACCCTCCCTAACCCGGACGACGCTATGCCAATTGTGCGTCGCCCCACGGACCTCCCGGTTGCGGCCGGCTGCGACAGAGCCTGGGCGCGAACCCAGCCCAGCCTGGGCGCGAACCCAGAGACTCTGGTGGCGCAGCTAGCACTGCGATGCAGTGCCCTAGACCACTGCGCCACCCGGGAGGTCACCACCGATAAATCCATTATAATTGAGAAATTCAATAAGCATTTTTCTACGGCTGGCCATGCTTTCCACCCGGCTACCCCTACCCCGGTCAACAGCCCTGCACCCCCCACAGCAACTCGCCCAATCCTCCCCCATTTCTCCTTTGCCCAAATCCAGATAGCTGATGTTCTGAAAGAGCGGCAAAATCTGGACCCCTACAAATCAGCCGGGCTAGACAATCTGGACCCTCTCTTTCTAAAATGATCTGCCAAAATTGTTGCAACCCCTATTACTAGCCTGTTTAACCTCTCTTTCGTATCGTCTGAGATTCCCAAAGATTGGAAAGCTGCCCCTCTTCAAAGGGGGAGACACTCTAGACCCAAACTACTACAGTCCTATATTTATCCTACCCTGCCTTTCTAAGGTATTCGAAAGCCAAGTTAATAAACAGATTACCGACCATTTCGAATCCCACCGTACCTTCTCCGCTATGCAATCTGGTTTCAGAGCTGGTCATCGGTGCAGCTCAGCCACGCTCAAGGTCCTAAACGATATCATAACCGCCATCGATAAGAGACATTACTGTGCAGCCGTATTAAATCGACCTGGCCAAGGCTTTCGACTCTGTCAATCACCACATTCTTATCGGCAGACTGAACAGCCTTGGTTTCTCAAATGATTGCCTCGCCTGGTTCACCAACTACTTCGCAGACAGAGTTCAGTGTGTCAAATCGGAGGGCCTGTTGTCCGGACCTCTGGCAGTTTCTATGGGGGTGCCACAGGGTTCAATTCTCGGGCCGACTCTCTTCTCTGTATAAATCAATGATGTCGCTCTTGCTGCTGGTGATTCTCTGATCCACCTCTATGCAGACGACACCATTCTGTATACCTCTGGCCCTTCTTTGGACACTGGGTTAACTAACCTCCAGACGAGTTTCAACGCCATACAACTCTCCTTCCGTGGCTTCCAACTGCTCTTAAATGCATGCTCTTCAACCGATTGGAGGGCCTGTTTTGGGAAAAGGAGCCATCCATCAAGCGTATTCTGTTGTTTTTTTTTACACGTAACTTGAAACCAACAGCTAAAGGTAAATGAGAAGAGAAAGAAGTACAGAAACTTCTCAACCAATGGGACAGACTTACACTGCAAACTATCAAAATAAAGAAAGTTGCACACTCCATGTATAGTCTCCCAGCAAATTAATGGGTATTTACCAGGTAGGCTAGTTGAGAACAAGTTCTCATTTACAATTGCGACCTGGCCAAGATCAAGCAAAGCAGTTCGACACATACAACAACACAGAGTTACAAATGGAATAAACGAACATACAGTCAATAATACAGTAGAAAAGAAAAGTCTATATACAGTGTGTGCATCACTACTCTGGACAGTTCTGACTTAGAATATGTGGACAACTACAAATACCTAGGTGTCTGGTTAGACTGTAAACTCTCCTTCCAGACTCACATTAAGCTAGAATCGGCTTCCTATTTCGCAACAAAGCATCCTTCACTAATGCTGCCAAACAAGCTCAGCCAAGATAGCATGAGGTAAAAACATGGCACCATTTTCCCTCCTGCATCTCCACTTCAACCCTATTAATAATATAATTATTTTTAGCTTTATGAGCTTGTTCCACAACTGCCTCCACTTCTTGTGGCAAGCTTCCCCTTCCATAGATGCGGTAAAGAGGCCAATGGAACTCAATCGAAACAATGGAAATGCCATGGCAAAGCGTGAGGAAAAGATGCCATGGGGGAAAGATCCCGAATCTCCTCCTTGCCCCCCAGCAAAATTTGCCTACATTTAGGCTACTGTTGGTGCATATGTATTCACCCCCTTTGCTATGAATGAAGCCTCTAAATAAGATCTGGTGCAACCAATTACTTTCAGAAGTCACACAATTAGTTAAATAAAGTCCACCTATGTGCAATCTAAGTGTCACATGATCTCAGTGTATATATACACACCTGTTCTAAAAAGGCCCAAGAGTCTGCAACACCACCAAGCAAGAGGCACCATGAAGACCAAGGAGCTCTCCAAACAGGGCCAGGGACCAAGTTGTGGAGAAGTACAGATCAGGATTGGGTTATAAAAAAATATCTGAAACTTTGAACATCCCACGGAGCACCATTAAATCCATTATTAAAAAATGGAAAGAATATGGCACCACAACAAACCTGCCAAGAGAGGGCCGCCCACCAAAACCCATGGACCAGGCAAGGAGGGAATTAATCAGAGAGGCAACAAAGAGACCAAAGATAACCCTGAAGGAGCTGCAAAGCTCCACAGCGGAGATTGGAATATCTGTCCATAGGACCATTTTAAGCCGTACACTCCACAGAGCTGGGCTTTTTGGAAGAGTGGCCAGAAAAAAGCCATTGCTTAAAGAAAAAATTAAGCAAACACATTTGGTGTTCACCAAAAGGCATGTGGGAGACTCCCCAAACATATGGAAGAAGGTACTCTGGTCAGATGAGATTAAAATGTAGCTTTTTGGCCATGAAGGAACATTTCTGGCGCAAACCCAACACCTCTCATCACCCCGAGAACACTATGGTGGCAGCATCATGCTGTGGGGAAGTTTTTCATCAGCAGGGACTGGGAAACTGGTCAGAATTGAAGGAATGATGGATGGCACTAAATACAGGGAATTCTTGAGGGAAACCTGTTTGTCTTCCAGAGAAGACTTCCAGAGAAGACAAACAGCAGAACAATGACCCTAAGCATACTGCTAAAGCAACACTTGAGTGGTTTAAGGGGAAACATTTAAATATCTTGGAATGGCCTAGTCAAAGCCCAGTCCTCAATCCAATTGGGAATATGTGGTATGATTTTAAGATTGCTGTACACCACCAGAACCCATCCAACTTGAAGAAGCTGGAGCAGTTTTGCCTTGAAAAATGTGCAAAAATCCCAGTGGCTAGATGTGCCAAGCTTATAGAGACATAACCCAAGAGACTTGCAGCTGTAATTGCTGCATAAGGTGGCTCTACAAAGTATTGACTTTGGGAGGGGTGAACAGTTATGCACACTCAAGTTCAGTTTTTTTGTCTTATTTCTTGTTTGTTTCACAATAAAAAGAATTTTGCATCTTCAAAGTGGTAGGCATGCTGCGTAAATCAAATGATACAAACCCCTCAAAAATCTATTTTAATTCCAGGTTGTAAGGCAACAAAATAGGAAAAATGCCAAGGGGGGTGAATACTTTCACAAGCCACTGTAGACCTACAGAAATAAATAAAATCATTCAAAATAGGCTGCTACACCAGAAAGCATGATTTGGCCACAGAGGATAATTAGCTTCTTTAAAAAAAAATGCATTGCCTACAGTTGGAAGGGCCAACAATTTGGGCAGATCGCTCAGCAAATACCAAGTAGATGATTGTTGAGTTGCAACTGTCAATGAAAAGTAGAGGCCCAGCCAGGCATATCACAATATTTAAAATACAATCACGGGAAAACATAGACATTTGCTTTCCAAACTATTGCTGTAAAGACAAGACAATGAAAAGACTCATCTGTCCAACACCCAACAACACAGGGTTTTTAATGTATTCTGCTGTTATTTAGCCATCATCAAGACTATCCAATCTACTCATACCATTAGAAATAGTAGGCTCTTACATGTCTGCAAATGCGATGATATATGGAATACTTTATTACACCGGTATATTTTTACGGTGAAAATGTGCTTCGCCCACCACTTCCACAACAGCTTCCACGCAGCCATGAAAAGGTGTCTGTAATCCATTTGTAGCAGTGAAACTCACTCATCCAGCAGTGTGCCCTGGCTTTGAAGGTATGTTTTGAAGAATGTTTCAGATTCATCATACTTTCTTGTTGTGCAGAAAGTTTCTGCGCTGCTGCACTCAGGGAGTCTAAGCTCAGAGGCTCTGTGGTGTTGGTAATAGCACATGTTGCCACCATTCCTCTCATTTGACCTTTCAGCAGGGCAGTGGTGTAAAGTACTAAAGTAAAAATACTTGAAAGTACTACATAAGTAGTTTTTTTGGGTAGCTGTACTTTACTATTTATAATTTTGACAACTTTTGCTTCACTACATTCCTAAAGAAAATAATGTACTTTTTACTCAATACATTTTCCCTGACACCCAAAAGTACTCGTTATATTTGGAAAACTTAGCAGGACAGGAAAATGGTCCAATTCACAAACTTATCAAGAGAACATACCTGGTCATCCCACAGCCTCTGATATGGCGGACTCAACAAACATAAATAAAAACAAGAAAATTGGGCCGTCGGATTTGCTTAATATAAGCAATTTTAAATGTATTTTACTTTTGATACAGCATCAGTCAAAAGTTTGGACACACTTACTTATTCCAGGGTTTTTCTTTAATTTTACTATTTTCTACATTGTAGGATATTAGTGAAGACAACAAAACAATGAAATAAAACGTATGGAATCATGTAGTAACCAAAAAAGTGTTAAACAAATCAAAATATATTTTATATTTGAGATTCTTCAAAATAGTCACCCTTTACCTTGATGACAGCTTTGCACACTCTTGGAATTCTCTCAACCAGCTTCATGAGGTATTAACAGAAACAATTAACAGTGCCTTGTTAAAAAGTTAATTTGTGGAATTTCTTTCCTTAATGCATTTGACCCAATCAGTTGTGTTGTGACAAGGTAGGGTAGGTGTACAGAAGATAGCTCTATATTATGGCAAGGACAGCTCAAATAAGCAAAGAGAAATGACAGTCCATCATTACTTTAAGACATGAAGGTCAGTCAATGCAGAAAATGTCAAGAACTTTGAAAGTTTCTTCAAGTGCAGTCGCAAAAACCATCAAGTGCTATGATGAAAATGCCTCTCATGAGGACCGCCACAGGAAAGGAAGACCCAGAGTTACGTCTGCTGCAGAGGATAAGTTCATTAGAGTTAACTGCACCTCAGATTGCATCCCATATAAATGCTTCACAGAGTTCAAGTAACAGACACATCTCAACATCAACTGTTCAGAGGAGACTGCGTGAATCAGGCCTTCATGGTCAAATTGCTGCAAAGAAACCACTACTAAAGGACACCAATAATAAGAAGAGACTTGCTTGGACCAAGAAACACGAGCAATGGACATTAGATCGGTGGAAATCTGTCCTTTGTTCTGATGAGTCCAAATGTGCGATTTTTGGTTCCATCCGCCGTGGTTTCATCTATTCACCTACTCTGAGACGCAGAGGCTGCTATGTGGCTGCTATGAAAGTGAACTGTGTGTGCGGGTTATCAGGGGTGTTTATTACACCGATTCTGTTGAAAAACGTTACTTAACCGGAACCAAATGGAACAAAACAGGGATAAACATACCTGAATTTGTCCAATAGAAACTCGTTTGCAACTGTTTGGACTAATGATTACGCCCTAGATCAGCTAGATGCTGGCAAGAGTGTGCAAGGCGGTATTGAATGTGTAACTGTCTATGTCCTTGATTACTACAAATTTTCTCTCGACCTGTCCACATACGTTGTAAACTTTCATTCATAGGTTAGGTTGTAGCAACCTCATGATGGTTATTGGGAAAATGTTTGTATCATGTAGTAGACTAAATCTATCGATGACACATTGAGCTGGGTGAATCGAATATGAATCACAGTCATCCAACATGTTGCAAAAGAAATAAGGCCATGCTCATTAAAAAAAAAGTTGTCCTCCCCAATCTTAAAACGGCACCGACCGCCACTGGTGCACGCTCATGGTCGCAGCCGCCACAGCCTTCTTCACCATCAAATTTGCTTGCCTGTCTTGCATCAGCAGTATCTTCTGCATCATCCTCTCAGGAAAATTAAGTGTCTGGAGAGCCATCTGTCCCTTCTCAGGGGGGTCTTCCGCTTCAAAGAGGCCATCTTCGCTTGCATCATCCTGGCCGACGCCACCAACTACTTCCTGGGTGTGCGGTGGGTCTTCCGCCCGCCTGCCATGGTGTGGTGCGTGGTGGTCTATGTAGTTTGGCACTGTGCTCACTGTGCTCCTCCCTGGCACTGTGCTCATCCTACTCATCCATCTGATCAAGCTACTTGAGTGCTTCATCTCCTGTATTGGAATGGAGCCGTTGGAGTTGGCGTTCAACATAGTGGCTGTGGTGTTGTACCTGTCTTCTGCCATCCTCTGGCCCGTCTTTGGTTACAAGCACTAGCCTAACTATAATCTGCCTAACTGTGACTATTGTCGCCATGACAACATGGTTACTGTGGGGACCATTGCCAATCTCAACTTCTACATTGTGGACTTGGTTTTTAGTGTTTTGGCTGAAGTCTGGTGTTTTGGCTGAAGTCTTACTAAGTTAACACTAACAGAGGAAACATTCCAATTGCTTAACAGTTTTTACGTTTTTGATTTTTAATAATAACTGATCTTGATTTGACACCTTTTGTGATCAATATAAGAACAATATGGCCCTCCATATCAGGATGTGAAACCAAGAACCAACACAATAGTGATGAGCGTGTTTTGTTTTAAAAAACATCACTTTAATGGTAAAAGGCAATACTACTTCTTCACAAAAAGTATATTTCAAGAACAACAAACTTCAGAACAGAAATGTTCAAAAAGATGGAAAGAGCACATTACTTAACACTACTAATAAATACCTTCAAATAAATCAACATAATGCAAGAATATATGGCCTTGGCTTTTTTATGTCTTCAAATGTAAAATCCACAAAGGTACACTTGATGTTATTGAGGTGTTTATGGATTAAAGAAATGATAGATGTAGGACCACACACAAATGTAGATTTGCGTAATTATTTCAGCAGTCTAACAGCTGATAGTATTTAAAATCAATAATGAACTAAGCGAATCGAAAACCTGTGGGCTGCTGTCCTCTTTTGCAATTAAACATGTTCCAGTATACCAGCAACTTGTCTTCACAAATTTTTGCATGTTGGTTCTGCTTTTTGATTATTTAATTTTTTTAATGATCACTGTGACTGCAATTAGAAAAGCAACCTCTGATATCTCCTGTAAGCACTTTGTTGAACCACAGTAAGTGTAGCAGCATGCAAACTCATTTCATAGATAACATAGTATGTAGATGTACATAACTGTCACGTCCTTGTACATTGGCTCAGAAACACATGGCTCGCATAGAAAATGAGTGCAAATGCTACTGTCCAAAATCTATGCAAACAATCTATCGCCTGCCAACAAGACAAAGGTTTTGTATGAGTACATTCAAATTGTGAGAGATAAACATTCAATGTAATTCCACTTACCATGGATGAGCAATTCGATAGTCGATGCAAATACTTTAACGCACCTCCGCTCTTGGCTGAACTACTGTTATTGTTTTTCAATGAGGTATTTGAAGTATTTTTCTCACTTGGGGTCGATAAAAATGATCTCCGTGTCTTCTCCCTACACCTAAAATCTTCTTTGTGTCTTGAATAACAATGTCCCGTTAGTGTTCGACTTTCATTCAATTCTCAATTGTCCTCTGGTTCTTCAAACTCCACCGTTTCCAGTAGGCCCTGGAAGCAGAAGTAATGGGAGTTGCAATATACAGGTGGTTTGTTAGGAGTGGCCTGGACCTGCTCTGGTTTCTGGGAGGCAAAAGGGTTGACTCCACTGCATTTTAAATCCATCTCCAACTCTGAGAGGATCTGCAAGGAGTAGGTCATCTCTGTCTTCCTGTGGGGATCAGGCAGGATCAACAATTACACACTCAATTCTTTGTAGTAGACAACAGTGAGCTCCAGCCACCCAAGTCATAGGATTGTTCTCTCTGCTACCGCACAGCTAGCAGTACCGATGTACCAAGTCTGGAATCAACAGGACCCAGAACAGCTTCTACCCCCAAGGCATGAGACTGCTAAATAATTAGTCCGGTTGCTATTTAACTAACTTAGCAGTCTTATGGCTTGGGGGTAGAAGCTGTTCTGGGTCCTGTTGATTCCAGACTTGGTGCAGCTTATGTGATGAGTTATAAAAGTTAGTGCAAAAAGAGTCAATGCAGATAGTTAAATAATTAACCAAATAGCTACCGGACTATCTGCATTGACTCTTTTTGCACTAACTTTTTTGCAGATAGTTAAATAATTAACCAAATAGCTACCGGACTATCTGCATTGACTCTTTTTGCACTAACTTTTTTGCAGATAGTTAAATAATTAACCAAATAGCTACCGGACTATCTGCATTGACTCTTTTTGCACTAACTTTTTTGACTCATCACATACACTGCTGCTACTGTTTATTATCTGTCACTTTATTCCTAGTTATATGTGCTTATCTACGTCAATTACCTTGTCGCTCTGCACATCGACTCGGTACTGGTACCCCTTGTATATAGCCAAGTTACTCATTGTGTATTTATTATTACTTGTTTTACTTTAATGTTATTTCTCTGTATTCTTTCTCTGCATTGTTGGGAAGGGCCCGTAAGTAAGTATTTCACTGGTTAGTCTACACCTGTTGTTTACAAAGCATGTGACGAATAAAATGTGTTTTGATTTGGTAAATATTGAGGATTCTGTTATGCTATGGAGGGTATTAGGATCAGGGTTATGTGGGGCTTACTCTAGTGCAGTAAATAGGGAGGGGATCTCGTAGTCCCTGAGGAGCAGCAGTGTTGGTAGCCAGCCCTGATCGAGGCCTTGACTGGCATCAAACCCTGTAGGAGACAGAGGAAGTCAAACAGAGCTTAGCTCAGACAAGAACAACTCAACCAGCAAAGCTTTGAACCTCAAAACCAACAAGTTTATAACCAGGCAACATCCTCATCTGTTTCTTTCCCATTTGTTTTATCATGAGATAACTGGAGTTTTAGGAAACACAAACTTTGTCAATTCTATTTCTTTGAAAAGCTGGAAATTGCACAACGGCAGAGCCTCTCACCTGGGTGAAATCCAACCACCAGATCTGGCTTAGCTGCTTTCTCTGTCTCCACAAGCTCCTCAAAGAACTGGTGGTAGAGGCCCTTGTAGGCACTGATATAGGTCTTCGTCTTGGGACCAAAGTTAGTCAGTGGGGGCCGCATGATTGGCCCGTCCACCACCTCTGGCCCCACCATCACCACCTCCAGACCCTTGTGTCCAGGGAACATTCGGTCCAGTTCATCATAGTCCGTCAGTCGGGCTCCCAGGGTCTCATTGTCAGAAACCCCTATCAGGTGGATGGTGAGGGGTTTGGAATACGGGTTTAAGCCAAACAGTCTAAACCCTAGGGCAATAGTCATCGGTCGAGAGAAGAACTCGCTCGATACCCGCCAAATCGACTTTCTCAGGTCATCGTCCTCTGGCTTGGGCCTGCCGGCGTTGGTCCAAAGGTCTGTCATATTAGTGCCCGACAAGATGGCGTCCAGACGGGGGGTGAGGTCCCCTTGCATGGCAAGCCAGTCATCCCAGCCCTTCACCTCCCCTTGAGGCCGGGTCCACTTCCCTGTAGAGAATGGGAGGTCTCCTGATTGGATAAGAGGAAGGGGGAGTATGAAAAATCAGTCTGGGCTATCCAGAAGTTGGTGCTATCCTCCGGGTGTTGTCTCTTTTTATTTATTTGAATACACTGTTCAGAGAATAACTGTCATAAAAAAACTAAAAGGAAATGGTCCTAGAATCAAACCCTGTAGAACACCTTTTGAATTCATCATGACAAATAACAGAGGACGATGGCTCTTCCTAGTGTCGAGGTCAGGACCCTCAGTGCACATTGTTAATCTAAGCCACAGCAATCATGCAGCAATTGGCCCAATGTCATGGCTCGTTCCTCTTTTATCTGCCTTCTCTTACCTTTGAACACGAGCCATTCCACCAGTCGGTCAATGGTTACTAGACGCAACTCCGAGCAGACCTTCTTGTGCTGAGGCCAATCAGCCTTCTGGCACTCTTTACTGCAGTAGTAGACATTCAGACACCTGTTATAGTCAGGAGGAGGACGAGGGAGAGGATGGAAGGGGAAGGAAAGAACCTGTGAGGACAGTGCACCTACTTCCAACCAGATAACTCTTTTGGATCATGTAACCGGTACAATACATAATGGAGTGCAAGTTTCATGTTCAAGTACATTTTTCATTCCGTGTGTCTCATAATTACCTCACACAGCGTTTGAGCGTTTGTGCATCTGCAACCTGACCAGGCTGCTTTCTGCAACTGGCGCAGAATGTGAACGATTCCTCCATCTTCTGAAACATCTCTTTCTGAGACTTGAAGGCCATGGCTTTGGCCTTACCCCCTGGTGCTGGGGCACTAAAGAGTGGTCGATGTAGACAATAATTATTTTTAATTTAAAAACATCATCCTCTTCAATAATGCTGTTGTACCACATTATGCAATGCCATTGCCAATAAAGCTTTTTTGAATTCAAACTTGACAGGGACAATAAAAAGTAGGCCTTCGTGTCTAACACACTTCAACGGCAAGATAGTTTGTAAAATGTGTGTAAAAAATGTTTTTACAATGAGAACCACAGAAATGCATGCAATAGAAACACAACACCCTATGCTCAATGAGGGGATTTCTATAATAAGGTGAGTGTGTGGGTGGCCGGTGGGGTTGGTCATGGAGGGGTTAAAAAGGAATCCCACATCACACAAACATTTATGTTGATACATGAAAGGCAAATGTATTAGCCAGGGATCAGACCCCAACTCACATCCAATCGGGCCAAATCATGACCTGTCTTGCAGCAATTTTTTCGTTGGTGTGCTACCCAATCATAAGGACCACTACTGACCAATGTGAAGCACATGTCCATTATTTTTAGATTGGAGTATTTGGCCTGCCATATATGGAGAGGGTTGAGGGAGAGGGCAGGGTGGGGGGGTTCGAGAACACGGCACATGAAACACACATTGCAATATTATTATAATAAAGGCTTGAATTATCAGTATTAAAAAAATGAGGTTGTGTTCGATACGTTGCGTTGTTGGACCCAGATCCAGATAATAATGTTTTTAAAGCCTGCACAGAATAGGATGACAAATTCCTTTAGTAGAGGAAATACTACCTAGAAATTGAACATCATATTGACTGTGACAATAGAGTTATGAGACACATAAAACCATCATGGCCTTGACCACATCTGAATGTAGGCCTATGCTCCTATTCTCTTCCCTCAGTAACTCCTCAGTGCATATTTGATTGCCATAGCGTGTCCAGTCCCACAATAGACATTGTAAAACACATGGGGACATTCAGTGTCTACATTGTGGCATAACACAAGCACGAGGCAGGGGAGAGACCATGCACACGTTAGCCTACCTGGTAATTCTCAATCAATAAAGCCGCTTGCTTACCTCTTGTTATCTGTCATTGGAACTCTTGAAGTAACGCACGTCGCTGAATGAGTCTTCTCGCGGAGCTTGCTTGATTCGCAGCGGTGGCTGCGCCAGCCACTTATACCACCTGTGCTCCCCCTTCCAGAACTGTCTGAAATCTCTAGAGCCTTCCCGTCTCTTCAGGTGGTCTCACTTCTTTCATATAAACTTTCTCTAAACTCATTCCAATGGTAGGCCAATATATATATATATATATTTTTTACGACTTGTAATAAATAGAAAATATTGGAGGGTATTCCTACCTGCCTACAGTAGGCTATGCTAAAGGGTGTATACTGTTCAGTAGTAGGCTGTTGTAATATAGATTTTCATAAGCTTTGAAGAATCTCCAGTTTGATTCAATATACTGTGTGTGTGTATATATATATATATAGGTCTAAATAAATACACTGAACAAAAATAAAAACGCAACATGTTAAGTGTCCCATATTTTATGAGCTGAAATAAAAGTACCCAGAAATGTTCCATACGCACAAAAAGCGTATTTCTCTCAAATGTTGTGCACAAATTTGTTTACATTCCTGTTAGTGAGCATTTCTCATTTGCCAAGATAATCCATCCACCTGACAGGTGTGGCATACCAAAAAGCTGATTAAACTGCATTATCATTAGACAGGTGCACCTCGTGCTGGGGACAATAAAAGGCCACTCTAAAATGTGCAGTTTTGTCCCACATGTCTCAAGTTTTGAGGGAGAATGCAATTGGCATGCTGACTGCAGGAATGTCCACCAGAACTGTTTCCAGAGAATTGAATGTTCATTTCTCTACCATAAGCCGCCTCCAACGTTTTAAATAAATTGGCGGTACGTCCAACCGACCTCACAACCGCAGACCACGTGTATGGCGTCGTGTGCACGAGCGGTTTGCTGATGTCAACATTGTGAACAGAGTGATCCATGATGGCGGTGGGGTCATGTTATGGGCAGGCATAAGCTACGGACAACAAACCCAATTGGATTTTATCGATGGCAATTTGAATGCACAAAAATACAGTGACGAGATCCTAAGGCCCATTTTGAGGCCCATTTTTGTTAAGGTATCTGTGACCAACAGATTAATATCTGTATTCCCAGTTATGTGAAATCCATAGATTAGGGCCTAATGAATTCACTTAAATTGACTGATTTCCTCATATGAACTGTAACTCAGTAAAATCAATGACATTGTTGCATGTTCTATTTGGATTGTTGTTCAGTATACCTAGGCCTAAATACCTGAATGTGTATGCTTATATATCAGCCTATCAGCCTTCTAAAATTGCACTTTTATCACAGATTGGGCATTTGATTGTATTCAGGAGTGCATTTACGATTTTAATCCAGTAGATGGAGATCTATTCAAGACTGGCGCACAAGCATCTATTGATATGGATTGGATTGAGTCAATGGGATGGAATGGATTGCACTCGGTTTCGACACCGAATGATTCATAATTCAACTTAACATATTGATGGACAATTTTCACACTTCTGGAGCTTCAACTTATTTGTGTAAGTGGAGACTTACATTTCCCCCACTAACTTTAAACATCAGCTATCTGAGCAGCTAACCGATCGCTGCAGCTGTACGTAGTCCATCTGTAAATAGCCCACCCAATCTACCTACCTCATCCCCATATTGTTTTTACTTACTTTGCTGCTCTTTTGCACACCAGTATCACTACTTACACACCATCACCTGCTCATCTATCACTCCAGTGTTAATCTGCTAAATTGTAATTACTTTGCTACTATGGCCTATTTATTGCCATACCTCCTCACGCCATTTGCACACACTGTATATAGACTTTTTTTTCTTTCTATTGTGTTATTGACTGTACGCTTGTTTATTCCATGTGTAACTCTGTGTTGTTGTTTGTGTCGCACTGCTTTGCTTTATCTTGGCCAGGTCGCAGTTGTAAATGAGAACTTGTTCTCAACTAGCCTACCTGGTTAAATAAAGGTGAAATAAAATAAAATAAATAACATATTGTTATTGTATTTATTAACCAAATTACTTTTCAGTTTCACTATTCAGCTGGTCGGCCTGCATGCAATTGTGTGCACACACAACATGTAGGCTTAAGCAAACTAAGTGAATGATTCACAGGCAGCATAAATGTATATAGCTTCATCATACACAAGAAATACAAAGGAGAGCAACACCATAATGCATTATGCTTATGCATATAAGCAACACTAAAAGCATCCATTTGAACAATATAGGATGCTGATGTGGCAAACCCTAGACTAGAGGCTATTCATTTTATACTTTTTAAACCTTCCAATAAGTTCTAGAATTGTCCGGTTGCTCAAGCTCTTCTTGCTCCAGTAGGCCCTGAAAATAGAGGAAGTGGGAGTTGCAGTATGAAGGTGGTTTGTTGGGACAGGCCTGGACCTGCTCTGGCTTCTGGGATGAAAAGGGGTTGGGGCCACTGCCCTTGATATGCATTTCCAACTCCGACAGAATTTGCAGGGAATAGTTCAGTTCCATCTCACTGTGGACAGACAGAAACACACATATGATATCACAACCCTGTTTAAGTCAACAACAATCCTAGCTTTGAGCAAAGCCTTGCCAGTTGACCTGACCAGTTACAACCCAGTTATAACTTATCACTTACTTATAACTTACCCCCCCTGAACGCCACTTCTGAACACCACTGTCTTAAAGCATAGAGGTGAGGTGACTTACTTGAACATGGTGAAGAATGAGGGGATGTTGAAGTCTCTGAGGAGGAGGAGGCTGGGCAGCCAGCCTTCTCCCAGACCCTGTGTGGCATGAAACCCTTGGACACAAAGAGAAAGACACACACGAATGAATCTCCTTAAGTACAACGCATCACCGGGGGCAAACTACCTGCCCTCCAGGACACCTACACCACCCGATGTCACAGGAAGGCCATAAAGATCATCAAGGACAACAACCACCCGAGCCACTGCCTGTTCACCCCGCTATCATCCAGAAGGCGAGGTCAGTACAGGTGCATCAAAGCAGGGACCGAGAGACTGAAAAACAGCTTCTATCTCAAGGCCATCAGACTGTTAAACAGCCACCACTAGCATTTAGTGGCCGCTGCCAACATACTGACTCAACTCCAGCCACTTTAATAATGGGAATTGATGGAAATGTATGTAAAAATGTATCACTAGCCACTTTAAACAATGCCACTTAATATAATGTTTACATACCCTACATTACTCATCTCATATGTATATACTGTACTCTATACCATCTACTGCATCTTGCCTATGCCGTTCTGTAACATCACTCATCCATATATCTTTATGTACATATTCTTTATCCCTTTACACTTGTGTGTATAAGGTAGTAGTTGTGGAATTGTTAGGTTAGATTACTCGTTGGTTATTACTGCATTGTCGGAACTAGAAGCACAAGCATTTCGCTACACTCGCATTAACATCTGCTAACCATGTGTATGTGACAAATAACATTTGATTTGAAGTAAGGACAATACATTGAATGAGTCTCAACTTGAATCTGAAAAAAAGAGACTACAATCTAATCGTGGTTGTGCATACACTGTTTTGCACACAGAAAGCGTCCATACCTCATTCAAAATATGGATATAGAGAGGGCACATTAAAGAAGCTACGGTATTGCATACAGGAACGTCAGCAACAATCGAGTGCATGTTCAGAAAAGGCGTCCCGAGGGAGCTTATTACAGGGACAGTGTAAAGCCTCTAATGTTGACTCATCTAGGGTATCAAATGAAACACGATCTTATGCCCCGCCGTGCCTCGTGAGAGAACACACACCTAAGAAGGAGAGGATTTGTGGGTGAATAATGCATGTTATGAAATGTACACCCAAGGTTACAATTTAAATGGCGCTAAAACATTTAACACGGGCTAAGCAGCGTTTATCCCTCTAGGAGATAAGGTGACAGAGAGACACCACATCATGACTGTTAATGGTCGCAATTACCACCGGCTACAGGGCCGGGCGCCATTTTGAATGTGGGACAAAGATTTTAAATATACCATAATTATGACTATTATCTGGATTCGTTATACTTCTGCTATGAGGGTAGTTTAACATTGTAAGGAGGAGAGGCAGTGTAATATGGCTTTCAAAAAGTTGGACTTGCATGTGTTTTATTTGGGTTTTATATGGCGTCTCTGCTTCAGGCTCTATCTTTGCTGTGAAGATGTCACCAATTACTCCTCCATCAGCTGTCTTTGATGAGTTTCCAGTTGGAGAGTCAAACATTTTTGGCATGTAACCATTCTGGATTGTTTGAAACATTGTAGAGATTAGCCAGTTTCAACCAGAGGAGATACTAGTCTGTATCAGTAAGTCAAGTTACTGTTAAAAGAGTAACAGATAAAATAAGTGCATGTTTTGAAGTTGGATGCGTCACTGTTGTCAATGCACTGTAAACAGCTTTGCTTGGACCACCTTTACATGTGGCATTAAAATGAAAACACTTTATTACCTCCACCCTCTAAGTAGTTCTCAGCTTTCATTAGTATCTACAGAGACGGGGCTTGACTATGGGATAGGGTTGCCTGGGTTTGGATGGGAAAAGGACACTGCCAGGGGTGTTAACGGTTTAAAAAAAATATATATATATTTAACCTTTTTGACAGTTAAGAACAAATTCTTATTTACAATGATGGCCTACCGGGGAACAGCGGGTTAACTGCCTTGTTCAGGGGCAGAACGACAGAGTTTTACCTTGTCAGCTCGGGGATTCGTTCCAGCAACCTTTTGGTTACTGGCCCAACGCTCTAACCACTAGGATACCTGCCACCCCAAGTTGGGGGCTGCCTGTTAAGTAAACTCCAGAGTCCAGCAATCAGGTGCCAGGTCCGGCCCAGCTGTCGCCATGAATCACCAAGACGCCCAGTAAAAGTCTGGCCTAAACACATCTTTCTAATTTAGTGAGTAACTCTCCTCCTCCCCCATCATCCTGGCTCTGAAGCAGACTATTTCCCTCTCAAAGACAGCTGACCACTTTTATTTGACTCTGGTTAATATCTCAGGACAGACTGTTACCAGATGGCCAGGACACACGCGAGATTTGGTTCTGGATGACGAGATTAGACCCTTAAAATAGCTTGAAGTGGCAAATCTGGCAATAACACGTTTCAAACAAAAACAGACTCCTCAGAACTCTGAAGAGGGCATTCAACTCATTATGCCAACTACCATTCTTTCAACCCTAACCCTCTTTTATTTTGGATTGAATTTAAAACAAGGAAATGTTTACCTGGATGGAATCCAACCACCAGATCTGGCTTAGCTGCTTTCTCGGTCTCCACCATATCCTCATAGAACTGGTGGTAGAGGCCCTTGTAGGCACTGATGAAGGTCTTCGTCTTGGGGCCAAAATTCGTCAGAGGGGGCCGCATGATTGGCCCGTCCACCACCTCTGGCCCCACCATGACCACCTCCAGACCCTTGTGTCCAGGAAACATTTTGTCCAGTTCATCAAAGTCTGTCAATCGGGCTCCCATCGTCTCATTTAGGCCGGCCCCTGCTAGATGGATGGTGAGTGGTTTGAAGTAAGGATCTAGGCCAAAGAGTCTTATCGCCATGCCAACAGAAAGGGCCCGAGACAGGAACTCGCTCTCAACTCGCCATACAGACTCTCTCAGGTCAGCATCTTCTGGTTGTGGCCTAGAGACATTTTTCCAAAGCGCTCCCATATTTGTGCTAGACAAGATGGCGTCTAAACGGGGGGTTAGGTCGCCTTGCATGGCAAGCCAGTTGTCCCAGCCCTTCACCTCTGCTGCTGGCAGGGACCACTTCTCTGTGGTGAATGGGAGATCTCCTGATTGGGTGGCAAAGAGAAGTAGTATGAAATATGGATCCTTGATGACTGTTTGTCTTATTTAGTAGTACAGAAAACCTAGTTATACTGTGGAAGATCATACAAAACAATTATGAAAAAATATAAAAATAATGGTCCTAATATGGAACCTTGTTGTACACCATTTAAAAGTTGCAGACACTGTGAACTAGGATTTTTTTGTATTTCAATATTGTATTGCAATGAACTGATATATGCATTTGTTGCACTTTGAAAAAGCTGAGTGTGTGGGATTATAAATACAAAAGAAATGGTCAAGCAATGTGTTACAAGATCACCTCTCTCCCACACCTTTCTACACCTCACCTGTGAACATAAGCCACTCCACCAGCCGATCAACTGCCACTAGACGCAGTTTCTTACAGAACATCTTATGCTGGGGCCAGTCCTTCTTCTGACACTCCTTTGTGCAGTAGTATACATTCAGACACCTGCGTGTGTGTGTGAGAAAAGAGGAAAGTAGGGCAAAGAGGAGGATGACATTTATGTTGAACATGCAAATAGAGTGCGTCTTTGGAATCACATCGCAGGCTTGCTTCTTGTGAGATTAGTGGCCAATTTGTCTTGGTATATCAATAGTAGCCATATCACATTGGTGTGTAGAGTCATGCCACGGCCAGGTTGAAACTCTGACCTTAGCTATCAACAGAGGCATTTTGACACATTTAAGACTGTTGGAGTCTGTCCTGTTTTCAAGAGCAGCCGGTAGTAAATAGCTGCGGTAAAGGACAGAATCTAGGTGGAAATTTACTGCTGATTATACGACCACGGGTCTTGTGCCTGGCCGCATGGTTTAGGTGGTAGAGATAATGCTGTCGGCGGGGTGGCTGCCTGGCTACTCTCTGAAATCAGAATACCATAACCCAGCATCCACCACTTTAAGCCCCAGACCTGGTTACATTTAGATTGACATGTATTCAATTATCAGTCGCCCTTGTCCAGAGCCCCTTTCACATTTCCTCAGTGCTGATGAGGTGATCCAGACTGGACAAAGTAGCTTATCCACTTTCTGGGCAGCGAGTCTCTGAATTAACGGTAGTGAAGTGTTTTCAAACTATTGTCTAGTGCAGAGGTTACAAACCTTTCCTTTAGTCTGAACTATACCTAAAGCTATTGACATTAATTTGTGAAATACCAAATTCTGACGAAAGCGGTTTTTCCAGTCATAAGCCACAACCCACCAGTGAAGAAGTTTTCCCAAGGGTTTATAGGTGATAATCCTATATGCCAAAGACCCTGCCACCCATAGTCAACATTGCAACAATGTCAACAGCTCTGTCTTGTGTCCCCAGGAATCGCTTGTACTTTCCTCCTGAGCCTCAAAAATGCACACCGTGCGCATCAGACTTGCTCAATCAAATGCTCAAAGTGTTTGAAAGAAACCAAATGTTATTTGAACCCACGTTTGATGTGTCTATACTGTTTGTGTATTAACTTTGAACAAGTCACAGCTATGAAGCTTTCTGGCTGGAACGGAACTGAATGACAAAAGTCTGTCACGGAGAAGTTTGTTTTTGTAGCTAGAAATTGCTCACCACTACAGTCAATAATACACTTATATTAAAATATGACAACGTTGCCATGTCATTAGAAACTGCAGGTTTCTTCTCCAACTGGACAAAGTCATAGAGTTGCCGAGAGCTGAGAGAGTCAGAACCCCTGGCTAAATGTTCCCTTGGCTAGGACCCAGTGAGTCTGCCGTTCTGTCTGCGCCTAACTGTCCTATCATCATGTTGTTGAAGAAATGAGCTGCACATGAATGTGTGGTGTGGATGGCACTGGTCAACCTGCTTATCACATGACAGCTATTGGGGAATAGATCAAAATACCTTTCCCTTCTGCGTTGCGACATTGCTGACCATAGAATGATGTCATGTTGTAGAGAGTGCATCGAGGGGTTGGCAGGCA
This sequence comes from Salvelinus namaycush, assembly GCF_016432855.1. Taxonomy (NCBI): domain Eukaryota; kingdom Metazoa; phylum Chordata; class Actinopteri; order Salmoniformes; family Salmonidae; genus Salvelinus; species Salvelinus namaycush. The sequence continues at coordinate 18,357,947 of NC_052310.1, forward strand.
AATGTCAAAGTTTTCTGCTCTTTTTTGATAAGCAAATAGCTAGAAACGTTCTGTATGCATTGAGTGTACAAAACATTTGGAACACCTTCTTAATATTAAGTTGCACCTCTTTTTGTGTGGTGCCAGGACAACAACCTCTCCCTCAACGTGATCAAGACAAAGGAGATGATTGTGGACTACAGGAAAAGGAGGACCGAGCACGCCCCCGTTCTCATCGACGGGGCTGTAGTTGAGAGTTTCAAGTTCCTAGGTGTCCACATCACCAACAAACTAACATGCCCAAGACAGCAGTGAAGAGGGCCCGACAAAACCTATTCCCCCTCAGGAGACTGACAAGATTTGGCGTGGGACCTCTATACCAAGCGGTGTCAGAGGAAGGCCCTAAAAATTGTCAAAGAATCCAGCCACCCTAGTCATAGACTTTTCTCTCTGCTACCGCACGGCAAGCCGTACCGGAGCTCCAAGTCTAGGTCCAAGAGGCTTCTAAACAGCTTCTACCCCCCAAGACATAAGACTCCTGAACATCTAATTAATTGGCTACCCAGACTATTGCATTGCTGCTCCCCCCTTTTACGCTGCTGCTACTCTCTGTTTATTATCTATGCATAGTCACTTTAATAACTCTACCTACATGTACATATTACCTCAATTACCTCGATTAACCGGTGCCCCCACACATTAACTCTGTACCGTATATATATACCCTGTATATAGCCTCGCTATTGTTATTTTACTGCTGCTCTTTAATTATTTGTTACTTTTATTTCTTATTTTTGTAGGTATTTTTCTTAAAACTGCATTGTTGGTTAAGGGCTTGTAAGTAAGCATTTCACCTGTTGTATTTGGAGCATGTGACAAATAACATTTGATTTGGCCCTTAGAACAGCCTCAATACGTTGGGGCACGGACTACAAGGTGTCGAAAGCATTCCACAGGGATGCTGGCCCATTTTGACTCCAATGCTTCCCACAGTTGTGTGAAGTTGGCTGGATGTCCTTTAGGTGGTGGACCATTCTTGATACACACGGGAAACTGTTGAGCGTGAAAAACCCAGTAGCGTTGCAGTTCTTGACACACTCAAACCGGTGCGCCTGGCACCTACTACCATACCCCTGTTCAAAGGAACTTACTGTAAATCTTTTGTCTTTCCCATTCTCCCTCTGAATGTCTCAATTGTCTCAAGGCTTAGAAATCCTTCTTTAACATGTCTCCTTCCCTTCATCTAAACTGGTTGAAGTGGATTTAACAGGTGACATCAATTAGGGATCATAGCTTTCACGTGGATTCACCTGGCCAGTCTGTCATGGATAGAAAGGGAAAAGGAAAGGGGGATACCTAGTCAGTTGTACAACTGAATGCGTCTTCTGCATCAGAGTGGTGCGGAGGACTGCCTTATTCGACATCCACAAGAGCAGGTGTTCCTAATGTTTCGTACACTCACTGTTGACAAGTCCTTTATAAGCAATGAAACTATACAAGTGAACATTTATCAACTTTAATAACTATCATGAAATGGGTTTATGTTATGGTGAATGTTGGCACTAATCCTACTTTGTGGTCACATTTCATTCATTGACCTGCAACTCCTCAATGTTTTGACTCACTTCACACAACGCTTGAGTGTCTGGCCCTCTGACAGGTGCTCTGGAAGCTTGTTGCAGCTGGCACAGAATTTAAACGTCTCCTCCATTTTCTGGAACATCTCCTTGTAGTTACGGAACGCCCCTCCCTTAGTCTTTCCTTCAATAGCTGCCCTGGGGTGAGACAGACACACAACTGCTTCCACACAAAGAATAATAATCAAATAGTATGTTGTATATTGATGTAAAATCATGTAACTAGAAAATATTACAGGCTTGGTATGGTGGCCCTAAGGGTCAAAGTAGCTTTTAAAATGTAGTGACAGCGCGCACACGTTTGGGGTTGGTGAAATGGGGCTATTGGTTTGGTGCTTGCTTGGTAATTGAGTTTGTCAGATTACATGTCAGCCTATATTTACCTGTATTCCCCATAATCCTTCATGTTGAGTTTGTTGAGAATGACCTTGGACAGGCCAGGGACGTTGGAGTCCAGAGAGTAGAAGCCAATGCGGTCTGAGAACACGCCGTCTATTCCTGGAGCAAAGGATTCTGGGAGAGCTGGGATTTGTCCAGACATCTTGATGTGTCTGAATGTTGTTACAAGGGGACACAGACAGACAGACAGACAGACAGACAGACAGACAGACAGACAGACAGACAGACAGACAGACAGACAGACAGACAGACAGACAGACAGACAGACAGCTGATGATCAAGCAACTGCAACTCTGCGGCTTCGTCAAGACACTTGGTCAACCAAAATATGTCCTATAGATAGCTTGTCTATGGTATGTTTTAGAACTGGCACACCACGGTGACTTACAAGGACTATTCTATATTCCTAGCATGTGGCCTAAGCCACAGAGGTTCACAAAGTCACTTTAAACTTGATTGACAGGTAGAACGCAGAAACTCTTGGGGTAAATAATGGAACACTGTTATGCCCCAAGAGCCCAGATTGACACTGACAAGGAGCAGGGATAGTAATGCGATCTCAGACAGACAAGTACTTGGGGAGGGTGGGGTGGGATAGTAATGCGATCTCAGACAGACAAGTAATTGGGGAGGGTGGGGTGGGATAGTGGGGAGGTCAGAAGGACAGACCACTAGGATATCCCACTTTCTAAAAAAGAAAGAAAATATATTCAGTCACAGATCAAAATGTATAACACATCCACTAGGAAGTCATAACCTTATGTTATGTCCACTAATCTCACTCAATTCAGAATGATTTAAGGAATTAAGTATGATTTAGTTAGAAAGTGCACATGTATTATTTCGCACAGTTTTTTTTGACTTAAACGTTTCGCTACACCCACAACAACATCTGCTAAATATGTGACCAATAAAATCTGATTTGATTTGCATGATTCTACTAGTGTTATTACATCCTATGATGAGTAAAACATTGAAAATGTGGAGTTTAATTGAGTAAAGAAACATTCCTCGAAATGAAAGCCAGCCATTAGATGAGTATTTGGATTTTATTTTATTGAGGTGTTTTATACAGGTGTTTCTGTAGATTTGAGGAACTGCTGAACACTGTTGGTTTAGACATTTCTGGATACAATACTGCCTCCTAGTAGTGCTGCCTCTTATTGGAACCCTCACAGATTCCAAGGTAGAAGTCTTCATTTGGGCAGCAGGTGGTTTAGCAGTCACTGTATGTCTGTCTGTTCAATACAAAATACAAAAAAAGAGCGACAGACTCAGGTCCTTTGGTGCATCACACCACGGATCGCGTCATGTAGCCAGCCAGTACAGTGCCTTTGAGCCGGTGCTTGGTGGAGTCATAGACCCCCCGTCTAGAGCTCTTGGAGGAGAGCTTGGCACAGATCTCGCTGTGTTTCTCCAGGCGACTAGGATCAAAGCACCGCCCGCAGTGCTCACACTGCTTCAGCTTGGAGTTGGCTGCACTCATCCCAAATCGACGTTTCAACACCACCTGAATGAATGGATGTTATCAGATGGGCCAAATAATGGGCAGCTGGGCAACAAAGACAAGATGTACAATATGTACAAACCAGATGAGGCTGGTGGGAGGAGCTATAGGAGGATGGGCTCAATGTAATGGCTGTAATGGAATGAAGGGAACGGTATCACACACATCCATCATATGGAAACCACGTTTGATTCCGATCAATTAATTTAATTCCAGCCATTACAACGAGCCTATCCTCCTATAGCCCCTCCCATCAGCCTCCTCTGATACAAACGCACGTGATCACCAACACTACACTAGATCAACAGTTAGCATGGCTTTGGAATGTCAAGCTACTTTACCTGTCTGTCCTCCTTTTTCTCTTCCATGTTCAAACCCTTCTTAACTTCCTTTGGCTTGTTCACAGTGTATCTCATGGCTGTGTGCTTTGGCATACTTGCCACACTGCTTTCTTCTCCATTTCTCCTCACCTCTCTACTCCTTTCTTCCTCTTCTTCGTTGTCTCTTATCATCTCCCATAGGTCAGAATCCACCTTCATCAGGCAGATCTCCTGGATGAACTTCTCCACCTTTTTTCTGAACTGTTCCTTTGCGTTTTTCTCCTCCAAAGCCTGAGCATCCATCTTGGCACCACTCTTAATCAGGTTCAATTCTTGGGTGACACTGATCAGCTTGGCCTTCATACATGCCATCACCTCCTCAGCCTCTGAGTTAAAGACGTCCCATACCATCTCATCTGGGCATGGCGGTAGATCCTGTACAGTTAAGGTCTGAGTCTTGAAATGAACGTGTTTCTTCACAACCTGCCTTCTGAACTTTGAAGCAGCAGGACGAGGGCTGCCCTCTGGTCTGACTGGCTGGAATGGCTCCTTCTTGGCATCATTGTTTGGCACAGTGACTCTGGCTCTAATGGGAGGCAGTGGCATCTTGGTGACCATTTTGGCTCCATGGACTGCCTTCAATGGCTCGGCACTATGGAGGTAGATGTCTTTCACCACGCATGTTTGATCCCTCTTGGTCCGGATGGGTTGCAGTGGCTTCCGGATGGGAGGAACAGTAGCCTTCCCTGACTGCTGAGATGTTGGAGCTACATGCAGTTCTTGACTCTTCCCATTGCAGATGGACCTCTTCTTCTGCAGTACTGGGATCCTGGAGGGAGGATGTGGTTTCTTTTCCACAGCCTTCAAACTGGCAAGTCGCTGCAGAGCACCCTTTCTTTCTTCAGTCAACTCCAGTACTGGGATTCTGGAGATGTTTAAACTGTTTTGTTTGAGCGCAGGAAGCTTCTCAGTGGCCTTGGGTTGAGATGGTGGGGCAGGCTGAACAGAGTTGCTACTGGCAGCACCAAGGTTCCCTGTTGAAGCATTATCTTCCCGTAGCGGCTTCAAGAATCTCGACAGTGGCATTCTTCTAACCTCGTTCTGCAACTAAGTTTGTCTTGTAGCACTTTCTATATTTTATGGTGATCTACTGTCTTAACTATATCTCAGGAGGAATCTGCTAGATCGTCTTGAATACTGAACTGAACTATGTTCAGTAATCAGACACCAGAATGTTCAAACAGAACATTTGGAATTTATTGATCAGTTGTGACATCATAATTGGTTCACATATAATGAGACTTCTAGAATCTCACACACTTATGTGGATGTGATGTCATAATAGACCATAATATACTGCCCAAAATGGTGAATGTGACCTACCTGTGTTGAACTGCTTGCCCTCATCTCATATTTAAACATGCCACTTTTCTTTGAGGTGAAACATATTACTGAACTCTCTGAATTGTCAAAAAAAAAGACATTTTTCCAATTTATTCATGACTAAATTTAGCTAACATAGTTAGTTCAGAGATTCTTACCTTTGCCTCGGCAGTCTCGTCCAGATCATCATGGCGTTTGTAGTTCTTTATGATAGCCACATTAGCAGCTAATTAGCATTGAATTTTTGGGGGCTAAATACAGGCAAATATATTGGTGTCACCTTGTCCTACAGATATTTACACGGAACGTAACACAAGGATAAGCCTACATGAAACACATCCCTTATTTTATGTGTTTCTAAAATTGTTGGAACCATTTCCTTGTTTGACCGCTATGTTTTATGGGTATTATGACTCATACTGTGGTACCAGAGTGGCGCAGCAGTCTAAGGCACTGCATCTCAGTGCAAGAGGCATCACTACAGTCCCTGGTTCGAATCCAGGCTGTATCACATCCGGCCATGATTGGGTGTCCCATAGTGCGGCGCACAATTGGCCCAGTGTCGTCCGGGTTTAGCCGGGTTAGGCCGTCATTGTAAATAAGAATTTGTTCTTAACTGACTTGCCTAGTTAAATAAAGGTTCAATAATATAGACACCTTCCAGCCCCTTCCCCATCTTCCACTACGGCTGCCGGCAATACACTAAAGTCACCGACACATGAATGTAAGCTGAAAAGGGGTAACTGGGTCTCCCTTATCCTATTCTGGCCTGATGCACTGATGTCAGAGTCCCCCTAACAGAATGGTAATTACTCTGGTAACGGAAAACCTGGAGAATAGAGCTCCATTAGGGAAGGTCAGGAGATACGTCAGAAATGAGGCGACCAGCCTGTTGCCCTCGACGCCAAATCCCAACTGCCACAGTGAATCAATCCCCTCATGGCCACTTGCATAAGTGTGTGTATCATCCCACAGCGTGTGTATTGTCAGTATCATTGACAGTCTGTAGCCCCCACCTGCAAGGGTTTACATGACTGTAAATGAACAGGTTGTATAACAATCTATATACAGGGATGTACACAGGGAAATATAGGGATACCAAAAATACCAGTCTCAACGTCAACAGTGAACAGGCGACTCCGGGATGCTGGCCTTCTAGGCAGAGTTGCAAAGAAAAAGCCATCTCTCAGACTGGCCAATAAAAATAAAAGATTAAGATAGGCAAAAGAACACAGACACTGGACAGAGGAACTCTGCCTAGAAGGCCAGCATCCTGGAGTTGCCTCTTCACTGTTGACGTTGAGACTGGTGTTTTGCGGGTACTATTTAATGAAGCTGCCAGTTGAGGACTTGTGAGGCGTCTGTTTCTCAAACTAGACACGCTAATGTACTTGTCCTCTTGCTCAGTTGTGCACTGTGGCCTACCACCCCTCTTTCTATTCTGGTTAAAGCCAGTTTGTGCTGTTCTGTGAAGGAGTAGTACACAGCGTTGTACGAGATCTTCAGTTTCTTGGCAATTTCTCACATGGAATAGCCTTCATTTCACTCAGAACAAGAATAGACTGACGAGTTTCAGAAGAAAGTGCTTTGTTTCGGGTAATTTTGAGCCTGTAATTGAACCCACAAATGCTGATGCTCCAGATACTCAACTAGTCTAAAGAAGGCCAGTTTTATTGCTTCTTTAATCAACACAACAGTTTTCAGCTGTGCTAACATCATCGCAAAAGGGTTTTCTAATGATCAATAAGACTTTTAAAATGATAACCTTGGATTAGCTAACACAATGTGCCATTGGAACACAGGAGTGATGGTTGCTGATAATGGGCCTCTTACTTACATACTTACTGACTTTATTGTCCCCATGGGGAAATTTTGTTGCAGTGTCATGTACACGTTTAAAGTGGCGTATAAATACAAAACAAAATTGACAATACAATTTTCATGACAGTTACATACCAATAAAACATTTTTTTAATTTTTTAAAATGAGTAGCCTGCTGGCCTTACTGAGTCGATAGGAACATTAGCCCGAGCTATTTAGGAGGGATATCACACCTGGCACAAATGACTGTCTAGTTCTGTTTTTCCTGCTGAGGGGTGCCCTGTACCTGCGCCCAGAGGGGAGTAGTTCAAAGTCCGGGTACAGGGGGTGGCTTGGGTCTAAAATGATTTTGTGAGTCTTGGAGGGCCCTGACCTTAAAGATCTCATCCAGGCCTGTCTGTTTGACTCCAAGTACCTTGCTTGCTGTGGTGATAATCCTTCTCAGCATATTTCTCTGGCTGACAGTGGCATTGCCAAACCAACAAACAATACAAAAAGTTAAAATACTCTCAATGGAAGATTTGTAAAACAGAGTCAGTATAGTACAGTCTACATTAAAAGATCCACGTTTTTTGAGAAAGTACAGTCTCTGTTGGCTCTTTTTGTAGATCAGGTCTGTACATTTACTCCACTGAAGTTTATTGTCCAAGAGGACACCCAGGTATTTGTATTCCTCTACAATCTCTATTTTCTGACCTCTGATAGATAGGCGTTGTACACTTCCTGAAGTCTATGCACATCTCTTTGGTCTTGTTGGTATTGAGGACTAAGTGTGATTCCTCACACCACTCTACAAAGTCATCTAGGACCGGGCCATGATGTTCCTCATCGTCATGCAACAGGCTGATCAAGGCAGTGTCATCAGCGAACTTAACAAGGTGTTTGTCAGGATGGGAACTAGTACAACTATTAGTGTACAAGATGCACAGGCGTGGGGACAAACCACATCCGGGAGGAGAGCCTGTGTTGGTATTGCGTATGTCCGAGACGTGGGGACCTATTTTGACTCGCTGTGAGCGTTGGCTTAGGAAGTCCAACAGCCACAAAACCAGCCCCCCATCTAAGGAGAAGTCCAGAATGAGTCTCTGTGAAAGAATGTAAGGCTGGATTGTGTTGAAGGCAGAAGAAAATTCATCAAACAGAACCCTAACATGGGATTTGGCACCCTCTAGATGTCTATAGACCATGTTAAGGAGGGTAAGAATGGCATCATCAACTCCTCTGCTAGGCTGATAGGCAAACTGAAATGGGTCGAGACGCCTCTGTACGCCTATGTAGATATTCCATAAAATATATGCTGTTTCCAGCTACAATAGTCATTTACAAAATTAACAATGTATATAAGGTATTTCTGATCAATTTGATGTTATTTTCAATGGACCAAAAAATTGCTTTTCTTTCAAAAACAAGGGCATTTCTAAGTGACCCCAAACTTTTGAACGGTAGTGTATATTGTTAACATACATTTCTCTCTTCAAAGAGTGTGTGATATGAGGCTTGTCGAAGCTTGGTGAACAGGGAGAGGGTAAAACCCAGAGACACTGGATGTCTTGAAACTCTATCCTTGAAAAGGCTGGCTCCAAAAGCACTACAGAAATTCACTAAAGATAAAATGACCTTTGCAGACAAATTCCTAACATTTTCTGGCGTATACATATACCCACACACTGACTATACTGTGTAGGTTTGTGTAACTTTAAAATTGTATAGAGGTACAGAAGTTCCATACTGGAACTGTACAGAAAGTTTCCAAGAAAAGTGTGAAAGTGGACATTTCTCTTCGTCAGAAATATTGCATACTGTATGTGCAAGGCATAAAAATACATTTTATAATATTTTTTTCATACATTTTCCAGACAGAAAAAAAAGTTATCTTCAAGGGGCCAAATTGAAAGAACTGCAGTATATTAGTATGTTTCATATCTAAAGGGCACAAGTAGGGCAAAGCATAGAATTAATAGATTTCCCACGAGGAAAAGTTTAAATTCTGGAGAGATGTTTCTGACCAAGAGGTCCAATCACTCAGTGCACCGTACTGTCAACGTTCACTACAGACTGGCTGTATATTCTAAATCATTCTAAATCACCACACAGACAAATTACAGCAACACCGGTAAACATGTCAACTTGTTTTTTCTATTGACTCACACAGGTAAACCAATATAACTTCACAATACCTTGTCAGGCCCGGTTCAGAGGAATGTGGTCTAGACTTTCCCAGATTCCTGGTTCTTCACTGGGTCTCTCTTTCTAGTCTCTCCCTCACTCCAGACTGCCTAGTGAGGGATGGTGAGGGTGATTGACAACTCCCCAGGTTGGGTGGTGGTTGTGCAATGCAGTGGAAACCTATCCCCCTACGAGCTGGCCTGAGCTGGGGGGCAAGGCAAAGTGCTGATGCCTGAGCTCTGGACGATTCCTGGCATCCGAGGTTGAGGGGGAGATTCGGGGAGGGGGGGGGGGGGGGGGGGGGGGGCAAAGGGTTTGAGGGGATGGAGGAGAGAGGGGTGGAGGTTAAGTGATAAACAGCGGCGGTTAATAATAATAATAATATATGTATTTTATATAGCGCTTTTCCATTTCAAGTAGAATCTCAAAGATGCTTTAAAAACAAAAGGAGGTCAAGTGAGATACAGGTTGAAAGGGGTCGACGGTAGGGGGGTTGTGAAGGGGTTAGTTGGTTTGGGAAGGGGTTCTGGGTGATTTCACAGGGAGTCTGACATACGCTTCTTGATTATCAAGGCACGTTCCTCTACCCTGCATCAGCCCCACACGCGGAGTTGCTCTCTGCTGGACAGAGGAAGTAAGGACAGAGCACCAGTGAAGACGAGTAGGGAAACTGACACTGAAGAGCAGAGTTCACATTTCTTCCAGCTGCAGCCAATAAAAACAGAGAATACCATTGACATAAGGTTGTCAAGAACTGTCCATATGCTATAAACCTACCGTAGCCAGATGACAACGCATGCAGACATGTTGACTACCTGTACTCTCTGATTGAACAGTAGATGAGTTAGAAGAGAAAGCAGATACATAAGTGGAGGGCATATTAAGGGACTAGCCGTTGTAATGTTTTATTTTAAAAAAAAACTTTATTTGGTCCATTGGAACCTGAGATTGAAAATTAAACATACATAGGTTTTTATACATATACTCATATATTCCCCCCCCCAAAATCAATAAAATACTCTATATATCACATTCCTGCCCAAATAAGAGATCAATTTTCTGTTACAGCATTATGTTGGATTTGATTAGATTTTTGTACAAGGTAAAACAGTTGGTTCACTGTGTCGGTTGGGGTGGATTATAGCACTGGAGTCTGTACAGTTTACAAAGACAGAACCAGATAGTTAAGAGGCTGTTGGCTATGGACTGTGAATGGCCACAGCCTCTTGTGAACACCACGGGCCAACCCCTACTGCCAGGAAGAGTCACCACCACAACTCAACACGAGACGAATAGAATTATCCACAGGAACGACATGAAGAGAGAGAGAGAGCGAAATGACAACATGAATAAAAACAGATATATCAACAACAACAAAAAACTAAATGTAAGCACACGACATGTAAAGTGAAGTCACAGAGCCTCATGATGCTGACATTTGAGGTGCCTTTGATTTCAGGTATTTTTCAGTGCAGGTTTCAGTTTCCAAGAAACGACAGCCCCACTGGGCTAAAACATATAAACATTGATTTTTTCTGTCACCTATCAATCAATGGATGGTTCACTCAGGCAGTACTCATCACATCCACAGTTCACACATGCATACGTACTGTATGTATCCCAACCTTCTCGCACACATTTTACATTTGCTATAAGAAGAGCAGGTTTTCTTGTGCTTTGATCAAATCATTATTTTTTGGGGGAATAATAAATGAATTAACACACAGAATAGACAGCTACTTGGCTGCAATCACAGAGAGCAAATAGTCATTCTCCTGAAAGTGTTCCGGTACATGTTAAACATTGACTATAACAGTGGACAACTTGAACTACATTATGGTCATAATACATACAGTACTTGATGACACCGTCATGAAATATGCTACTAGTTGGCTATCCAACAAGTTAGAAGTGGTTGTATTGCACGAGACAGCACGTATCATGACGTTGCCAGGCTATATATTTGTCATGAGTGGTGTCAAAACGGTCATATGTGTGACATCATCGTCAGCTCAAGGTTTTTCTTCCATTATTTTGGGGGGACACTACAGTACATTCGAACACATGCAAAGGAAGGTGAATGTATTTCTGCAAATCAATACATCCAAATAGCCTAAACAAATCATCCTTCGAGTGCACCCCCAAACTTTATTTTTCTCCCAAGTTTCCCAATTCATTTTATTACATAAAAGAAATATTTCTAGTTCTGCCTTAACTTAGACTTAAGTTACATCTTAAGTTCTTCCACTTAACTCCCAAGAAATCTCCCAAACTTCGGCGAACTAAGACGGTATCGCGTTTAAGGATTTTCTCCTCTGACGGGAGATGGAGCGAGTGAATTGTTTCAGCTTAAAATGAGGGATTTGTGTTGTCTTGGTGAAGTCTGGTTATTGTCAACCAGGCTAGAAGTCTGATGGCTCTGGCGTAAAACATGACCAACAGTTGTGACATCACTCACATCCCTCACTGCTCCCTGTGCACCCTGGGAAATATGACAGTGCTCCAAGATTGCCGGAGAAGGAAGAAAACGCTACATTCTGCCCTCACATCTACATTTCTCAGGTGCCTCTTCAGTGTGTGTGTGCATGTGTGTGTGAGAGAGCAATTGTGTGTGTGCGTTTGTGTGTGTGTGTGTTTCTGTGTCCAATAAAACCTCTCATTCGTTATTAAAAAGCAGAATTTGTTCCCTAATGTGCTTTTGGGCCGTTTCAAAATCCTGTTCATTCGGGCAAGCAATGAAAAACGTCTTGAATGGAAATGACCGTTTCTTATTGGACAAGTCCAGGTAGTCCCTCCCCGTTTCAGTTCATTTTCTTCCATCTGGTGAATAATGAATACGACACAGGTCTACAACATCAAATGAACTGTAAACTAAACTCACTATCCAAACAATCATGGCTTCCTCAAGTATTCCCTTACTTAGAAGTCTCCACTTCAAGGAGACGACAGACCAACAATTCAGGTAGACCTACAATGGAGACTTTGAATACGCCAACGATCCATTGACCTCCACTGTTGTATTTTCCCCCAACGGGACTTCAACCAGCTTTGTATAGCTGAAGAGTTGATGCTGATGCTGGAGCGAGACTTGATATACCAAATGTGAGCAGACAGGCTTGACTTAATGTGCAGTCAATCAACCTCAGGGAGACAGAGCAGGGAAAAAAAAGAAGATCTCTTGCCTCCTTCGGCATTGATCGCTGAACTGAGGGGAGAAAGTAAGAGGAAGACAGAGAGAGAAAATAGAGGGCAAGAGGTTACATTTCCTCTTTCTCGACACCCAGATAATATTGACCAGATATGCTGGAAGAGACAACTGTGTTTCAAAAAAAATAAAAAATAAAAATGGCTGATGACGACACCGATCTGGACCGCATGGATAACGAACGACAGCAAGTCGAGTCAAAACAGCGAGGTGCGGCAACTTGAAGATTCCAGCTATCCTATTTGTCCCATACGGTACAGCTGTCTATGACACACATTGATTTGACATTATCTTCGAAACAGAGTCAGAGTCCAGCGTATATTTGAGGTGGATAGGCTTTGACTTGCGTTGGAGAAATAATAACACAGCATTTCAACAGCAGAGAAACAGGGGAGGGCTTGGACAGCTGACCGACAGAAAGACAGCGGAGACAGGTGGAGAGACGGGTGAAGAGACGGGTGTAGAGACGGGTGTAGAGACGGTAACCTAGACGACTTCTGAAACGATTCAAGCACCGTACAAAATACAGACCAAAGAAAGACAATAAAACTTCTTAAAAAATGTAAATGACTGTGGTAAAATCGCTAGTCGGGTTTGGCTCACATAGTACCATGGTGTAGAGTATTGTACCCCCCCCCCTCCCAATCCTGTTGATAGTTGACAGCTCCAAAGGTGCAGGGTACAGGTGGCAGGACAGGGGGCTTGGGGGAGAGAGCACCTAACCCTCCCCCTCCATCCCCATCCCAAACTAAACCTCACACAGCAGCGCCTATTGGGAGTGAGGCTTTGAGGAGGGGAAGCTGATCCTAGACCAGCTCAAGGCAACTTCTACCTCGAGTATGGTGGGGTGGGTCCATAGACCAAGAACAGTGGGGTCAGGTCAGCGTGGTTGATTGGCTCTGTGGGGAAACAGCCACCAGGTGGCTCAGCAGTTACAGCACTCCACCCTGGCCTCTGAATGACCTTTAGCCTTTGGGATGTGGGGTCAACAGTCAGTGTTCCTGGGCGTTCGTTGACATCTGTTGGGGGTTAGAGAAAGAACGGGCGCTGGTCTGTTCTGGTCAGGGTGTCTGTCTGGGTAATATCCCTGGTCCACAGACAGACAAACAGTACAGTGTTGTAGTTGACGAGGCTAGGTCTAGAATCCTTCCTGGTTGGTTGGAGGTTGGAGGGTCTCAGGCTCAGGACCCCTCTAGAAACACTGACGTCACCTGGGAGGGCTCCCTCATCTCCCATCTCATCCAAAATGGCACATCCACCCACTCTCCTCTCCTCCTTCCCAACTGGATCCAGGTGGTTTGGCAGGATCGAGTCCCCATCATTCATGGATTGAGGAGGAAGAAGAGGAAGAGGAAGAAAACCTCCAGTACTCATCCAGTCATCCTTCCCACGGATGTCTCCACAATCAACCCCCTCCCTCTATCCATATGTGTTTACTCCAGCGTCACACAGCCCCCCGCTTTCCACACAAATGTGTTCACGTACGCGTGTGTCAACGTGAGAATCATCAGCTTGTGTGTGTGTGTGTGTGCGTGAAGGGGGGCCGTGGTCATAGGGGCCGTGGCCGGTGCAGGCCGTCGATGTCGGGGGTGAGCTGGGGGCTGTGCGTGGCCTTGGTGGGGGTCCAGTCCCCTAGGGAGGCCTGGGCGGCCTTACGGTGGGCCAGCCGGTGGGTGATGGAAAAGCCTGCGTTGCCCTCGAGCTGGGATAGCACCACCAGCACCTGCCTGCAGGGGGAGAAAAAGCCAGAAAACACAGTCAGGAAACATGGTCACGCATTCATGCAACACTGTCCTCAGCAGAACGAAGTGGTACACACACCGAGTGCACAAAACATTAAGGACACATGCTCTTTCCACGACTGACCAGGTGAATCCAGGTGAAAGCTATGGTCCCTTACTGATGTCACTTGTTAAATTCCCTTCCATCAGTGTAGATGAAGGGGAGGAGACAGGTTAAAGAGGGATTTTCCAGTCTTGAGACAGTTGAGACATGGATTGTGTGTGTGCGTCATTCAGAGGGTGAATGGGCAAGACAAAAGATTGAAGTGCCTTTGAATGGGGTATGGTGGTAGGCGCACCGGTTTGTGTAAAGAACTGCACCGCTGCTGTTTAAAACAAAAAACGCCCAACCGTTTCCCGTGTGTATCAATAATAGTCCACCACCCAAAGGACATCCAGCCAACTTGACACAGCTGTGGGAAGCATTGGCGTCAACATGAACCGGTATCCCTGTGGAACGCTTTCGATACCTTGTAGTCCATGCCCCCGACGAATTGAGACTGTTCTGAGGGCAAAAGGGGACGCAACTCAACATTAGGAAGGTGTTCCTAATGTTTTATACACTCAGTGTAGATCAGGGAAAGGGCAACGTTGATCACAATAAATCTGAACTCGTCATGAAAGGCCGCAGCCCTGGGTACCCACATCCATATCATTTAAAAAACAGGTTTTATAGTTAATGTTGTGCAATTCTACACATTATGCCATAGGGTGGAGAGGAATGTTTGCAGGTTTTAATAGAATTGTATATAACAATGAAGTATAAGACTGCAAGTAAACACCTAAAATAAGACAGTCTTCAACAGTGGTATATAGGCCTATATACAAATTAAATGTCCTCTAGTTTCTTGTATTTCTATTTAGTACACTTTCTCCTCCATGCACCTGGTAGCCAGTTACGGTGTGTGAGTGCACTTTCTAAAGAGGCCATGAAAAACAATGTACTGTGTGGTGTACAGTACCTGTGCAGAGGCGGTACACTGTCGATGGTCTTAAGGCTGCCGCGGGTGGACACCACGTTGAAGCTGTCCGTACAGTCACATGACACGTGGAGGTAGTACTTGGGGTGGCGGTTCTCCACCACCACGATCAGCCCCGCCCAGCCGTGGGTCAGGTAGTAGCACGTCATGCCCTCGCGACCCTACATACACAGATAAAGAGGCAGACAGACACACAGACAGACAGACAGACCAGTAAGGCCAGCAGGCTAGTCTTTTTATTTTATTTTTTATGTTTTATTGGTATGTAACTGTTATGAAAGTTGTTTTGTCAATTTTGTTTTGTATTTAAACGCCACTTTAAACGTGTACATGACACTGCAACAAAATTCCCCCATGGGGACAATAAAGTCAATAAGTATGTAAGTAAGACACAGACAGCCTGTTACTACATCATAATATATACCTAATATGACAGGGTTACACAATAGTTTAACGAACCAGTCTCTAGGAATATCCCCCCGTGTGTGCTACTTTTGAGAAACGCTCCACATATAGCAGGAAGTGTAACCCATGTTTTTACTCCAGCAGCGGAGCATTCATGCTGCCTCGAACGTTTCCAAAGGTGTTGGGTCACCTTCGGTGGCTAGTAGGTTCAGAGTTGGAAAACTGAATCATTCAACAGAGCATCAGCTTACATTTCATAGCCCCGCCGTCCTCCTTAAATACCTGGAAACATGACAGACCCTTTCAGACAGGCGCAAGTGTGTGAATGTGGAACGGATACTTGATTTGTGCATCCAATTCACATTCACCCACATTCACCACGCCTTGTTTGGTGTGTGTCTGTGAGAGTGTGTGTGTGTGTGTGCCAGTCTCCACTGTCCACTGTGTGTGTGGGACGTACACAAACTCCAACACACAGTCTTTTGTTCTAGGTTAAGGATGAAAAACTGTTGGTTCTTTGGGAGTGTGTGTGTGTGCGGCTCACCCCTCTCCCTTGTTGCCGATCAGGAGGACTGCAATGTGTGTGTCTCTGAGTGTGTGTGTGTCTCTCATTGTGAGTGTGTGTGTCCATGCCCCTCACCTCGTGTCTCTCCCCCTTGTTCTCGGTCAGTAGGATGATGGCGTCGGCCAGCGTGGTAGCGGTAGCCTCCACCTGCTCCACCATCACCTGACGGGAGCTGTAGATGGCCAGGATGTGCCCTGGGAAGTCCTGGTTGGGACGCCGTGCACTGGTGGGGCTCGCCACTAAGAGAAGACAAGACTCCATTTTATTCCCACTGTGTTTGGTCGCCGTAATAAAACCCCGATGAAGGCTAAGGGCCAAAACATTGGTTTAATAAAGAAGTAATAAAGAAGTGGTTAGGGTCAACCTCCACTGCCCTCCAAGTTGCAGAATTTACTCTTCTCTTCCATTTTGTTGTTTGTTCCCTCATTTGAAAGACAAGGTTCAATCCACAAGCTGGCAGGGGGATATTCCAGAAAGTTCCAAATCCCTACAGAGGGATATTTCAGAAAGTTCCAAATCCCTACAGAGGGATATTCCAGAAAGTTCCAAATCCCTACAGAGGGATATTCCAGAAAGTTCCAAATCCCTACAGAGGATATTCCAGAAAGTTCCAAATCCCTACAGAGGGATATTCCAGAAAGTCATCAAAGCGGCAAAGTCGGCTTGGTTGGATGCCGTCTCTCCCTGCTAGAGCGGCTCCTCTCCTTCCTCTAACGCTTTATCAGCCTCGGTTAATAAAGTAGCTTAAAAAACAGACTTTTCTCCTGCTTCCCTCACTCTGATCGGACCGAGCCCGGATCCCACCAGGTCTCGACGGAACAGTTGTCCTCGGGTCTGTTCGGAGCGGGTCTCTATATTTAAAAACGGTATTTATGCATACCGGGTCCGGTTGGGAAAGCCCCAGGTCCATTTCGGAACGGGTCCAACTTTTTGGACCCATGGAGACCGCTACCATGTGAGTCTATTATAGATGATTCAGCCCATAGGCACATTCTGCTTATTAAATGCTTTACCGGCTGCTCACACACACATTCAAACGCAGCTGACACGTTCACACTATGAGCTGACACATGCATACCATGAAATGTGTCAGTTGTGTTTGGGCGGTACTCATCTACCATCCATTCATGCCAATCTGTAGAGGGATATACTGTATATATACTGTGTGGGTGTGTGTGTGTGTGTGTGTGTACCTGGTGTGGGCGGCCCCACTCCGCTGACGTTCATCTGCCAGTGGTTAAAGGCGCAGCACACCACGGCGTACTCGCCCGGCTCCAACATCACGTCGCAGCCCACAAACTTCTTGACGGCCCGTTTGCTGTGGGCCATCAGCCTGCCCAAGGTCAGCTTGTTGCCACTGCCAAACGATGCTCTGAACACCATGATACACAGGTCCAAAAGGTGGCCGTCTGCCGTGTCCGACCGCCTAGGAGGAGGAGGGGAATAGAGATTCAGCAGTTTAAAAAGTTGGATTGTTTATTTACACGGTCTATATGATTCTTTTTCATTCCAACAGGTGGCTGTTGAGCGCGCGAGAGAGAGAAAGAAAGACAGAAAGTACCTGCTGCCCTCCTGGAAGAGGGCGAACTCCAGCGCGGTCCTCTCCAGCATGGTCAGAGCGGTAACCGTAACAGGACCACAGGCTCTACTGGGGAAATAGCCCTGTAACCGCACCTCCTGCCAGTCTGAATGGATCTTACAGATGTCCACCGAGTCAAAGTACCTGTGGAAAGACAAAAAAATACACAGACAGAGTTAGAGTCGCTGTCTGTGTAACAGTCGGTTCCATCCTGACCGGGATGTGATCTTACAGCCTGATGTACAATAACACTCGACGCTCAGAGCCAACTGTGATGTCACTGATAACCACTAGCCGCTTCACTACCCAGCCAGTTTCACCACTGCTTCAACTGCGCAGACACAAAAGGCAAAGAAAAGCTGCCCAGAAAATAAACATACAATATCTGTTCTACGAATGTCGATACATCACGTGCTGACACCATTAAATGAAATCTGTAAAGATTGTCAATTTTGCTGTTCTGGGCCAACAATAAAACCATAGTCCCTTGACAGGGTTAATAGCAGTGCGTGATTTCCAAAAAATAGCAGTGTGGTGCACCACAAGGAGTTGTGTTAGGCCCAATTAGAAATCCAAGCTGTGATGCGCCTCTGCAGCATCTGTTGACATCAGCCCACAAACGCGTACGCACAAACAGTCACGCACACGGCTGCTGCATGCCATGACAGGACTCCCTTCCTACACGGTAACTTTACGTGAAGGCTATACTGTATCAAAAGAGCACATAGATGCATGCACACGCGCACACCCTCACGGCAGTACTCCAATAAGCCCCATCTTTGATCAGCACAAAGTCTTGTGGAAGACAGCTCCTTCATTTGACTTCTTAAGGCATGAGCTATCTTGACATCCTTTTCCTCTCCCTCTCTTACAAGTTGATGCTTTCCTGATAACTTTGACCAAAACCCAAGTCTGAAGACCACCCTCTGACCTGACATTCCAGTCGTTCATACGCACACGCATTTCAAATGTATTTATACAGATCAAAGCCAACACTTTTACCTACCTCCCCCCCCCCCCCCCATTTTGGCTTGCTAATAAAAATGGCTCTGCTTCAAAGCGACCGCCCCCAGAGACCCAACCAGTGACTGACTCACCCTCTTTTCCTCTCAGTCTGTTTTTCACCGTTTTATCACCCCCCCCCCCACCCTTCTGCTTTGTCATCTGTCTGCTCCCCTCTTTTGTCTTCCCAAAAGAAGAGAGGGGGATAAGAGGAAGGAGATGGAAGACCTAAAAAAAATCTGAAAGATCTGAAGCTAGAGTGAAGGACTACTGTGGTGTTCGTAGTTCTTCTACTAGGCTACACTTGTTAAAACGCTGTGATGACTTCACATCATGTATCTGTTTGTCAAGCACCCTTTACTAGGGATGGGCATTTGAAATGATTTCACTATTCAAACAATATTATTTTTTTCAGCTGTCCGGACACTCGAAATACAGTGTTCTGGCCTGTATGGACATTGTTTGCAATATTCAAGTGTGTTTACTTCTGTGCAGCACGAGCAGGGAGCAAACATGATGCTGCCCAGACTCCCAGTGCAGACAAAGTCGAGCAGGCCCAGTGCTATAACAGACATACCTAAAGTAATAACAATTCTAGTCCCGAACCGTTATTCATGTTCTAGGCTCGAAAAAGTACAGACGTTTCGGTATACCGGGCAACACTAACAGACAGACACATTGAGACGCATTGAGACGGGACCTACTTGATGAAGTCTCCATATTCTATCCAGAAGACACCCTCGCTGCTGCCGTGGGCCATGAGCTCATGGCGGAGGTGTTGCGGCCAATCAGGCCACTCGTCTGACCAGCTGCCGTTCCACGAGAAGCGACCCCACGGGTTCCTCAACCGCAGTAGTCTGAGTGGCAGAGAGAGAGAGAGAAAAACAACACAATTGGGACTGAAAAACTGAAGGACACTTATCAGGGTTCGGGAATAAAGGACACAATGACAGGAATCTGAAAAAGAGACATGGCCCTTCTCACCAATAACTTAAAGCCCCACCCCCTTATCATTTGTAACCAATTAGCCAAACCCGGCTCCCACTAGTAACCCAATCGGCTCTCACCTGTAGCCCTGTACGTCCCGTACGTCCAGGATAGAGTAGGCGTGGCGAGGGCGGAGGCCCAACGACTCGTACGTCACATCATCCACCTTCATGTTCCCTCCTCCGCATGACGCCCCCATTAGAAACCTACCCACCACACACAGAACATAGACAGAGAAGCCTTCAGACTGCCGTGCAGCAATATCAGCCCACAGAGAGAAGCACGAGATTGAACTTCACACAACTTTCTAGAGCACTGGTCACCAACTGGTCGTTCTCCAAGGCATTCCTAGTTGATCGCCAAACATTTCTGTACGATAAAGCCTTGTGTTCTTTTTTGTGTGTTCTTTTTTGTCTGTTGGCGGTAGGGTAGGCGACCTGTTGCCATTTTGAACCATTTCATGTGTCTGAAGGTACAAACTCTGCCTTCCCGGCGGGCCCAGAGAGCAAATCAAGTGCACTACAGGCCTACCGCTGGCCAATCGGATGGCTCTGATGACCATGTTTGCAGTAACGTAGCAGGCATAAAAGCAAAGCTGATACTGTGAGATATCAAAACGTTTAAAACCATGACTCGAGACTCAACGAATAGAGCAAAGAGATGCTGTTTTCAACACTTTGTATTCAACACTTTTATAAGGCATAAAATGCTCGTTCTAACTATTTCCACTCGGCGCTGCAACAAGCACTGCAGCAGTAATGAATTAGTAGGAATGTGTACTGTATCTATAGGCTTGCATTGTTGTTATTATTAGCGGCTTGGGTCTTTTTTAATATTGAGGAATATTGAACTTTCTCTGTTCATAGGAGTAACAACATGAATTTGTGCAGGAGGCAGAAATAATGCGGTGCGACTCGACTTTCGCCATCAGCTGGGAGACGGTGTCCCTTTTCAGCCAGTGTCAGTGGAGGAAAGGGAGAGATGTTGAGAGGCGGACCCTCAGTCTGCTGCTCTCTCCCTCTGCTGAGACTGACCATGAGATGCAGGTACCATCAGCCCAGTAAAATAAAATAAATAGCCAATGATTTAAGCTGTGCTTCACAAGTAATACAACAGCAGATCTATTACCGGTGCGATCATGGAGCGTACCAAATTTTTTTATGTAAATGGCCCAAACAATTCTAGCAAAGGCAATATACAGCCTATACCTTACTGCACAAACCTCATTGCTACAGTACTGTTTTTAAATTGGTTAATGTTGCAAAGGCTTACATTTTTTAAGTTGTGTATTTTTTTTTTTATCTGAGCAGTAGATCTCGGCTTGCATTTTGACTCAAAGTGATCTTGACTCAGAAAAGATTGGTGACCACAGTTCTCGAGTTTCCCCAGTGAACACTGTCAACGTTTCCCTTTACTGTGGCAATTGTGATCGAATCAACGCAATATTAGCCACTTACAACGCAACATACCGAAACAAAACGAAGTAGGCAAGGGATTTTGTTGGGAGGCAGAACGCATCGCAGTAGGATTCCACTGCATTGACACGCACTACTCAGCACGTACTCTACACAGACCGGTGTGGAATGAACAATCAGAGCTGCAGTAGGCTTATATGCAAATAGTCCATTGCCTTATATGGATCTGTGCCATTTACTTTGAACTGGACCGTGTTTACAGCTGTGGTCGTAAGTAGATACGCTTGTTTTGAGATTAAAGCGACAGCTGCATGTAACCGCGTGTACACATTTTGTTCATATCCTTTGCTAGTTAGGGAGTCATTGATCATTTGTAGTCAGCAATAGGGGAGTGATTGCTTCCTACAAGAGCACACAACGTGTACATTTCTAGACATCTTTGAAAAGCAAGTCAGGTAATGGGCTTTTTTCTGTCTTAAAGGGACAGTGTTGTATTTTGAGACATGCATGAATAAGCTAAGTAGCCAATAGGCAGCGGGAAGCATAATTTGTCTGATTCTCTGTAATAATGGTAAGGGAATAATGCTGCATTATATTTTGTAAAGTGGTTTCTTGCACCAAACAACACAACAACGTGTCTGAAGGACATGTGGATAATCAGGTTCTTGTCAAGCCCTGCATATTGTTTTTCAAAAGTCTCAAGTGTTCACAGTAAACGTGCGCTGGAAGTTGCACAGAATTTTTGCGCTCAGCAGACCTGAAGTTTGCTCAGTGTCTAGGAAAAATTAGAGGGAACATTAATCACGTGTCACCTTAAAACTCTTGGGGGCGGTTGCCAAAACAGATCCAGATATAAGCCTACTCATTGGACTAAAAAGCATTCTCCATTGAACATGCTTGTTAGTCAAGGAGTAGACGTAATCAGGGTCCATTCAATAGGCCTCTTCATGACTTCTCAAATGAATGGACTTGTTCTTGACCTAGACTCTCGAGTAACTACTTCACACCTCGTGCCATCTGTGCACATCATGATACATATACACAGCGTGAGCAACTCCCCCCCCCCCCGAAAGACAAATATCCTCTATCCCCCTTACCCGGCCTCTTTGGAGCTCAGCATCTTGGCCCAGATGAGGTCCGTGTCGATGGGCTCCTCGCGGGGGTTGGTGGAGCTGACCTGCAGCATCAGGGAGTCACACGGCGCCCCCGTCAGCGTGGCCAAGCCCTCGATGGCGCGCCCCGCCTGCAGGGCGAAGTAGGAGCCATGGAGCTTGGCCAGGGCCTTCTCTATCAGGGCCACCCAGAGCTGCTTACGCTGAGCCTGGCGAGGGAGAGAGAGGAAGGAGGATGGAGGAAGGGAGGAAGGAGAGAGAAGAAAAGAGGGATCGTGAAAGGCAGAGGGGGATAGAGGTGGTGAAGTAGGAAGGACGGAGAAAGGTAGTGAAGGGGATAAGTGTATGATGGAGAAAGGGAGGGAGAGAACAGTAGGAAAGGGGAGCGAGACACAGAGAGAGAGAGAACAAGAGAGAGGGAGAGAGAAGGAAGAATGGAGAGAGAGAGAGAGAGAGAGAGAGAGAGAGCGAGCGAGGAGGTAAAATTAATGAGCAGTGAATGAACCTTGCAACGCAATGAACATACAGGGAAGACAACGTTCAGAGTTCACAGAAGCAGTGAAGGACCACGCGTGAGTGCATGTGGTGTCCCAGCCCTTACCTGGGAGAAGAGCAGGTATCCGTGCTCATCGCAGGGAAGCATGTCGTCCACCAGCACGGTGATCCAGGTACCATCCTTACAAAGCCTGACCTGGTAGGCCCCCTCCTGGCAGATCCCCCTGGTGATCATCACCCTCTCCACCAGCTCCGGACGCTCCGCCAGCACCGCCAACGCACTCAGGAACCTACAGGGGGCAGCAACGAGATAGTCAGTCAGCAAGTCAGGCAGGCATAGCGTCAAAAACCCGACCCTGGGCAACACAGTGACTAGGGTCTGGTTTCAACTATGGACTCTTTTGGCACTGCCTACGTCGATAAGGGGAGAGAAAAAAAAAACTATTCTGGGGACTATCCCAACAAATCACAATGCAGACATGCCAGAACTCCGCGATTCAAAACCAAGGTTTACAGGCACAACCTTTGCAGTGGTTTTAGTTCAGGCAGTCGATACAAACTAGCCACTTGCGAAATGCATTAAAAATAACTTCTGTTTTCTACCATCTTGCGAGCTACGATTTGGGATCTTATTCAAGAGGATAAAGTAATCACATAGTTCCTCTATGCCAAGAGTCCATCATTGAAACCAGATCCTAGTCACTGTGTTTCCGATAGACGAAGGCAGGCAGACAAGAAGGTTATACGTATATAAGTTAGTATAAAAGTCAGACAATATAACTTATTCTTCACATTTATGACCAGATTCAGGATTGTGTGGGTTCTTCGTTATTTCCTACTTTTCACAGTAGGGCCGAAATGCCTCCCTGAACATGTGAACTTTCATATGCAAGCATTTTGCCAAAACCCCCGCAATAACATCTGCTGAACACATGTATGTGACCAATAAAATTGGATTTGATTTTGAATTGATTTGATGCCTTAATGACCAACTTGAACGGGATCCGTAAATATGAATAAAAACTTTTTTTTTTTTTTTTAATGACGATCCGAGTTTAGCCAAGGCAAAAAAAAAAATCACTGAGCTATGGTGGGAGAAAGGCAGGACCCATGATTGGCTAAGATAATGGAGGGATAAAGGAGACTACCTTCTGGAGCACAATGCCATGCTCACCCGGCCGGTTACAGGCAAATTCTTAAAAGAGAAGGGTGAGGCTTAAGACGGTGTGAGCGATTCTGAGTAGGGCGTAAACAAAGAAGAGGTCTCTATAGAAGTGCAAAGAACATTCAAGGTATTTCCCTCCTACGTATCTCCAAAGTGGGATAACACGTTTAAGCACATTTCAAAGCAGCATAACTTCCCCATGTTTCCTCCCAACTGCAGCGTATGATACGCCATTTTGTAGCTCTGCTTCTGCACCGTTCTCAATTGACGGGTCGACTTGCCACCAACCTAAACCCCTAAAAGAGCAAGGCGGAAGAAGCCAAACGTAGGAGGAGAACATTGAGAGGAAGCAGACTAGAGTGAGGTTATGGAACGCGGGAGATCTTTCCTGCTAATCTACCCTTCCTAGAGCTGAGCCCCTTCGTTTGAGGCTTTACCCAGCAAGCACTCCCTGTGTGTGTGTGTCTGTGTGAGCACGTGTACATGTGACCTCGAAGCGAGAGAATCGGTCTCAAGAGGGGCCTTCTGCATTATATTTTTTCCGTATCATCTCAACGAGACATTTTTCAATGGCAACTCCAACTCCCCGTCTGCTCCGGGTTACAGTGCTAGACAAGCGTGGCCGATCTGGCCATTCAAACCCATGCAAATCCAATCAATGCAAATCAGATAAAAAAAAAGAAGAAGAAGCGAATCAAAATCCAATTACTTTGAGCGTAGCGACGAGAACGCTGGACTATGACGGGTCGCGTTTCGAGCCTCTCCGGCCGCTCAAGCGTGGGTTGATGTGACGGTATGCGATTTGACATGTGGTTGCCTGGCTGGGGATGTGTAACATGGACTGTAAATGTGACTAGGGGTGTGATTCAGAATGGGAATTGGGTTACTTCCTGTAGTGTGAGCGAGAGAGAGTGGAGGGGGTGCCTGGGGAGGGTTATTTTTGATAAGCGGCTGTGTATGTGTGTGTGTGTGTATTTGAGAGTAAAAAGCGTATGAGAATGAGTGTGTGTGTGTGTGAGAGAGATGATGAGTGAATAAGAGTGTGTGTGTGTGTTTGTAGGAGTGACTACACAGGCCCCAAGGACACCCAAAACAAGGGCGTGGAGATAAACCCTATGTGTCCAGACCTACATTCCTCTGAATAATCCTACAGTCAGGTGCTGTATCAGTACATCTGGCTGCCTCACCCCTCCTCTCTCTTCCTCTCTCTCTTTCTCTCTCCCCAGCTCTTTCTATCTATTTATTTATCTCTCCCTCGCTCGCTCTCCCCCCCTTTTCCACTCGCACCCTCCCTCTTCCTCCTCCCTCTCTCTTTAGCACCCCCCCACACTCTCTCCCTCCCTTTTTCTATTTCTCTCTGCTTTAGGCCCAGGGAGTACATCTATATTCATTTTTTCAGTGATAAACTACACGGACCACCAGTGTGTTTGTTTATTCTCTCCCACTGACCTTCAAGACGAGCGATGAGAGATCACCTCTCACATGCAGAGTGGAGTTGGTTTATTCATTCAGAAACACCTTAGTAAACAGACCAGGGAGGGCAGAGACAAACACTGTTTCTAACAAGCACAGCAGGCACACCGAACACGCAGGCCACGTGTATACACGTCGACACACAATCATGCACACAAACTGTTTGAGGAAGGTACCCGCACACTCACACACACTACGACGCCGCACACAGTGAACACAACTCACCAACAGTTTCCCAGCAGGCCTTGCAGGATGTCCGAGGGCCGAGGGGTGCGGAAGACAGACCATTTGACGCCCCGGTCCTTAAAGTTGTTGCAGTTGATCTCGTGAGGGCGGAGCCACTTTTTGATTCGCTGCTGGACGCTGTCGCCCTCGGGGAAGCCCACGGATTGGGGGCTGGGAGGGAAGCTGTCGTCCACAAAGTTCACCACGTTCTAAAATGACAGAGAGATATAAAACATGACCCTTAACCTCCAGAAGAGACGGAGGTTACACAACAGTCCAGCTGAGAAACCACACACAGATCAGTAGAGTCTGATGATGTAAGTCAGTGGCCTGGGTACAAGCGTGAGTCATTTGCTTGGAGATTAGAAAGGCTGAACAAGTGCATTATCATACTGGCATCGAGACTAGTCAAAACAAGACTAAGTCACCACACAGAGAAACATGTACTGTATGTTGGCTGGAGTCTGGAAATCCCACAATATAGGGGAGAGTGGGGTAAGTTGAGCGAAAGGGTTAAATGAGCCACTCCTTAGTTTCTAGGAAACCAGACACAAAATGTGTCATGTGACCACATATTTAGGAAGAGGTCATAATTTCATGGAGTCTGTGAAGGAAGAAACCACATAGAAAAAGTGGTAAGCAAGTTAGCTCCAAAAAACGGATTGACACAAAGTCAAATTAATTTATTGTTATAGGTTTCATGCTGCTTGTATCTAAACCAAAGTAGCTCGTTTTAACATTGTTTTAAATATTAGTTGGGGTCTCTATAAGCTACAACATGAGGTTCTAAACCTAGGATGAAAGTGCATCCTTTGAGCTAATACAGTCCAAAGTTTGCCTTGGGGGTAAGCCAAAGGCAATGGGGTAAGTTGAGCCAATGGCCACCATACCCCGTACAAATGACTATAACATTTAGTCCCGTTTTATGTTTTTTTGTGTGTAATGTGTTATAGATACAGTTGAAGTCGGAAGTTTACATACACTAAGGTTGGAGTCATTAAAACTCGTTTTTCAACCACTTCACACATTTCTTGTAAACAAACTATAGTTTTGGAAAGTCAGTTAAGACATGTACTGTGTGCATGACACAAGTAATTTTTCCAACAATTGTTTACAGACAGATTATTTCACTTATAATTCACTGTATAACAATTCCAGTGGGTCAGAAGTTTACATACAATAAGTTGACTGTGCTTTAAACAGCTTTGAAAAAAACAGAAAATGGTTTCATGGCTTTAGAAGCTTCTGATAGGCTAATTTACATAATTTGAGTCAATTGGAGGGGTACCTGTGGATGTATTTCAAGGCCTACCTACAAACTCAGTGCCTCTGCTTGACATCATGGGAAATCAAAAGAAAATCAGCCAAGACCTCAGAAAACATTTTTAGACCTCCACAAGTCTGGTTCATCATTGGGAGCAATTTCCAAATGCCTGAAGGTACCATGTTCATCTGTACAAACAATAGTACGCAAGTATAAACACCATGGGACCCCGCAGCCATCATACCGCTCAGGAAGGAGACACGTTCTGTCTCCTAGAGATGAACGTACTTTGGTGCCAAAAGTGCAAATCAATCCCAGAACAACAGCAAAGGACCTTGTGAAGATGCTGGAGGAAACAGGTACAAAAGTATCTATATCCACAGTAAAACAAGTTCTATATCGACATAACCTGAAAGGCCGCTCAGCAAGGAAGAAGCCACTGCTCCAAAACCGCCATAAAAAAGCCAGACTTACGGTTTGCAACTGCACATGGGAACAAAGATCGTACTTTTTGGAGAAATGTCCTCTGGTCTGATGAAACAAAAATAGTTTGGCCATAATGACCATCGTTATGTTTGGAGGAAAAGGGGGAGGCTTGCAAGCCTAAGAACACCATCCCAACCGTGAAGCACGGGGGTGGCATCATCATGTTGTGGGGGTGCTTTGCTACAGGAGGGACTGGTGCACTTCACAAAATAGATGGCATCACGAAGAAGGAAAATGATGTGGATATATTGAAAAAACATCAAGACATGAGTCAGGAAGTTAAAACTTGGTCGCAAATGGGTCTTCCAAATGGACAATGACCCCAAGCATACTTCCAAAGTTGTGGCAAAATGGCCTAAGGACAACAAAGTCAAGGTATTGGAGTGGCCATCACAAAGCCCTGACCTCAATCCTATAGAAAATTTGTGGGCAGAACTGAAAAAGCATGTGCGAGCAAGGAGGCCTACAAACCTGACTCAGTTACACCAGCTCTGTCAGGAGGAATGGGCCAAAATTCACTCAACTTATTGTGGGAGCTTGTGGAAGGCTACCCAAAACATTTGACCCAAGTTAAACAATTTAAAGGCAATGCTACCAAATACTAATTGAGTGTATGTAAACTTCTGACCCACTGGGAATGTGATGAAAGAAATAAAAGCTGAAAGAAATAATTATCTCTGCTATTATTCTGACATTTCACATTCTTAAAATAAAGTGGTGATCCTAACTGACCTAAGACAGGGAATTTTTTATGAGGATTAAATGTCAGGAATTGTGAAAAACGGAGTTGAAATGTATTTGGCTAAGGTGTATGTAAACTTCCGACTTCAACAGAATGAACTCGAGATGTGCATTTGTATTGTTACAGAGCAGACATCATCATGCTCCGTGTTACAAACCTAAAACAAGCAGGGGTCTGGCCCCCCTTCAGGTGCTCTCGAGAGCTCTCGAGAGTCCCTTCGAGCAACATCAAGGGATGAAAAAAAAATAGACTGAATGACACTGTAGAGGTACACTGACAAAAGAAGTTAAAATGAACATGTACCCGCGTGAGAGACTCTGAAAGAGTAGCAGAGGCACACAAGGTCTTATCTGTTGACATGGAGTCTGAGCTTGCTAAACTCATAAAGAATCTCGCGGACCAGTTTCATGGGCTTAGAAGCCTCAAATGCAGAGAAATTGGCTACAAAATTGGCACATCCTCCCCTATCCCGGACAACTGGTCGAGAAATGGATGTGTAAGTGATATTGAACAGAGATATCGTTATCTGAATGAAGGCATACATTTAAGATGTACAATATACCACACCCCCATTCCATTAAATAAACTTTCACCTACCAGCACCCTCACGGGACACCCTCACCGACTTACCCCAAAGCGGCTCAACGTACACTGTCCCTACGCTCAACTTAACCCAAGAGACCACTTTTTTTGGACAAGCGACCTTTTGAAAACTGTAATGTTTACATGAATACTGATTATTTCCTGGGATACGCGACATCCTGCAATATATGTCGGTATCTGTGTTAGAAAGAACACTATATTTCCCTTAACGTAGTGATGCCGAATGTAAAAAATGGCTCAACATACCCCACTCTTCCCTAGTGTAAATATAGTATGAGTAAACTAACAACACATGTCAAATATCCTAAACATGCCAGAGTAGCCTAAACATGCAACTATCAGAGATCTAAGGTTAGGACTATAAACCACTATAGTCCCTAGCCTACATGTTTTCTGTCTGACGTCTGTGTTAAAAGGATGATGATTAATTCGGAGGCCTGCAGGCCGCCGTAGGAGCCACAGAACGCTGAGTCGTGTACCAGGAAAAACATTGGCAGCGAGTATTCATGTGGCTAAAGGAGCCTCTCCCTGCTGTTAAAACATTAAGATGCACACGCAGCATGGAAGGTGCCAAGACACATCAAAACGCATATTCCGAGATCAAGAAGACGGCACGCTGAATCACACAGCGATGCTTCTAAACACACCGACTTGTGCACCCCGTGAAGCACTTTCAAGCTAAATCGTGCTTCTTTGAAATGTGCAATTGAAATAATCTGTTCAGAATTTCTACTTCAATTCCAAATGTAAGTGATCACTGTTCAACAAAACAGTTTGAATTGAGGCTAACCAACTTACAATAATGACCTGACACTATCACTCTGTCAA
Organism: Salvelinus namaycush; assembly: GCF_016432855.1. NCBI lineage: Eukaryota > Metazoa > Chordata > Actinopteri > Salmoniformes > Salmonidae > Salvelinus > Salvelinus namaycush. The sequence continues at coordinate 18,387,471 of NC_052310.1, forward strand.
AACCCTGCTCAACAAACCTGAGGGAACTCATACAAAGACTAGCCTATGCTATTTCCTCTGTGCACTGTTGGTAGTGATGGGATCCTGCATCCTGAACCAGTGGAAAGTACTGAAAGCACCCGGGCAGTGCACAGTCAATGGAGACAAATTGATTCGTCACCCTAACCAAAAAGCCACTTCTGTTGCCCTCGACACCGTGGCAGACAGCGGCACATTGGCCCCTGCCCCCGTTTCCCATCATGCCCCAGAAGATTTAGCCCCCCCGGGGTCCATCGGTGGCTCACTGGCTCAGTGGCTCTGCAGTTCAGAGGTTTACACCGCCCCCTGTTTGTTGTCGGGGTTTAGCCAGTAACCGATAACATTTTCCTTTGCTTCACAGCAGTTGGGAGGGCTTTCAGCATCGACTGACCTGCAAACAGAGAGGCCTCTTTTAACTTGAGTTCCAAAAGCCACTCGCCGACAACACAGGACCTCGGAGACGGCAGCGTATAAGAAATGAGATAAACATGCACAGTGTATGTGGCGCGTATCCACTTTCAGCACATCTGGAAATCAAAGGCAAACGGAGGACGAAGCAGATGACTCATCGTGACACGTGTAGAAACAGGACAGACTGCCACGGCGAGACAGACAAGACACAAACAGTCCCACGCAGCGTTAGTGTCCCTTCAGCTATTCTCGCCAGGGCCAGCTGTTTGAGGCCTGTTGTGACGGCGACATTGCAACACAGTGCTGGTCTGACTGCCTGACTGTCTCCGATGGAACCGTGTTGGGTAATTCTCAAGGCTGGGCCAATGCCAATGCCTGAGAGCACTCTACTGCATTCGCAGTCACAGTTCATGGCTAGGCTAGTCCGGCTAACAAAACACACAGCTCTCCAGCTGTCTGAGTCTCTATAGAAACCTGAATCAATATGGGGACATTTGAATGCGGAGAGGGAGTGACTGGCACTCACTGCAACCAAGTGCGACGCTACAGTCAACCTACTGATCGTGGCAATAGATGGATATTGAGCCAACATGACAGTGTGCCACTGTCATGTTGGCTCAATAGCCATCTATTGCCACTTATTGAACTGCCATTACATAGAAACAGCGGCGATAACGTTTACACTGGTTTATTGTACACTGGTTTATTTCCAATAGGGCCCGTTGAAACATGTGGCGGTTGAAATTTGTCCGAGAAGAAAGTGGTGATTCGCCCTGGCGCTGTAAGGTTCTGTTTGAATCGTGCTGTCGTTCAGCCTTGGCTATTCAATGAAAAGTAGAATGGAACATATGACGTCAACAGAGGGAACATAATTGTCGTCAACAGAGGGAACATAATCAATATGTTTAGTGTACTCGGCATGCTCCGAAAAGAGAGTTAATTACAATGTTTCCACCAGACAGGGCTTCACAGGTCAGAAAGAACAAATGCTAGCATGCCTCAGCGTTGTTAACCTGTCTGAAATGCTACAGTGGACCGGCACACTTCCCACTGGGCAAAAACGGGTTAAATGAACGTGGCTTCAACGTAATTTGTCAACATATTGTGATGTGGAATCTACACGGGGGGGAGGGGTGTTTGAGGGTAAAATTTCAAACCACATGATAATGTCATCATGGTAATACATTTTCAACATATAGAAAATATGTTGGAATTTGTACCTGGGAAACAATGTCAGATCTTCAACGTAATATCAACTATTAGGGGGAAAAAACTATAGGCTGGGCAGCACCTCATACTGGATAGTTGATCTCGCTACAGCTATCCTTTCGGTCTCCCATCCAGGGTTTTAACCAAGCCCAGCCCTCCTTAGCTTTGATATTTGTCACTGACTATATGTGCTATGGTGAGAATGATCGTAGAGAAATCTCCACTATTAGATTCACTGCTGCTGTTGAAGGTCATTCCAAAGTGTAGTTTCAACAGAGAAAACATCATGTAACCATAGTTTATCACGCATTTATCAGCAATTATACTGTTTAGGCATATGTAGTGTTTGGGAAGTCAACAATGGCTATTGTTTAAATTCAACCCAGGATTCAACAACAAAAAAATAGACAATGCATATGTCTAGGGTTTCAAGCTTTGGTTGATTTCAAATGGAATCTACAAGTTAATAACAAATATGTTGAATTCACATCTCCAGGTCAAGCTAAAAATCTAAGTTAAAGAATAGGATTGAATCAAATCAAACTGTATTTAAAGTGCATTTAAAGTTTGATGCGATTCGGTCCCATTCTTTAACTTAGATTTTTTTGGTTGAAATGGAGACGTGAATCCAACACACCAATTACTAATTTGCATACAAACTGGAATTAAAGCCAGACTAAATCAGTGGCACAGATGGAGCTATCCAAGCGGAAGATACATCTCCATTAAAATCTTGATATTTGGTTTCGTTGTCAACCAAACTCAATTCAATATTACTTTTGTAAAACAGTCAAATAGCTTGTGCAAGCTACCTTACAAACTAACGTAACAGTATTTATTCAACCTTAAAATGAGCAACATATCCATGGCCACATTACTGGTTACTGTAACAATAAAATGTCCTATTTAATCATAGGAAGCGTGCTTGTTCAGGGTCGCAGGTCTGTGGAAACCTTCACAATTGCTATAATAACCTGTGCAGAATCTCAAACGGCATTGACACCACTTACACCATGTACTTTAAAAGTCATCTCAACTGCAATCCAGGTCATTTGGTTGCGCTATTAGACGAAGCACAGTAATAGCGCATGAAGTTATTGTATAAATAAACAAAATGTCTGACATTGTATTCCCTTTTGAACTGTATTATGCTTTTAACATGTTTGAAAGCGCCGTGATAACACATTTGGGAATTCAACAAACTTTTGGCTGTCTTTTTGAGTGGGTGAAAATAGGCGGGAATCTCATTGATCAACGTATCTTAACAAATACTACCCAATTCTCCACGTTGAAAAGACGTGGTGTGCCCAGTGGGCTGGGACATTTGTATTGCTTAAAACCTCAAGTAATAGATTATGGGACAATGTCTATCTGGATGGATGTCTTTGTCCTTATATTGTCTAAATACCATCTTTGCTCCACTCTCATATAGCTTCCGTTCTTGATCTACTTGTCTGTGACAACTCGTTAATGAAATAATGGCTAGGCAGTGGTGGAAAATGTACGCAATTGTCATACTTGAGTAAAAGTTAAGATACCTTCATAGAAAATGAGTCAAGTAAAAGTGAAAGTAACCCAGTAAAATCCTACTTGAGTAAAAGTCGAAAAGTATTTGGTTTTAAATATACTTAAGTATCAAAAGTAGATGTAATTGCTAAAATATACTTCAGTATCAAAAGTAAAAGTATAAATTATTTCAAATTCCTTATATTAAGCAAACCAGATGGCACCATATTCTATTTTTTTTTAAATGTATCTACAGATAGCCAGGGGCACAGTCCAACACTCAGACATCATTTACAAACAAGTGTGTAAATTGGACCATTTTCCTGTCCTGCTATGCATTCAAAAAGTACTTTTGGGTGTCAGGGAAAATGTATGGAGTAAAAAGTACATTCTTTTCTTTAGGAATGTAGTGAAGTAAAAGTAAAAGTTGTCAAAAATATAAATAGTAAAGTACAAATACCCAAAACAACTACTTATAAATTATTTTTACACCACTGTGGCTAGGAGATATGCCTCTACAATGTTGTGGTCATCTAAGCACTCTTTGGAGTGGTCTGACGACTCCTGGTGGTCCCTGTCTCCAGTCCACCTGGTCGTGCTGCTGATCCAGTTCTGCCTGCGGCTATGAAACACTGACCTGTTTCACCGTGCTACCTTGTCTCTCTCGCGCTCTCGTCGCAAACCGGAAAGTTCCATGGCATAAATCCGCTAAAGAGGGGTCGGAACCCAGTGTAAATCTGTGACGCCTCACAACATGTCAAACAAATCAAATGCCTTGCTTGGGCGGAGCTCCAAAGGTCAATAGGAGCCAAAGTCAATAAAACAAGATGGATGACAAAAAAACATTTTAGAACGTTTGCAGTGCGCTAGTTCTCAGCATTTCTCTGTTATTTCGAGATGAGCTAAAGCTGCAGCAAGAGGGGGGAAATGGATGTTGCGTATCCTGTTTAGCCAGTCAGGTTGCAGCAGTCTGTTCATTTACCTCTGGTCTGATAGTTTCAAAATAAAAAAAGACTGCTGCAACCTGATTGGCTCAACGAGATACGCAACATCCGGGACTAGCATTAGCTACTCTAGCATGGTGGTGGAAAATGGTGTTTCATAAAGAATGTATACATATTCTCCCCTGTTTTCTTCCGCCTTCTCACCATTAAATAGAGTTAAAGACATTCTGCGGTCCATTTGTATACTTTTTAGCCAGTAGTTCTGAAAGCAGCGCTCACGATCCAAAAGTGGTCTCTCCGAAGATTGCGCACTGCGTCACATTTGTGCACCTCTCTCGCTCTCTGACGTGCCTCTTTGCTAGCTGTCACTCGAGTGGCTGAAGCTCATTGGTTGAACTCAAATTGCTCGGGGGCTGGATCACGTGGGGGAAAATGTGCAGAAAATGGCGCCGCACAGATTCCAGATAAACGGTCGCTTTAAAACTAGGGATTTCGTGGCTAATTGAGGTAAGACAGTAATTCTGCTCATAGATTATAAACGTATGAACTACACATTAACACATCCAGCCCAAACCGGGAGGTTTAAATAATAATTGGCAGTCACCAAAGTTCCGGAGCATGTCTTTAAGGATGAAAATGACACCTTTGCAGCCTAAATGAAGAACGTTTTATGTACAAACCGGTCCACGTGGGGATAAGAATGTATGGCCGGCTGCATGCTTTCCCTTTGGACGGAAAAATGAAATGACTCAATATCGCCATCTGCCAGCCTTTGGGCTACATACACAACAACTCTCAAAATATGTCCTACCCGTACGGAAAGCAGTGATGCACATGCCTGTAGAAGGGTCTACCGTTATTATTTGACCCTGCTGGTCATCTATGAACGTTTAACGTCTTGAAGAACTATCTGGCTTTAACGGCCATGTACTCTTCTAATCTCCACCCGGCACAGCCAAAAGAGGACTGGCCACCCCTCGGAGCCTGGTTCCCCCTCTAGGTTTCTTCCTAGCTTCTTGCCTTTCTCGGGAGTTTTTCCTAGCCGCTGTGCTTCTGCATCTGCATTGCTTGCTCTTTGGGGTTTTAGACTGGCTTTCTGTATAGCACTTTGTGACAACAGCTGATGTAAAAAGGGCTTCATGAGATACATAATTTGAAGGTATTTTAGCATCTCGTGTGAGGCTGAGGCAGTCATGAGGTACCCTGGGGGTGATAGATTCACTGCACTCCACCCTCCCTAAACTAAGCTGTGCCGCTCGATGCTCCCGCTGATTACATTTGCTTTAGGGAAGCGGATAATTGCTGCTACTCTACTTCCCCGTTTCTAAAAATAAAATGTCCCGTGTTCACCTTAGCGTTCACATGGGTAGCACCACAGCCGCAAAGGAAAAGGGGGGGGGGGGGGGGGGGGGGGTATGGTGCACAGGGGGATAGAAGTGAGGAGAGGGGGAAGAGAGAAGGGGAGTACGGTAGCACTGGGGACAGAAGGGAATAGAAGAGAGGGGGAATAAAGAAGGGGGGAATGGGAAGAGAGGAGGAGGACGGTGGGATGGGATATTGGGAGTGAGGGATGAGAGTAGAGATGAAGGGATACATTTAGTCTAGGTGTTCAAGAGGAGGAGAGGAGAGGCTCTCCAACATCCTTCCTGTATAAGCCGGCTTCCCACCCACGCTCCCAAAGGTGAACCCGCAACTCGCAGAGCAGCATTTGACATAAATAATGCATGGTAGAGCCAACGTTGTACCATTATAAAAATGACACGATACCCTCAACATGGAATGAAATGTATACGTGTGAGTGACAACGTTCCTGTATCAGTTTAAATTTACCCCCCATTTTCTTGCTTATGAGAAATAGCGTAGGCAAACATGATGAAATTCTGTGGCTTTTTTAAAATCCAGATTCCATGGTGTCGAGATAAAGCAAACTTGAAAAAGTTGAAAAGTGAGGCATCGTCCTTCTCTACCTCTCCCTGGGGTTAGTCCTATGTCCACACACCCAGTGTGTTTTATACACTGCCAAACAAATAGCGGACTACTAACCCTTATGTGGCTGGCTACTTAATTGACTAATACATTTTTTCGGGCCAAACATTTTGCTGGGGGGCATGCCCCCACACCCCTCCCTAGCAGGTCATTTTTTTTCATTACGCTGGCTACTTCAGGTTTTCAGGAACACACTGTTCACCCAAACAGGCGGTTGCCACTGGTTACATCAAGCTGGCTACGAGACCAACCACTCCAAAGGCGAATCAAAATCAGACCAATCAAAACGCTTTACGCTAGAGTACTGAACCAAAACGACCCGTCGGGTCTTTTAGTATTTAAAGATGAGCACGAGTGGTGGGGACAAAGGGACGTCACTCTACATTAGGTGTTGTAATCTGGAGATTAGTTTGTAATTACAAAGAGTAATTAGGGTTTCTCCATTAAGAAAAACCCTTGATTAATTCTTCCAGACTGACATTTATGCTGGTTAAGGAAAATTCATTGTTTCTTGATGGGGGTCAGCGTCATTATGGTTAGAGAACCTAAGCTTTTCTTGGCCATTTCAGAACTTTCCACCCTCTTGTAATCTTGCAAAAGTTTATTCAAATTGTTATTTCTAAGTTTACTTTGAAAAATGTCAATATAAAATGTAATTGTACTGACTGAGGTTGATTTGTATGCATTGACTGACGCCATTGTAAAAACACACATTTCACCGTTTCAATTGATCCCCTCTTAAATAGAAAATGTATTATGATTCACGTCTCCTTGTGTGAACTGAAGACTGAAAACAGACTGGTAGTGTCTGTGTGAGAGAAAGAAAAGCCAGAGAGACAAAGTCTTTATGCAGATCAGAAAGTGTTCCCGGGGGCGACATGGTGTAGTAGCGTGAAGTTGCCACTAGACGCTGATCTACAGTTAGTTTAGCATTTCCCCCACTAATGGTTAAGGTTAGGATTGTGGGAGGGGAAGCTGATCCTAAATGTGTATAGCTCACTTAAAACACCTGCCCGGACATGATCGAGAGATCCTTATGGGCTTTATAACACTCTATCTCTCAACGTTGTGTTGTTGCGCCACACATATTGCAACGATAAATATGATACACACAGACTCTGGGCTTGCGAGTAACTTACTCACGGACAAACAAAACCCTTTCACGTCGGAGCATTTTTAGGACAAACAACTACTAATTACAAACCATTATGAGATAAGAAAAAAAAACGTCATCCGACTTGGGAGATTTGTCCTGGTTTCAGAATTACTATTTGGGATAAACAGAGATGTTCGGGACTGCCGGTGTAATCAAGGGACAAACGTTCACCCCGTGCCCCATTAAAAATCTACTAATGAGCAGAGAAGCGCAAACAGAAACTACAACAACAAAAGCCTATTAGGGTCTCCTGGCAGCGTCTTTAAAAATTAGGCAGATCGGAGTTGCCTGCTAATCACTGGAACCATGGTAAAGAAGCCAGAGTATTAGAAAGCTGTATTGTGCCGCTTGGCAGTTCACAGTTGCAGTGTGACGCATGTAAAAAGTCTCTACTGCATTTATTATTCATGGCACAATGAAATATGCTCTTTGGGAAACTCGTTGACTATTCATCTCTCCTGAAAGTGATGCTGACGTGTCAGTGGCAAACTCTTAGAAACTGATGTAAGTTGCTCGAGTATGATGTCAGTTCTCTTGACACATGCTCTTTAAAAAAGACACTATTCGCTTTTGAAAAGCATAAACACAATCCATTTCCCAACCCCCCGGGTTCCCAGAGTGACTTACCTCTCGACAGAAGGTGGTGATGTTCTCCCAGAGTTCCTTGGCTTCGCCCTCGTCGTTGCGCCGCCGTGCCTCCACGTGCATGCTCTCCCTCCTCTTCAGTGGCTTGGCCACCTTGCGCAGAGTCAGGTACTGCTGGGCCGTGTGGCATGCCGCGCAGTTCTTAGACTTGACGTCGTTGAGCAGCGTGCACGCCGGACAGCCCCACTGCTTCTCCTGCAGTAGCGTGCACGAGGAAGAGGAGGACGAGGACGATGAGGAAGAGGAGGAGGTGTTGGTGGCCGAGGGCGAGGGGTAGACCCGGGCTTGTTTTCGGGCCTTGTGTCCAGAAGACGATGAGGTGGAGGCTGAGGAGCAGGAGCAGGGGCCGGGGAGACCGCATTGCGGGCAGCAGCGAGAACTAGGCTCCTGGAAGCCATGCAGCTTGGAGGAACCGCAGGCCGAGCACTTGGACACCCCCGTGGGGTTGCGGAGGGTACATTTGGAGCAGGCCCAGGTGCTGAAGTCCGGACTGGAGGGGCTGGCCGGAGTAAAGCGCACCGTCTCGCAGCCCACCAGGTCGATGAGGTCGGCACCGGCCCGCGACGAGCGACATGCCTCACACTTGGACGAGCCGCTCAGGTTGGGCAAGGAGCATCCTGGGCACTTCCAAGTGGGGGCCGATGTAACGGGGGCGTGGGAGGTGTGATGGGGGTGGGGGCCGTCCTCCTCCTCCAGGATGCTGAGGCGCTTGCTGGGGAAGGAAGGCTCCTGAGGCTGGGCTTGCTTAGGCTTGGCAGGGCGGAGGGGAGGGCAGGGCGGAGGGGGCACGTAGGCCGTGGAGGGCGAAGTGGGGCTGGGGGCGTTGGGGTTAGGGTTGGGTGGCCGCCCTGGCGGGGGCACCTCTCTCCTGCTGCGGGGCACTGGGTTGTTCTGGAGAGAAGAGAAGGGAGTGAAAGGGGAGGAGAGTGGCGTAGGGGGCAAGTTGGTGTCGGGGGGCTCCTGGGGTTCGCAGGGGGCAGCTGCGGGGGGCGAGTCGTCTGTCAAGTCAATGAGGAGTGGAGGGGCGGAGGCCCCTGCTACGTGGACGGGAAACCCTAGCACGGGCGTGCGAACCTCGGGCACCACCAGCGCCTCGGGTGGGATCTTGGGCAGCGACAGTTTCCTTGGTCCCCCGCAGGCCGAACACGACAATGAAACAGGAGTATTATGAAGCGTGCATCGCGGGCACGCCCAGCCTGAGTGGTGGTGCTGCTGCCCCTCGAGTCCACCCAGACCGCTCAGTCCCCCCACCTCCCCGTTGCTCTCCGACCTCCTCAGCGCCTCCTCCTTGGCCGGCTGCTGCCCGCGGGGCTCCAGGAGAACCATGGGAGTCATGACTGGCGCCGAAGGCTGCGGTGGCGGGGGCAGGAAGCCGTTGGTGGTGGCGGCCATGGTTGTGGTCGGCGTGGGGGTGACCAACGAGGGTCCGAAGCCACAGACGGTGCAGGCGCCGGAGCCCTGGGGGTTGTTGAGGGTGCAGCGGGGGCAGGCCCAGCGTTGCTGCTCCTCGGTGCTGCTCAGCCTCAGGATCTGGTTGAGGTCGGGTTTCTGGCGCGGCGCCTCGCAGATGGAGCAGCGCGGCGCCACCCCCGCGTTCAGGAAGGTGCAGCGGCCGCATGACCACTCGCTGCCTTGCACTGCCGCCGCCATGGAGCCCGGGGACTGAGAGTGGCTGTATGAAAGAAAGACAGAAAGAGAAAGAAGAGGACGAGTGGGAGATGGGGAGCAGAAGTTAAAAGGGAAGTTTGGGATAAGTGGGGGGAGGGGGGGGGGAGTGAGGAGAGAAGATGGAAAGAGAGGGGGTGGGGGGGGGAGAGAGATTAGCCAGTGCAGTGGAATCAAAATCTCCCTCTTCGGGGAATTGAGGGCAGTAAATCCATGCACAATGCCTCTGTGATGAGAGGAGCCAGCCAGACAGCCAGGCAAACAGCCAGCCAGTCAGACAGACAGACGAAGCTGCTGCTGGTACTACTACGGGAGAATACTGAGTGAATCCTCTCACAAACATATACAATCCTCTCAGAACCATCCACCTGACTGACACTTATTGGAATGGAAAAACGCCGGGACCTTCTGATCTAGCACCTCCTATCATCCTCTCTCTGGTCAATGTTAATGGAGAGGACAGGAGTGGAGGGCCAAATAGAGTGAGAGTTAGAATCAAAGCAAAAAATGATTTTAAAATGTGCACTGACGGTTCTGTGTTAGCGTTTACGATTGGGGCTTTGGGCCTTCTGATGTGAAGACGAACTTCTGATCCAGGTTGATCCTCTTGGATCAAGATCCCTGTTGCCTAAATTTTTTTGTGCATAAAAAAAGCACCCCTTGTGTGCACTTCTGGTAATACAGTATACCCCGGTATGGTACTGAAAGGGTATGATGTCTGAAAATCTGGATACCACCCAAACCTAACTAGAATCACGTAGATGTGTTCATACAGCCCATCCTAGGGGACTAGCACTGTCGGCCACCTCTAGACTGTGCCCAGGCTGATGGAGGGACTGGGGGGCCCCTGGGGACACTCGACATGGGGTGCCGTTCGAGCGGGGCCCATAAATGCCACTGTCACTCAAAGCGCTCATGTGTGAACACTGCAACAGGGAGAGAAATGGACGAAGTGCTAAGAGCTAATGCCACTATCACCACGCTAGACTGCCCCGGCTGCCCCATTGGCTAGCATATCATCAACTGACCCAGTGGTTCTCGAACCTCTCCTCGGGGACTCACAGCCGTTCCATGCATTTGATCTATTCCAGAGCTGGCACACCTGATATTTAAATGTGTCAACTAATCATTAAGCCTTTGGCTAGTTGAATCAGGTGAGCTAGTTCAAAGCAACAACAATTGTGAAATGTCTGGGAGTCCCCGAGGAGAGGTTTGAGAACCACTGATCTGACCGACTCCGGCGCTTGCTGGCCCAAGAACATCTATTACTATTAATAATACAGCATTTATAGTGTTGTACGGTATACTGGTACCATGGGAATATCACAGTACCGAAACGTCACAATACTTATGATACCAACATTTTAGAATACTGTACCTTCGTACCGTTTTCTATGATACTACCATATTTTTCAGCCCTACCAATCTAAAGAAACTGCTGGCTCCTGTTATAAAATGTTTATAAAGTCAGTTTTGTTTAAACATTTTGTTGAATTTAAGCAAAAGCCACCGTCTCTTGTATACGCAGGTCCAATAACATCTATTTGACTTTCATGCACATATCAGGTGTGGCAGCTGTAATAGGCCAGCCGTAATCTCCTACCAGCACTCAACAAACCTGCTTCTCTCCGCATCCCGTACTAGCCCTTATTCACCTGCTTCTCTATGCAAACCCTACTAGCCCTCACTCACCTGCTTCTCTATGCATCCCTACTAGCCCTCACTCACTCACCTGCTTCTCTCCACATCCCCTACTAGCCCTCACTCACTCACCTGCTTCTCTATGCATCCCCTACTAGCCCTCGCTTCCCTGCTTCTCTATGCATCCCCTACTAGCCCTAACTCCCCTGCTTCACAATGCACCCCCTACTAGCCCTCAATCCCTTGCTTCTCTATGCATCCCCTACTAGCCCTCACTCGCCTGCTTCTCTATGCATTCTGTACTAGCCCTCACTACCTGCTTCTCTCCGTGTCCCCTACTAGCCCTCACTCACTCACATGCTTCCCTATGCATCTCCTACTAGACCTCAATCCCCTGCTTCTCTATGCATCCCCTACTAGCCCTCTCTCACTCACTCGCTTCCCTATGCATCCCCTACTAGCCCTCAATCACCTCCTTCTCTCCGCATCTCCTACTAGCCCTCACTCCTCTGCTTCTCTATGCATCCCCTACTAGCCCTCACTTACCTGCTTCACTATACATCCCCTACTAGCCCTCACTCCCCTGCTTCACTATGCATCCCCTACTAGCCCTCACTCACTCACCTGCTTCTTTATGCATCCCCCACTAGCCCTCACTCACTCAACTGCTTCTCTATGCATCCCCTACTAGCCCTCACTCCCCTGCTTCTCTATGCATTCCCCAATAGGCCTCACTCACCTGCTTCTCTATGCATCTCCTACTATCCCTCACTTACCTGTTTCTCTCCGCATCCCCTACTAGCCCTCACTCACCTGCTTCTCTCCGCATCCCCTACTAGCTCTCACTCCCCTGCTTCTCTATGCATTCCCTAATAGCCCTCACCCACCTGCTTCTCTATGCATCCCCTACTAGCCCTCACTCCACTGCTTCTCTATGCATCCCCTACTAGCCCTCACTCCACTGCTTCTCTATGCATCCCCTACTAGCCCTCACTCCCCTGCTTCTCTATGCATTCCCTATTAGCCCTCACTCCACTGCTTCTCTATTCATCTCCTACTAGCCCTCACTCCCCTGCTTCTCTATGCACTCCCTACTAGCCCTCACTTACCTGCTTCTCTATGCATCCCCTACTAGCCCTCACTCACTCACCTGCTTCTCTATGCATCCCCTACTAGCCCTCACTCACCTGCTTCCCCTACTAGCCCTCACTCACCTGCTTCTCTATGCATCCCCTACTAGCCCTCACTCCCCTGCTTCTCTATGCACTCCCTACTAGCCCTCACTCCCCTGCTTCTCTATGCATCCCCTACTAGCCCTCACTCCACTGCTTCTCTATTCATCCCCTACTAGCCCTCACTCCCCTGCTTCTTTATGCACTCCCTACTAGCCCTCACTTACCTGCTTCTCTATGCATCCCCTACTAGCCCTCACTCACTCACCTGCTTCTCTATGCATCCCCTACTAGCCCTCACTTACCTACTTCTCTATGCATCCCCTACTAACCTACTAGCTTCTCTATTCATCCCCTACTAGCCCTCACTCCCCTGCCTCTCTATGCACTCCCTACTAGCCCTCACTCCCTTGCTTCTCTTTGCATCCCCTACTAGCCCTCACTCCCCTGCTTCTCTATGCATTCCCTAATAGGCCTCACTCACCTGCTTCTCTATGCATCTCCTAATAGCCCTCACTTACCTGTTTCTCTCCGCATCCCCTACTAGCCCCCACTCACCTGCTTCTCTCCGCATCCCCTACTAGCTCTCACTCCCCTGCTTCTCTATGCATTCTCTACTAGCCCTCACTCACCTGCTTCTCTATGCATCCCCTACTAGCCCTCACTTCCCTGCTTCTCTATGCATTCCCTACTAGCCCTCACTCACTCACCCACCTGCTTCTCTATGCATCCCCTACTAGCCATCACTCACTCACCTGCTTCTCTCGGCATCCCCCACTAGCCCTCACTCACTCACCTGCTTCTCTCCGCATCCCCTACTAGCCCTCACTCACCTGCTTCTCTCCGTCCGCTCTTCACGCGCATCTTTTCCTCCGTCAGTTTAAAAAAGAGATCATTTTGCAGTAATGGCGAGCGAGGCTGTAGACCCAGACCCTGACGAGTCTTCTGTTGTTATATTCGTACATGTGTTACATTGGAGCTGTGCGCAAAGCGAGCAATTAAATATATGCTATAATTTCATCGCCTGTTGTAACCAAGGGCACTGACCAGTTTGTGTAGACTTTGCAAGTTCACTGTCGTGCAGCCTCTAAGTGCTAGAGAGGTAAAACACGTACAGCTTTACAGCAAAGGAAACAGCTTGTCTCTACCCATAACGGTTAAAAAACAAAATCACCCATATTACCTGAGATGCCTTTTCCCCCCACTCTATCGGGATTCACACGCATTTTATATAATTTCACAAACCAAGTCCTGGCCGTTTTAAACTAATCCCAGGCTGCTAATTATTAGTTTGATAAACAACTTTTTACAAATATGAGCAAATCAGCCATTCTATGCAGTGTGAAGTTAAATTCAATGTGCTGTATTGAGTAGAAGTGTGAATTTCAGTGACAGGTTGTTAGAGAACGTTTAGAAAACAGGAACAAGTGTCTGGACGAAGGGGCGAACGGGATGATAAGCCACAGTTTTTTTTATGTTCACTGTTAAATCGCGATACTACTCGGTATCATGATACTTGGCCTGGTACGTATCGTTTGTAAAATGTTGGTATCGTGACAACACTACAGCGTTACACATTTTCAATGCACGGTCCAGTGTTGTTATACAGTAGGAAAATACATCTATCTCGCCCTTTGTCTGTGTAAAAGTGTAGTAGAATTGACTGGAGGCTACATACTTTCGCATTTCCAATGAAACGGAGCCTATGGCGGTACAGAAATAACAGCGTATGTCCGATTCGGTTCTTTGTGATGATCATTGTAAAATGCACACGAAGCAGAACTGACTGTAGGATACATATCCTTAGAGGTGCGTATCGTCCCTTTTAAGACGATTCTGTGCACTCCTTTGAAAAGCATTGCGAGTCTATATTCCTTGTACTGTGTGTTTTATGCAATAGGGGAATATGAAAAACATTCTCTCTCAGATTGACAGCCATTGGACTGGCCCGGGTAGATCCCTCTGCTGCACTACAGCTCCACTGAAACACCATGTATCCTGGCCAGCTTATTGCCCTTAGTTCAACTCCATTAAACCCTTTCAGGCAGGAACACTGCTAAAACCCCAAGAGGTCCTTTTAGAGACCGCGCTCTCTCTCGCTCTACTCCTGTTCTCGCCATGGGTCCCAGAGGTTATAGAAGGGTCATTTGAAGCTGGGGAGGAAGTGGGAGAGGAGGAGTGACAAGAGGGTGGAGTGCAAATGCTGCTGTCGCGCTGTGTGTGTGTCCGCTAGTAGCCTGGGGCAGCGTGATGGGGAGGAAGTCACATCGCTTTGTGTCAGACGCCATTAGTGATCAGCTCTCACTGGCCTGGCCAGCACTCTACTCACCAACAGGGAATGGACTTAGTTACTATCTGGGAAGTATTTCTTTTTTCTTTTTGTAACCTTTATTTAATGGAAAGTTAACCCTCCAACACAGAGAGAAGTTAGGAAAACGCTGGACTTGGAGCAGAGTAAAAGAGAGCCTGATTAAGTCATCTTAACCCTAAGGACACTAACTGACAGGAAGAAAGTACCTGAAGGCCATTGTGCAAACATTCATCTTTCAAAAGATAGACATTACTAAAACACTAAAGAGGATAAGAGGTTTGGGGAATAGGCCCATCTCTAAAAGCACTAGGGTAACTCAGATTGGAGTCCAACTCATCTAACCAAAATAGTTCTGGGTGAAGGGCACTTTTCACCTAAAACAATGACAGCAGAAACTAGATTCATGCTAATCTGTCCTCACATTAGAGGTCTTCACGGGTCCAAAAAGACTACAGGTTAGTCGAGGTAATTTGTAAAGTGAATATGCATAGATATTAAACAGCGAGTAGCAGCAGTGTAAAAACAAGGGGGCGGGGTTAGGTGTCCATTTGAGTAATTGTTCAGCAGTCTTTTGGCTTGGGGGTAGAAGGAGCCATTTGGTGCTAGACTTGGCGCTCCGGTACCGCTTGCCATGCGGTAGCAGAGAGAACAGTCTATGACTTGGGTGACTGGAGTCTTTGACAATTTTTTGGGCCTTCCTCTGACACCACCTCGTATACAGGATGTCACTACCCTTTGTAGCGCCTTATGGTCAGATGCCGAACAGTTGCCATACCAAGCAACTGGTCAGGATGCTCTCGATGGTGCAGCTGTAGAACTTTTTGAGGATCTGGGGACCCATGCCAAATCTTTTCAGTCTCTTGAGGGGAAAAAGATGTTGTTGTGCCCTCTTCATGACTGTCTTGGTGTGTTTGGACCATGATAGTTTGTTCGTAATGTGGACACCAAGGAACTTGAAACTCTCAACCCGCTCCACTTCAGTGCCGTCGGTGAGAATGGGGGCCTGTTTCAGCCACACTCGTTGCTGACAGGTGTATAAAATAGAGCACACAGCCATGCAATCTCCATAGACAAACATGTATCAGTAAGTTGGTCTTACTGAAGAGCTCAGTGACTTTCAACGTGGCACCGTCATAGGATGCCTAACAAGTTAGTAGGTCAAATTTCTGCCATGCTAAAGCTTCCCCGGTCAACTGTAAGTGCTGTTATTGTAAAGTGGAAATGTTAAGGAGCAAAGTGGTAGTCCACACAAGCTCACAGTATGGGACAGCCAAGTACTGAAGCACGTAGTATGTAAAAATAGTCTGTCCTTGGATGCAATACTCACTATCAAGTTCCAAACTGCCTCTGGAAGCAACGTCAGCCTAAGATCAGCATGCGCAATGCCAAGCGTTGACTGGAGTGGTGTAAAGCTTGCCACCATTGGACTCTGGAGCAGTGGAAACGCGCTCTCTTGAGTGATGAATCACGCTACACCATCTGGCAGCCCAACGGACAGATCTGGGAATGGTGGATGAACGCTGTCTGCCCCAATGCATAGTGCCAACTGTAAAGTTTGGTGGAGGAGGAATAACGGTCTGGGGCTGTTTTTCCAAGCCCCTTAGTTCCAGTGAAGGGATACAATGACATTCTAGATGATTCTGTGCTTCCAAATTTGTGGCAACAGTTTGGGGAAGGCCATTCCTGTTTCAGCATGACAATGCCCCCATGAACAAAGCGAGGTCCATACAGAAATTCTTTGTTGAGATCGGTGTGGAAGAACTTGACTGGCCTGCACAGAGCCCTGACATCAAACACCTTTGGGATGAGTTGGAACGCGGACTACAAGCCAGGCCTAATCACCCAACATCAGTGGCCGACCTCACTAATGCTCTTGTGGCTGAATGGAAGTCCTTGCAGCAATGTTCCAGCATCTAATGGAAAGCCTTCACAGAAGAGTGGAGC
Organism: Salvelinus namaycush; assembly: GCF_016432855.1. Lineage (NCBI taxonomy): Eukaryota > Metazoa > Chordata > Actinopteri > Salmoniformes > Salmonidae > Salvelinus > Salvelinus namaycush. Next base: position 18,404,079 of record NC_052310.1, read on the forward strand.
CTGTAATAGCAGATAAGGGGGGGACCAACTCATATTAATGCCCTGGAATTTGGAATGAGATGTTTGACGAGCATTTTACATGACTTTTGGTCATGTAGTGTATATGTACAGTGCCGTCAGAAAGTATTCAGACCGCTTGACTTTTTCGACATTTTGTTAGGTTACAGACTTATTCTAAAATGTGTTAAATAGTTTTTTTCCCGCCTCATAAATCTACACACATGACAAAGCACAAACAGGTTTTTAGAAATGTTTGCTAATTTATAAATAAAACTGAAATATAACATTTACCTAAGTATTCAGACCCTTTACTCAGTACTTTGTTGAAGCACCTTTGGCAGCGATTACAGCCTGGAGTCTTCTTGGGTATGACGCTACAAGCTTGGCACTCCTGTATTTGGTCGTTTTTCCCACTCTTCTCAGTAGATCCTTCCAAGCTCAGTCAGGATGGATGGGGAGCGTCGCTGCACAGCTATTTTCAGGTCTCTCCAGAGACGTTTGATCGGGTTCAAGTTCGGGCTCTGGCTGGGGTACTCAAGGACATTCAGAGACTTGTCCTGAAGCCACTCCTGCATTGTCTTGGCTGTGTGCTTAGGGTCATTGTCCTTTTGGAAGGTGAACCTTCGCACCAGTCGGAGATCCTGAGCGCTCTGGAGCAGGTTTTCATGAAGGATCTCTCTGTACTTTGCTCCGTTCATCTTTGCCTCGACACTGACTAGTCGACTAGTCCCTGTCTCTGAACAACATCCCCACAGCACGATTATGCCATCACCGTGCTTCACCATAGGGATGGTGCCAGGTTTCCTCCAGACGTCACGCTTGGCATTCAGGCCAAAGAGATCAATCTTGGTTTCATCAGACCAGACAATCTTGTTTTTCATGGTCTGACAGTCTTTAGGTACCCTTTGGCAAACTCCATGTGCCCTTTAGTGAGGAGTGGCTTCCATCTGGCCACTCTACCATAAAGACCTGTTTTTGGAGTGCTGCAGAGATGGTTGTCCTTCTGGAAGTTCTCCAATCTCCAAAAAGGAACTCTGGAGCTCTGTCAGAGTGACCATTGGATTCATGGTCACCTCCCTGACCAAGGCCCTTCTCCCCCGATTGCTCAGTTTGTCTGGGCGGCCAGCTCTAGGAAGAGTCTTGGTGGTTCCAAACTTCTTCCTTTTAAGAATGATGGAGGCCACTGTGTTCTTGGGGACCTTCAATGCTGCAGAATTGTTTTGGTACCCTTCCCCAGATCTGTGACTCGACACAATCCTGTGTCTTGGAGCTCTATGCACAATTCCTTCGACCTCATGGCTTGGTTTTTGCTCTGACATGCACTGTCAACTGTGGGACTTTATATAGACAGGTGTGTGCCTTCCCAAATCATGTCCAATCAATTTAATTTACCACAGGTGGACTCCAATAAAGTTGTAGATACATACACCACCATTCAAAAGTTTGGGGTCACTTAGAAATGTCCTTGTTTTTGAAAGAAAATCCAATTTTTTGTCCATTAAAATAACATCAAATTGATAGGAAATACAGTGTAGACATTGTTAATGTTGTAAATGACTATAGTAGCTGGAAACAGCTGATTTTTTATGAAATATCTACATAGGCGTACAGAGGCCCATTATCAGCAACCATCACTCCTGTGTTCCAATGGCACGTTGTGTTAGCTAATCCAAGCTAATCATTTTAAAAGGCTAACTGATCATTAGAAAATCATTTTCCAATTATGTTAGCACAGCTGAAAACTGTTGTTCTGATTAAAGAAGCAATAAAGCTGGCCTTCTTTAGACTAGTTGAGTATCTGGAACATCAGCATTTGTGGGTTCGAATACAGGCTCAAAATGGCCAGAAATAAAGAACTTTCTTCTGAAACTCGTCAGTCTATTCTTGTTCTGAGAAATGAAGGCTATTCCATGCGAGAAATTGCCAAGAAACTGAAGATCTAGTACAACGCTGTGTACTACTCCCTTCACAGAACAGTGCAAACTGGCTCTAACCAGAATAGCAAGAGGAGTGGGAGGCCCTAGTGCACAACTGAGCAAGAGGCCAAGTACATTAGAGTGTCTAGTTTGACAAACAGACCCCTCACAAGTCCTCAACTGGCAGCTTCATTAAATAGTACCCGCAAAACACCAGTCTCAACGTCAACAGTGACGAAGCAACTCCGGGATGTTGGCCTTCTAGGCGGAGTTGCAAAGAAAAAGCCATATCTCAGACTGGCCAATAAAAATAAAAGATTAAGATGAGCAAAAGAACACAGACACTGCACAGAGGAACTCTGCCTAGAAGGCCAGCATCCCGGAGTCGCCTCTTCACTGTTGACGTTGAGACTGGTGTTTTGCGGGTACTATTTAATGAAGCTGCCAGTTGAGGACTTGTGAGGCGTCAGATGGTGAATGGATGACCTCCACATGTGTAGTTCCCGCCGTGAAGCATGGAGGACGAGGTGTGATGGTGTGGGGGTGCTTTGTTGGTGACACAGTCAGTGATTTATTTAGAATGCAAGGCAAACTTAACTAGCATGGATACTACAGCATTCTGCAGTGATAAGCCATCCCATCTGGTTAGCGCTTAGTGGGACTATCATTTGTTTTTCAACAGGACAATGACCCAAAACACACCTCCAGGCTGTGTAAGGGCTATTCGACTAGGAGAGTGATGTAGTGCTGCATCAAATTACGTGGCCTCCACAATCACCCGACCTCAACCCAATTGAGATGGTTTGGGATGAATTGGACCACCGAGTGAAGGAAAAGCAGCCAACAAGTATTCAGCATATGTGGGAACTAGAGGTCGACCGATTAATCGGAATGGCCGATTTCATGTTTTCATAACAATCGGTAATCGGCATTTTTGGACACCGATCATGGCCGATTATATTGCACTCCATGAGGAGACTGCGTGGCAGGCTGACTACCTATTATGCGAGTGCAGCAAGGAGCCAAGGTGCTAGCTAGCATTAAACGTATCTTATAAAAAACAATCAATCTTAACATAATCACTAGTTAACTACACATGGTTGATGATATTACTAGTTTATCTAGCTTGTCCTGCGTTGCATATAATCGATGCGGTGCCTGTTAATTTATCATTGAATCACAGCCTACTTCGCCAAACGGGTGATTTAACAAGCGCATTCACGAAAAAAGCACTGTCGTTGCACCAACGTGTACCTAACCATAAACATCAACGCCTTTCTTAAAATCAATACACAAGTACAGTGGGGCAAAAAAGTATTTAGTCAGCCACCAATTGTGCAAGTTCTCCCACTTAAAAAGATGAGAGAGGCCTGTCCAGAAAATCACATTGTAGGATTTTTAATGAATTTATTTGCAAATTATGGTGGAAAATAAGTATTTGGTCAATAACAAAAGTTTATCTCAATACTTTGTTATATACCCTTTGTTGGCAATGACAGAGGTCAAACGTTTTCTGTAAGTCTTCACAAGGTTTTCACACACTGTTGCTGGTATTTTGGCCCATTCCTCCATGCAGATCTCCTCTAGAGCAGTGATGTTTTGGGGCTGTTGCTGTGCAACACGGACTTTCAACTCCCTCCAAAGATTTTCTATGGGGTTGAGATCTGGAGACTGGCTAGGCCACTCCAGGACCTTGAAATGATTCTTACGAAGCCACTCCTTCGTTGCCCGGACGGTGTGTTTGGGATCATTGTCATGCTGAAAGACCCAGCCACGTTTCATCTTCAATGCCCTTGCTGATGGAAGGAGGTTTTCACTCAAAATCTCACGATACATGGCCCCATTCATTCTTTCCTTTACACGGATCAGTCGTCCTGGTCCCTTTGCAGAAAAACAGCCCCAAAGCATGATGTTTCCACCCCCATGCTTCACAGTAGGTATGGTGTTCTTTGGATGCAACTCAGCATTCTTTGTCCTCCAAACACGACGAGTTGAGTTTTTACCAAAAAGTTATATTTTGGTTTCATCTGACCATATGACATTCTCCCAATCTTCTTCTGGATCATCCAAATGCTCTCTAGCAAACTTCAGACGGGCCTGGACATGTACTGGCTTAAGCAGGGGGACACGTCTGGCACTGCAGGATTTGAGTCCCTGGCGGCGTAGTGTGTTACTGATGGTAGGCTTTGTTACTTTGGTCCCAGCTCTCTGCAGGTCATTCACTAGGTCCCCCCCGTGTGGTTCTGGGATTTTTGCTCACCGTTCTTGTGATCATTTTGACCCCACGGGGTGAGATCTTGCGTGGAGCCCCAGATCGAAGGACATTATCAGTGGTCTTGTATGTCTTCCATTCCCTAATAATTGCTCCCACAGTTGATTTCTTCAAACCAAGCTGCTTACCTATTGCAGATTCAGTCTTCCCAGCCTGGTGCAGGTCTACAATTCTGTTTCTGGTGTCCTTTGACAGCTCTTTGGACTTGGCCATAGTGGAGTTTGGAGTGTGACTGTTTGAGGTTGTGGACAGGTGTATTTTCTCTTACGTTCTGTGCAACAGAGTCAGGGTATATGCAGCAGTTTGGGCCGTCTAACTCGTTGCGAACTGTGTGAAGACTATTTCCTCCTAACAAAGACAGCCAACTTCGCCAAACGGGGGATGATTTAACAAAAGCGCATTTGCGAAAAAAGCACAATCGTTGTACGAATTTACCTAACCATAAACATCAATGCCTTTCTTAAAATCAACACACAGAAGTATATATTTTTAAACCTGCATATTTAGTTAAAAGAAATTCATGTTAGCAGGCAATATTAAACTAAGGAAATTGTGTCACTTCTCTTGCGTTCATTGCACGCAGAGTCAGGGTATATGCAACAGTTTGGGCAGCCTGGCTCGTTGCGAACTAATTTGCCAGAATTTTATGTCATTATGACATAACATTGAAGGTTGTGCAATGTAACAGCAATATTTAGACTTATGGATGCCACCCGTTAGATAAAATACAGAACGGTTCCATATTTCACTGAAAAAATAAACGTTTTGTTTTCGAAATGATAGTTTCTGGATTTGACCATATTAATGACCTAATGCTCGTATTTCTGTGTGTTATTATATTATAATTAAGTGTATGATTTGATAGAGCAGTCTGACTGAGCGGTGGTAGGCAGCAGCAGGCTCGTAAGCATTCATTCAAACACTTTACTGCGTTTGCCAGCAGCTCTTCGCAATGCTTGAAGCATTGCGCTGTTTATGACTTCAATCCCGAGAAAAGGCTGGCAATCTATTAGAACATCCAATAGTCAAAGGTATATGAAATACAAATGGTATAGAGAGAAATAGTCCTACTGTTCTACAACCTAAAACTTCCTACCTGGGAATATTGAAGACTCATGTTAAAAGGAACCACCAGCTTTCATATGTTCTCATGTTCTGAGCAAGGAACTTAAACGTTAGCTTTTTTACATGGCACATATTGCACTTTTACTTTCTTCTCCAACAATTTGTTTTTGCATTATTTAAACCAAATTGAACATGTTTCATTATTTATTTGAGACTAAATACATTTTATTGATGTATTATATTAAGTTAAAATAAAAGTGTTCATTGTTCATTCAGTATTGTTGTAATTGTCATTATTACACATATAACACTTCTTTGGTTACTACATGATTCCATATATGTTATTTCATAGTGTTGATGGTCTTCATTATTATTCTACAGTGTAGAAAATAGTAAAAATAAAGAAAAACCCTTGAATGAGTAGGTGTGTCCAAACTTTTGACTGGTACTGCATATATTACACTGAGTGTACAAAACACTAGGACCACCTGCTCTTTCCATGACTGACTGACCAGGTGAATCCAGGTGAAAACTATGATCCCTTATTGATGTCACCTGTTAACTCCACTTCAAATCAGTGTAGATGACAGGTTAAATAAGTATTTTTCAGTCTTGAGACAATTGAGACATGGATTGTCCACGTGTGCCATTCAGAGGGTGAATGGGCAAGATAAAAATTGTAAGTGTCTTTGAACGGGGTATGGCAGCAGGTGCCAGGCGCACCGGTTTGAGTGTGTCAAGAACTGCAACGCTACTGGGTTTTTCATGCTATCATGTATCAAGAATGGTTCACCACCCAAAGGACATCCAGCTAACTTGACAACTGTCGGAAGCATCGGAGTCGACACGGGCCAGCATCCCTGTGGAACGCTGTCGACACCTTGTAGTCCGTGCCCCGACGAATTGAGGCTGTTCTCAGGGCAAAAGTGGGTGCAACTCAATATTAGCGGACCGCGGTACACCATTTGAGTATGGCTTCTACATGGCTAAGTGGAGGAGCCCCATACTAGGGAGTGAGAGCATGTTCACACCCACACACACACAAGCACAGGCACACACACTTGCTCTTCACAGCCCTGTATGCTTCCACTTGGAGGGGAGGAACTGAGGATGACAACACAACAACAAAGGGACACAGGTTTTGTCAGACAGAATTCCCTCTCTGGCCATTTTAATAACTGTCAGATCTTCTGCATCACCAAAAGCTATACTGTCAGCCAAGGAGTGCCACTGTCAAATCAATTGATTTGGTGCTCACCGGAGCAACGTGATGATGAACTCATTAAATGGTACTCGTCCGTAGCGGCCGTTGAGGGATTCCTATTGATTTTATCACTTTTTTTTTAATTGTCATCCGTTACGGGATTCATAATAGTAAGAGTGGCTCATTATTTTGCAGTGAAGCATTATTAAATCGAACTAATGGAGAGATCATGATATGGCATAGCCTGTGGTACAAACTGTCGCTTCTTGCACTGATGTGACGCACGCACGCACGCGCACCCCTTCTGTCCTTGGCCTTGTGTTTAGTGGAGCTGTTCTAAAAGTGCCCACTTCAGCTCCTTAGTGTGGCGGACCTGGGCTCTGGGCCAAGAGCTCACAGTGGCAGAGAGAACTGCAAGATGACTCCTTTCCTGCACAAAACCCCTGCTGCGTTCACATTTGTTTCCACCGGCCACCCTGCAGCCAAGCTGCCCATTATACTCCTCCTCATCTTCATTCACTGTAGCCCTGAGGAGAGGACGCTAGATGCATCACTGACACTGGGTTCCTGAACCAATCACAGAGCTTGTCAGTGAACTAGAAAAGCGTGCAAAACACCCACCCTCCTGTAATGAGGAGATGGAAAAGGTAGATGGAGTGAGGTTAGGGTTAGTGGTTAGGAGTAGGGTGAACAGAGGAATGAATGTTAAATAGTGGGGTAGATTATATCCAGAAAAGGTAGTGAACACTAGGAATAAAGGGACGAACAAAGAGGGGAGAAGAATAGAGTCTCCAATGGAAGGACCGGATAAGAGGTCAACGGTTAAGGGACGGAAGGCCAGGTTAGAAGCGGTCTGGTCAGTGCTGCAGGCAGCGATGATGGAGTATGCCACCATAGCCGGCTGGCTGTGCCCCACATTCTGAGCGTCGGTGTGAGAGCCAATGAGCCGAGCCGCCAACGGCTTCCCCCGCCTCGCCGTTAGACATTTGGCCTTTGTGTGACAGTCATTAGCGCTGCCTTTCCAAGGTTGGCCCACAGCCCAGTGCCTCAGCCTGTGGAGAAATATTACCCTCCTTGGCCACCGGGGGAACTGTTTGTTTGTTTCTATTCGTCACAACATTAAAAAGGGACAAATGCCAACACCAAGGGATTGGCCTAATCACACTATCCTTGCCAAGTAAGAATAAAAGGCATAGGCCTAAATAGATAAACGATTGCACAGTATTGCTCACATATTTAGCATATAATGCTAAATACTTTCCAACAATAGTGATTCAGCAGATAGACTATTATATTTATTTACTTGACATTTACTTCTTAGAATTCAGAGTAACCGTTTTTTGTAACGTCCGCATATTCACATGTTCAAAGGAGATGGTCATTTTCCTTTAACTCGGTACAATAAATATATACTTTCCCCACCCTTTTTTTATTACTCAAAGAAAGTGAGCAGGATCTATCTAAGTGGTGTGGGAGAATGCTTTGGTTGCAACATAAATGAAATGTACTGCCTCTTAAATAGCCATCCCTACGAGCCATATTCTGGAAGACAAATAAAGCATCCGTTTTTGCTGTGGATTCTCCAAACCTCCATTATTCTGTGAAGATGGGGAAACCACGGCGCAATTACAAAGTAAATATGCACAGCAGTATACACAGTGCATTCGTAAAGTATTCAGACCCCTTGACTTTACACATTTTGTTACGTTACAGCCTTATTCTAAAAATGATGACATATCTCCCCCCTCAATCTACCTTACAATACCCCATGATGACAAAGCGAAAACCAGTTTAGACATTTCTGCACATTTATATATAAAAAATAAAAATACCTTATTTACATAAGTATTCAGACCCTTTGCTGTGCGACTCAGGTGCATCCTGTTTCCATTGATCATCCTTGAGAAGTTTTTACAACTTGTTTAGAGTCCACCTGTGGTCAATTCAATTGATTGGGCATGATTTGGAAAGGCACACACCTGTCTATATAAGGTCCCACAGTTGACAGTGCATGTCAGTGCAAAAACAAAGCCATGAGGTCAAAGTAATTGTCCGTAGAGCTCCGCGACAGGATTGTGTTGAGGCACAGATCTGGGGAAAAGTACCAAAACATTTCTGCAGTTTTGAAGGTCCCCAAGAACACAGTGGCCTCCATCATTCTTAAATGGAAGAAGTTTGGCCAAACTGAGCAATCGGGGGAGAAGGGCCTTGGTCAGGGAGGTGATCAAGAACCCGATTGTCACTCTGACAGACCTCCATAGTTCCTCTGTGGACAACCATCTCTGCAGCAATCCACAAATCAGGCCTTTATGGTAGAGTGGCCAAACGGAAGCCACTTCTCAGTAAAAATGCACATGACAGCCCATTTGGAGTTTGCCAAAAGGCACCTAAAGGACTCTGACCACGAGAAACAAGATTCTCTGGTCTGATGAAACCAAGATTGAGCCCTTTAGCATGATTCTTTTAAATTTATTTCACATTTATTTAACCAGGTAGGCCAGTCGAGAACAAGTTCTCATTTACAACTGCGACCTGGCCAAGATAAAGCAAAGCAGTGCGCCAAAAACAACAACAAGCGTCACGTCAAGAGGAAACCTGGCACCATCCCTACGGTGAAGCATGGTGGTGGCAGTACAATGCTGTGGGGATGTTTTTCAGTGGCAGCGACTGGGAGACTAGTCAGGATCGAGGGAAAGATGAACGGAGCAAAGTACAGAGAGATCCTTGATGAAAACCTGCTCCAGAGCGCTCAGGACCTCAGACTGGGGCGAAGATCCACCTTCCAACAGGACAACGATCCTAAGCACACAGCCAAGACAACACAGAAAAGGATTTGGGACAAGTCTCAATGTCCCGGAGTAGCCCAGCCAGAGCCCGAACTTAAACCCGATCAAACATCTCTGGAGAGATCTGAAAATAGCTGTGCAGCAACTCTCCCCATCCAACCTGACAGAGCTTGAGCGGATCTACAGCGAAGAATGGGAGAAACTCCCCAAAAACAGGCATTCCAAGCTTGTAGCGTCTTACCAAAGAACATTTGAGGTTGTAATCCCTGCCAAAGGTGCTTCAACAAAGTACTAAGTAAAGGGTCAGAATACTTACGTAAATGTAATATTTCAGTTTTTTTGCAAACATTTAGAAAATTCAGTTTTTCCTTTGTCATTATGGGGTATTGTGTGTAGATTGATGAGGTAAAAAAGTAATTTAATACATTTTAGAATACGGCTGTAATGTAACAAAATGTGGAAGAAGTGAAGGGGTCTGAATACTTTCCCGAATGCACTGTAAGCCTCCTCTCCACTGGCTGCAAAAAAATTCAATAAATTCAGACACAAAGAGAAGAAGGAAAAGGGCAGAGACAAGGCAGCCATTCTTCAGAGTCTTGTGCTTATCATGAAAGAATAAAGCTTGATGAAAAAAAAAAAAAAAACTTGCTGGATGTTTCATAAATCAGTGGTTTGTTCCGAGAGAGCCCTCGTCTGAGGACACAACGCTAATGGGGTCGCTCTTCAGACGACGCGGATCTCCTTTGTTGCGACTCATCTCTCACATAAACGTCAAGGACGTCTCCCTTTAACTAGCACTGCTTGACAGTTCTTTTGATAATAAGGTCGTAAAAAAAAACATGATATCAAATACGACGTTGGCTTCTACTGCGACGACACTTGAGAATACCAGGAACAGCTAGGCCAAGCAGTAGAGAAACCGCAGTCTGGAATTTCTGGACAATGATGAACATGTCGGCTAATCATGCAGGATGCTAATCCATATAGCCTATACGTGGTGGTGATAATTAGCTGCACCGCTAAAAGCTTTTCCTCATAGGTTCCTCTGTGGCTGGCTACAGGGCATCCTGGCCCGATCATTGGGTGGATGTAGTGGTGTGCTGTTCCCAGCCTCAGTCCCCTGGGGGGGCTAGCTGCTGGTTAATAATTCAGGCAATCCATTAGGGCTGTGACGATACCACAATCGCAATATTTTTTTCCATGGCAAAAATGAAAACACAAAGCAGACCTAACTCTTTGGTCCTTTAAAAACCTGTTGTATGTAAAATAGGTCATGCATAGCTTGGGAAATAAATGAAAGGTGACTCTGGATGACAACATAATGATGCTCGTTTCCAACATGAGGCCTGTTTTCCTGAAGAAGTTCAATCTGCTTCGTGTTTTATTTCCGTGCCACCATATTAATGAGTATTGGGACACTGGTATCGTCCCGGCCCTACAATCCATACAGCACGGCCGCTAAGGACAAGACTGTCACTGGGTCTGGGACTGCTGGGACTGCTGGGCCTGCTGGGCCTGCTGGGCCTGCTGGGCCTGCTGGGCCTGCTGGGCCTGCTGGGACTGCTGGGACTGCTGGGACTGCTGGGACTGCAAGGTCTGACAGCAAGGATCCTGGTGTTGGGGATTTTTATATATTCAAGTATGAAGTGTAAAATCAGGGAAGAGGCAGGACAATGACATAAAAGGCAAAATAAGAAGTTATTTACAATGCCTAGGAGCAAGAGTTTGACAGCTATAACAAATAAAAGCAGGGGTTAAAGCAAGAATAACTAACTGCACCGCCCTCAACCTCAAGGCTCTCCAGAGGGTGGTGCGGTCTGCACAGCGCATCACCGGGGGCAAACTACCCCTACATCACCCGATGTCACAGGAAGGCCAAAAAGATCATCAAGGACAACAACCCGAGCCACTGCCTGTTCACCACGCTGTCATACAGAAGGCGAGGTCAGTACAGGTGCATCAAAGCTGGGACCGAGAGACTGAAAAACTATCTCAAGGCCATCAGACTGTTAAACAGCCATCACTAACAAAATGCTGCCAAAATACTGACTCAAATCTCTAGCCACTTTAATAATTAAAAAGTGGCCTCTCGCGCCTCGAGAGGAATATTTCTCTAGCAATGAAAACACAACAAGCTGACTTGGTAAATAGGTCAACTATTCTACTTTGGGGTCGTCCGATTTTGTTAGACTAAAATTACATGGCAAAAATGGTAGCACAGGAAAGTTACATCCTGCGTTATAAAGTATAGGCATTGAATTGCTTTGCTAGCAGCTAGAGCAGGCTGCACACCACTGTTTGAGTTACGCGCTGCTGTGGTGCGCATTATATATTATTTTATCCCCTTCATCTGAACATCAGCAACAATCATGCATGTCAGTTTAGTGCACCATAGCTTAAAAGTGAATATAAAATATTTGAGAATAAATTTTTTGGGGGAATATATTTTGTAGAACAGACATGCTTCTGTATTAGGCTGTGATCGCCATACCCAAACTTAACCCCCTGCATAAAAGGATACATCATATCTGAAGATGAAGGCCTGACTTCAGTTTCTATCCCTTCAATCTATCAGCATGCTAGATGCTACTTTATTATGCCATTTCAGCATTGGGGGGCACAATATATTTAGGGAATGTAGGCCTTTTTTCTGCTGCCCGCTGGGGCTAAGACAGCGGAGGCCCAGCCATGGCGAGCTGTGCCCACATAAGAATGGAGCTTCAGCAGGTAATTAGCCCGAGTTACCTTCGCTTAGCGTAGCCGACGCTGGAGGAGACACTAAGGGGTAAGGTCACACTCACAGGGAACTGATGGATACAGCTACCATCTGCCAGAGGGACACTCTGTGTAGCTTCCCTGAGGGGGATGAACTTGAAGATGTGGTAGTGGCTTCTTTCACACCTCACAGCTATGGAAATTAATCACTTACACTTACAGCACACTGACCAGTAAGCTCTTTATAGTGATTTCTCTCGGGGGGGGGGCTTTTTATCCCCAATTTCATGATAACCAATTGGTAGTTACAGTCTGCAACTCCCGTACGGACTCGGAGAGGCGAAGGTCAAGAGCCATGCATCCTCCAAAACACGACCCCGCCAAGCCGCACTGCTTCTTGACGCACTGCTTGCTTGACCCGGAAACCGCACCAACGTGTCGGAGGAAACACCGTACGGCTGGCGACGAAAGTCAGCGTGCATGCGCCTGGCTGCCACAAGGAGTCGCTAGAGCACGATGGGACAAGGACATCCCACCAGCCCAAACCCTCCCTTAATACAGGCGACGCTGGGCCAATTGTGCGCCGCCTCAAGGGTCTCTCAGTCGCGGCCGGATGCGACACAGCCCGGGATTAAACCCAGATCTGTAGTGACGCCTCTAGCACTACGATGCAGTGCCTAATACCGCTGCACCACTCGGGAGGCCCCTTCATAGTTATTTCTGCTTTACAAATGAGTAAAGCAAGTGGTTGAATCAATGGCCAAATATCCTTTGATCTAGAGTGTGTAGATCATACATCTGAAGGATAGAAACAGTGTTCAAATCGAGGGATACGTTGGAACATGCCTAACGTCACTGGCATTCAACTTCCTAAAGAATTTGTTAAGCTCAGGAATGCCATCTACCCTACGGCAAACCAACTCATTAAGCAGCGGGACTTATTCATGGGACTTTACTGCTCTGTTCACCGCTTCCTAGCGAGATTTCTCCCAGTCTGAGATTAAAGCAAACCTTTTCCACTTGAAAGTCTTTTTTTTTGATGGCGTTCCTCATTCCCTCCCTTCCACTCCCTGTCTGTCAAGAGAGGAAATGATGAGTCAGGCAGGGCCTGAGACTCGAGGATTAGCTTGAAGAGCCTCTTCTGTAACCGGCAGGTAAAGCATTCTGGCACCGACATGACTCACTCGAGCGGTTGGCTTCACTGATAAGACAGTTTTCCCTTCTGCTCCCTCCGCCCCCTTACGTTCCTGTCCCTATTGTGGTGGAGCAAATTAACACTGTGTGATGGTAGAGGGGAGTCGTGCGACGAAATCTGAGCATGGCCAGACTTACGGCAATACTTTTGTTCTGCTCTGCCCACAGACGTCAATTCAACGTCTATTCCACGTTGGTTCAACGTCATTTCATTGCAATGACGTGGGAAAAAATGCTGATTCAACCAGTGTGTGCCCAGTGGGTGGTGGCTCAGAGCCGAGTCAAAGAAAGACGGGGAGTAAGAGTACATTTCCACTCTACTCATCAGATTCTACAGACAACACTAGTGACAGACTCCTCTCTACTACAGTATGAGCAGAGGACTGAGGCTCAAGACATTGAGGACTACAGTGATAGCAGACAGAACCTCAGCTGTGACACACTGAAACTGGTGACTCGAGACAGAGGGCTTGATGACATTGAGACTTGGTCAGTGTAGACGGACACTCTGGTGATAAGTGAGAGGAATGAAAGTAAGACACTGAACTGAAGCTTTCGTGACAATTTGACTAAGTGATTAAGGCTAAAGTGTTAGCGGTAGAAGCTGGAAAGCTTCGGTAGCAATGTACTGGGAGGGAGACATCGACAACAGGGGTCTTTTCAACAGGTCTCCTTGAGCCACTTAAACATTCAAAACCACACAACTGACTGTGTGGTAACAGAAGAGAGAAGAAGTATCCTGCACTTCGTAATAATGGTCCTTCTTCTAAAGAGGGCAATATGGTAACTGTCAAAATAAAAAAATGGGGCTTTGTATGAACGCCAGGTCATAGATTTATAGCATATCAAGACCTAAATATGTTTGGCTTCTTTCTCTAGGTGTAAACAGCTGGATGTACTTCAGTATAACGTAACCCATGGCTTCTGGTGATAGTACAGAGACAAAACTCATCAGCTCTTGCCCCATATGCAGATGAATAATGATCCAAGCACTACTTAGCTGATAGAACAGTAACCTTACCGAGTAGCAAGTCCCTGAGAATGTTCTTACCGGAAGGGGAGTCTGTAGCTTTACAAGCTGGAACGAGAATCTGTGGCTTTCCGAACCCAACAAAACATTTTTTTTTAAAACACCTGACCTCTGGCTGTACTGTTTGTGAATATTTCACGACCGGCGCTCATTTTTGATGGGTGAATCTGTCAGTGGGGGAGACAGCTGCAGACGTTTGAATCTCTAAACAGAGAAAACTGTCCGACCGGGTTTCAGCAGACAAGGTGTTGCAGAGTAGGGTTGGGTGGTATACCGTATATACCATATCCCGGGGTATTTTGAAATCCCATCAGTATGATTTTTCAATGCTGTTAATACTTCTATTTGATATATTAGTACTTTTTAAACAAATACCTGCAATCAACTTGTGCACTAGGTAATAGATAAAGCATCTCGCATTCATCATTTTGCCTGTCAGACAATTTTTTCATTATGAAGCTTACCGGAACTAGTTAAACGAAACAGCTGTTTGAGCCAGTCATGTGTGTTTGTTTACAAAGAAGCACAACGAGCAAAAATGGGAGCTTTGTGAGGTGAGTCACTTCTGCAGCACAATTTAAGTGAGGTTATCAAGTAACACTTGTATGAAATGTACAAATGTTTGCCAGCTATATATCTTATTAAGTTAACTATCTATCTAAGACGTGCCAAATAAATTCTCTCCAACTGGGTTTCGTTAACTTGCTAATGTTAGCTAAGTGGCTAAGGTTAACTTGCAAGTTCAAGCTTCATGGTAACAGCAACAGAAACAATCATCTTCTGGATTAAGATCCCTGCTGTTTGTTTTATGCGTTCTGCAAACTTCATTTTGCGATACTTGCATAACTTTATGAGCTGGGCTGTCTGTCTTAGTAGTAAATGTTTGCATGGGCTTGTTAGCATTTCCCTAGCACCCGCTATGGGGATTCCTTAGTACTAGTTAGCATTTTGGTAGCATTCTGGTAAGTTGTATTTTTGGCGGGGGTTTTACGTTTGCAAAAAAAGAATTGCGCCCCTTGTTTCACTACCGGTAATACGGTCTATCGCGGGATGGCACAGGCACGGTAAGAAGGTATGTAAATCTGGATACCGCTCAACCCTATTGCAGAGACAGAGAACCATGCATGGACGGATGGGGCAAGAAGCTCTGTCTTTCAGGAGAAGGAAGAGGAAGAAATATCAGGGGCACAGGCATCGCATGATGTTGTGCCGCTAATCTGATGTTCCTAACAAGCACTCGAGCCTCACAGGCAGCGTTGGTGCTGACAGTGCATCCGTCAACCAGGAAGGAGCTTCGGAATGGGGAGTTGCAAAACTGAGCTTTATTCTCCACAATTACCCTCTGAATTCAACAATTATCAGGAAAGATCAGTGAAAATAATTTGCACAGAAAAAGTCCCCAATCCAAATTGGCTTCAATTAAGCATTACTGGATATTTAGTTGAACAGAGTAGCTGGAGTAGGATATTCTGAGGGTGGTGGCAGTTTGCTTGTCCCTCTTTTTGTTCGAGATACATATAGTAAGATATCTACGGAACATACGTTATGATCTCCATGGAAACAGGGAGGCAACTCTAAAATCATAACACAGATGGCGTTAACTTCTCTAGGATAGGGGGCAGCATTCGGAATTTTGGATGAAAAGCGTTCCCAAATTAAACTGCCTGCTACTCATGCCCAGAAGCTAATAGTAGATTTGGATAGAAAACACTCTGAAGTTTCTAAAACAGTTTGAATCATGTCTGTGACTATAACAATACTTATTTGGCAGCCAAAACCCCGAGGACAAACCATTCAGATGTTTTTTTTTTGAGGTCACTCTCTTTTCAATGGGTTTTCATTGGGAATCCAGATTTCTAAGGGACCTTCTTGCAGTTCCTATTGCTTCCACTTGATGTCAACAGTCTTTAGAAATTGGTGGAGGTTTTTCCTTTGAGGAATTAAGAAGTAACACTGTTTAGAATGAGGGTAGAGGGAAGTGTACTCTGTTAGAGGCACGTGGCCTGAAAGCTAGCTACACTTTGTTTTCCTCCGGTATTGAACACAGTATATCCCGTCTTCAATTTTATCGATTATTTACGTTAAGAAATACCTAAAGTTGTATTACAAAAGTAGTTTGAAATGTTTGGACAAAGCTTACAGGTAACTTTTGCAGTCATGTTGTGCGAGTTGGAACCAGTGTTTTTCTGGATCAAACGCGCCAAATAAATGGACATTTTGGATATATATCGACGGAATTAATCGAACAAAAGGACCATTTGTGATGTTTATGGGACATATTGGAGTGCCAACAGAAGAAGCTCGTCAAAGGTAAGGCATGAATTATATCTTTATTTCTGCGTTTTGTGTCGCGCCTGGAGGGTTGAAATATGATGGTCTGTGTTTGTTTGCTTGGTTGCTATCCTCAGATAATAGCATCGTTTGCTTTCGCCGTAAAGCTTTTTTGAAATCTGACATGTTGGCTGTATTCAATACAAGTGTAGCTTTAATTTGGTATATTGAATGTGTGATTTCATGAAAGTTTAATTTTTATAGCAATTTATTTGAATTTGGCGCTCTGCATTTTCACTGGATGTTGGCCAGTTGGGACGCTAGCGTCCCACATATCCCAGAGAGGAAAATATACCAACACTTCGGGTGAGTCAATGCACTTACAAAGTGCACAACAAAACCGTGCATGTGTGCTGAATCCATTTTCCCTAAGTAATGGCGCCGGAGGAGATGCCTGACGTTCTACGTTCTCCTAACCAATTGTGCATGTTTTTTCGCATTATTTGTAACTTATTTTGTACATAATGTTTCTGCCACCAGCTTGTATGACCGAAAAGAGCTTCTGGATATCAGGACAGAGGTTACTCACCTCATACTGGACAAAGATTTGTTTATTTAACGAGTCAGACACGAAGGATTTACTTCAGACACCGGACAAGGCCCAAATCCCCGTCAATCGCTTGAAGTAGAGATGGAGATATCGGGGAAGTAGGTCGGGGTGCCTTGTAAGGATCCGACGGCGAGTGGGTAATCTGCCTCTACCATCAGTCCTATTAGCCAATGTGCAATCATTGGATAATAAAATGGATGAGCTCCGATCAAACTAACCTACCAACGGGACATTAAAACTGTAATATCTTATGTTTCACTGAGTCGTGGCAGAATGACGACATGGATAACATACAGCTGGCTGGGTTTTCAGTCCTTCGGCAAGATAGAAAAGCTGCCTCCGGTAAGACAAGGGGTGGTGGTCTGTGTCTATTTGTAAATAACATCTGGTGCACCTAATCTAATATTAAGGAAGTCTCAAGGTTTTGCTCGCCTGAGGTAGAGTATCTCATGATAAGCTGTAGACCACACTTTTTACCAATAGAGTTATCTATATTTTTTCATAGGTGTCTATTTACCACCACAAACTGATTCTGGCACTAAGACCGCACTCAACGAGCTGTATAAGGCCATAAGCAAACAAGAAAATGCTCATCCAGAGGCGGCGCTACTAGTGGTCTGGGACATTAATGCAGGGAAACTTAAATCCATTTACCTAATTTCTACCAGTGCAACCAGAGGAAAATAAAAAAATAACTCTACACCACCTTTACTCCACACACAGAGCTCTCCCTCACCCTCCATTTGGCAAATCTGACCATAACTCCAACCTCCTGATTCCTGCTTACAAGCAAAAACTAAAGCAGGAAGTACCAGTGACTCACTCAATACGGAAGTGGTCAGATGATGCAGATGGTAAGCTACAGGACTGTTTTCCTAACACAGACTGCAATATGTTCCGGGATTCTTCTGATGGCATTGAGGAGTACACCACATCAGTCACTGGCTTCATCAATAAGTGCATCGATGACGTCGTCGCCACAGTGACCGTACGTACATACCCCAAACAGAAGCGATGGATTACAGGCAACAACCAGACTGAGCTAAAGGGTAGAACCGCTGCTTTCAAGGAGCGGGACTCTAACCCGGACACTTATAAGAAATCCCGCTATGCCCTCTGACGAACCATCAAACAGGCAAAGCGTCAATACAGGACTAAGATTGAATAGTACTACACCGGCTCCGAAGCTCGTCGGATGAGGCAGGGCTTGCAAATTATTTACGGACTACAAAAGGGAAGTACAGACGCAAGTTGACCAGTGACACGAGCCTAACAGAAGAGCTAAATGACTTCTATATTCACTTCGAGGCAGGCAACACTGAAGCATGCATGACAGCACCAGCTGTTCTGGAAGACTGTGTGATCACGCTCTCCATAGCCGATGTAAGAACAGATCAACATTTACAACAGATTACCAAGACGTGTACTCCGAGCATGCGCTGACCAACTGGCAAGTGTCTTCACTGACATTTTCAACCCTGACCGGGTCTGTAATACCAACATGTTTCAAGCAGACCAGCATAGTCCCTGTGTCCAAGAACATCAAGGTGACCTGACTAAATGACTACCGACCCGTAGCACTCACGTCTGAAGCCATGAAGTGCTGACCATGGCTCATATCAACATCATTATCCCAGAAACCCATCATGGACTCAATTTGCATAACGCCCCAACAGATCAGACACTTTAACACTTATTTTTCTTAAAATTGCATTGTTGGGGGCCTCCCGAGTGGCGCAGTGGTCTAAAGCACTGCATCGCAGTGCTAGCTGTGCCACTAGAGATCCTGGTCCGAGTCCAGGCTCTGTCGCAGCAGGCTGCGACCGGGAGACCCATGGGGCGGCGCACAATTGGCCCAGCGCTGTCCGGGTTAGGGGAGGGTTTGGCCGGCAGGGATGTTCTTGTCCCATCGCGCACTAGTGACTCCTGTGGCAGGCCGGGGGCAATGCACGCTGACACAGTCGCCAGGTGCACGGTGTTTCCTCCGCCACATTGGTGCGGCTGGCTTCCTTGGTTAAGCGGGCATTGTGTCAAAAAGCAGTGCGGCTTGGCTGAGTTGTGTTTCGGAGAACGCACTGTTCTCGACCTTCGCCTCTCCCCAGTCCGTACGGGAGTTGTAGCGATGGGACAAGACTGTAACTACCAATTGGATACCACGAATTTGGGGAGAAAAATAAAAAAGTATATATATATAAATAAAAACTGCATTGTTGGTTAAGGGCTTGTAAGTAAGCATTTCACTGTATTCGGCGCATGTGACAAATACAAATTGATTTGATCACTTGGAGACGAGTTTCCCGATGTGGCCTGCCCATCAGACAGGCAATAGTCCTTGTTGGGAAGACACACTGAAATAAGTCAGACATAAACACAAACACAACACATGCTTGCCAAATCCATGTGTACCCGTTTTAATCCAATTAAAGGGAAAAGTGCCAGTGGAATGGAGCAATGGTAAACGCTCGCATGCGTCATACTAGGACAGACACAGATGCTTGCAATAGGAACCAGCCAGGGAACAGCAGACAGGAACCCCAGGAGGGGCCGAGGGAATTTGCCATAAAGTCAGTCACTGTACGTACTGCACATAACCACCTAGTTGCCCTCGTGGGGTTATGGGAAGAAACAATGGAAAAAGACTGGTCCCGAGATGATGTGAAACTACCTTGAAAAGGTCAATCTGGTCTCTGGATAACACACTTTAGCATTTCCTGGAAGCATCACAAAAGGAGGAAAAACCTTCTGCAAACCTGATACAGTGCGTTCAGAAAGTATTCACACCCCTTTTTCTAATGTAATTAATCAAAAATCTACACGAAATACTCTACTGTCAAAGTGGAAGAAAAATTATAATATTTGTAAAAAAAAGTATGACAAATAAAAATAATATATCTTGATTACATAAGTATTCAACCCCCTGAGTCAATATGTTAGAATCACCTTTGGCAGTGATTACAGCTGTGAGTCTTTCTGAGTAAGTCTCTAAGACACACTTGGATTGTAGAATTGTTGCACATGATTATTTTTTAAATTCTTCAAGCTCTGTCAAGTTGGTTGTTGATCATTGCTAGACAGCCATTTTAAAGTCTTCCCATAGATTTTCAAGCCAAAAACTGTAATTAGGCCACTCAGGAACATCCAATGTCGTCTTGGTAAACAACACCAGTGTATATTTGTGACCCAGACACTTGTCTAAATTGATGGGTCATGTGAAATAAATGCTATAACCTACTCCAAGCCAGCTAAGTGGATGGGTCACTTATTGTCTAGACATGTACACGTTCATGAAATACAATAGATGGACACAATCACCCACAGACATACCTGGCTAACTTTTTTTTTCAGCTACAGTATGTTTGGCCAGTTGTTGTGTCAAATTACTCCGGTTCTTTGTCAATAGCGCCTGCTAAATTCTGTGCAGCAATGTTGTTGAGAGCAGTAGCAACACTTTTACAGATCTCCATGGCTAACGTTATATCTTTCAAAAAAGCAGCGGTGGCAAGGATTATCTACACATACTGAGCAGAGATGTTATAGACAGAGGCGTATTACATAGCAGACCAATCCAAACTCATCTCTTGGCATGTACAGCCCATCCATTATCTCAGCCAATCATGGCTAGTGGGAAGATTCCTGACTTTTTCCGTAGCTAAACCAACTAGGCTCGTAATTTAACCTGATGAGGATAGAGGGCGCTATTTACGCTTTGGGGGAAAAACGTGCCCAATTTAAACGGCCTCGTACTCTATTCTTGCTCGTACAATATGCATATTATTATTACTATTGGATAGAAAACACTCTCTAGTTTCTAAAACCGTTTGAATTTTGTCTGTGAGTAAAACAGAACTCATTTGGCAGCACACTTTCTGACCAGGAAGTGGAAAGTCTGAAAATTATGCTCTGTTCAAGGGCCTGCCTATAAATGGGCATGACACGTATGAGTATACATGCACGTCATACACCTTCCCCTAGATGTCAAGAGGACGTGAGAGAAGAAAGGAAGTGTTTATCTTGGTCTGAGGTGGAATAAATCATCTTGGCACGACGAGTCATCCATTTTTTTTTCTTCTGGAGAGCGCGCAGATGGACCTGGAATTGCCTTTTGAAAAGCCGTCGTTATAGGCGAATACTATCTCCGGCTTTGATTTTATTTGATACATGTCACAATATCATCGTAAAGTATGTTTTTTCAATATAGTTTTAATAGATTATTGAAATTTTTTCGGGACGTTAGGCGTGTTGCGTTGTCTGTGTTTGTTGACGATGGGGAGCTTCGCGCCACTTGGCCAGTGTGCTTGCTAAATCAAGAGGGAAAAACGATGTTCTAAATCCAAACAACGACTGTTCTGGACAAAGGACCCCTTGTCCAACATTCTGATGGAAGATCACCAAAAGTAGGACCCATTTTGTGATGCTATTTCATATATGTGTCGAACTGTGTACTAGTAGTTTTGCGCCCAGGTTTTGGCCACTCTCCTCGCTATAACATAAGCCTTATGTCGTAATGAAGATATTTTTAGAATTCTAACACTGCGATTGCATTAAGAACTAGTGTTACTATCATTTCCTATACAACATGTATTTTTTTGTAATGTTTATGAATTGCTATTTGGTCAGAATAGGTGAGAGTCTAATAGAAATATCCGCACATTCTGGGAAATAGAAGCTACATTAGCATAATGGATAACCACTGATTTCAGCTCTAAATATGCACATTTTCGAACAAAACATAAGTGTATGTATAACCTGATGTTATAGGACTGTCATCTGAGGAAGGTTTATGAAGGTTAGTTACAATTAATATCTTTTGCTGGTTTATTCGCTAACGCTAACGTGCCTATTGCTATCGCTAACGTGCCTTGATGAATGAATGCGGAAGTGTGGTAGGCTATTGTAGTAAGCTAATATAATGCTATATTGTGTTTTCGCTGTAAAACACTTAAAAAATCTGAAATATTGGCTGGATTCACAAGATGCTTGTCTCATTTGCTGTACACGATGCATTTTTCAGAAATGTTTTATGATGAGTATTTAGTTATTCCACGTTGGTCTCTATAATTACTCTGGCTGCTTCGGTGCTATTTTTGACGGTAGCTGTGATGGTAGCTGCAATGTAAAACTGATTTATACCTCAAATATGCACATTTTTCGAACAAAACATAGATTTATTGTGTAACATGTTATAAGACTGTCATCTGATGAAGTTGTTTCTTGGTTAGTTTGGTTGGTTCTTGGTTAGTTAGGTTGGCTTTGTGCATGCTACCTGTGCTGTGAAAAATGTCTGTCCTTCTTTGTATTTGGTGGTGAGCTAACATAAATATACGTGCTGTTTTCGCTGTAAAACATTTTAAAAAATCGGACATGTTGACTGGATTCACAAGATGTATATCTTTCATTTGCTGTATTGGACTTGTTAATGTGTGAAAGTTAAATATTTCAAAAAAATACATTTTGATCAAATAAATACAAATAAACGTTCAAATGCCTCTCCTGTAAAGTAGTGACGTGCAACATATGCCTACACTTTTTCTGCTGAAAAGTGAATTTGTCTCCCAGTTCTGCTGGAAAGCAGACAACCAGGTTTTCCTCTAGGATTTTGCATGTACTTAGCTCTATTCTGTTTCTTTTTATCCTAAAAAACTCCCTAGTCCTTGCCGATGACAAGCATACATACCCATAACATGATGCAGCCACCGCCATGCTTGAAAATATCAAGAGTGGTACACAGTGATGTGATGTGTTTAATTTGCCCCAAACATAATACTTTGTGTTCAGGAAATATAGTTAATTTCTTTGCCACATGTTTTCATTTTTATTTTTGGGACATATTGCAAACAGGATGCATGTTTTGGAATATTTTTTTATTCTGTAGAGACTTTCTTCTTTGACTCTGTCATTTAGGTTAGTATTGTGGAATAACTACAATGTTGTTGATCCATCCTCAGTTCTCCTATCACAGCCATGCAACTCTGTAACTGTTTTAAAAGTCACCATTGGCCTCATGGTGAAATCCCGGAGCTGTTTCCTTCCTCTCCGGCAACTGAGTTAGAGAGGACACCTGTATCTTTGTAGTGACTGGGTATATTGATACACCATCTAAAGTGTAATTAATAACTTCACCATGCTCAAAGGGATATTCAATGTCTGTTTTTTTATATTTTTACCCATCTACCAATATGTGTCCTTCTTTGTGGATGAATCTGTGTTTGAAATTCGCAGCTCGACTGAGGGACCTTACAGAAAATTGTATCTGTTTGGTACAGAGATGAGGTGGTCATTCAAAGATCAAGTCCATGCAACTTATATGACTTGTTAAAAAAAAAGTTTTACTCCTGAACTTATTTAGGTTTGCCATAACAAAGGGATTGAATACTTATTGACTCAAGACACTTCAGCTTAAAAAAGTAAATTAATTTGTAAACATTTCTAAAAATATAATTCCACTTTGACATTATGGGGTGTGTAGGCCAGTGACACAAAATCTCAATTTAATACATTTTTAAAATCAGGCTGTAACACAACAAAATGTGGAAAAAGTCAAGTGGTGTAAATACTTTGACGGCACTGTATAGGCTTACGTTTCTTTAGAGACCTGTTACCATCATAGACCCAGGCAAAAAAAACAAACATTGAATGCATAGGTAGTTTAAGTGTTTAGTTCATGTGTGGGTTGCTTTTTTAAGCAAGCCTAAATCTGTGATTAAAGCGAAGTGAAGAATACTGATTTAGTACACGGACCCTTCCCATGACCAATGAGTCACTGCTGGGAGAAGCTGAATAAAAAAATGAGACAAAGACAGGACAGTTTGCCAATTTTCAGGGGCTGGGAAGAAACAGCCAGAGAAAGAGTCCAGTGTATTACAGGAGGACACTAGAACTACTTTTCGGGGACTAAACCCTCGACATGGATCACCAAATTTAAGCTGAGCTGTTGTATTTATATATCATCCTCTGCCACGGCTCAGCTAGGCTTGCCTAACCTCGTTAGACTCATGCAGAAATGTGTGTGTGTGTGTGGGGTGAGAGAGAGGGCGACGGTGCGCTCCAAGCATCATTATACATTGCTCCTCAAAGCCATGTTGTTAGAGGATCTGTGTGTGAGTGAGTGCATTGTGTGTGTACGCAGACCCTCTTCGCTACCAAAAGCAGTGTTATGAGAGCATGTGTGTGTGTGTGTGTGGTGAGATGTGCATGCATGTGTGTATATGAGCTCAGCTGA
Organism: Salvelinus namaycush; assembly: GCF_016432855.1. NCBI lineage: Eukaryota > Metazoa > Chordata > Actinopteri > Salmoniformes > Salmonidae > Salvelinus > Salvelinus namaycush. The sequence continues at coordinate 18,428,361 of NC_052310.1, forward strand.
CTGAGGCTCGAGTCTGATTGGTGATGGAGACAGAGGATTGTTGCTATGGAGATGCCCCTGAACACAGTGTAAAAGGGTCTCCTGAAACAATAAAGGAGTTCAAATCAAATCAAATCTTATTTGTCACATGCGCCGAATACAACAGGTGTAGACCTTACCGTGAAATGCTTACTTACAAGCCCTTAACCAACAATGCAGTTCAAGAAATAGAGCAGGTTACCTTAGCGTTCTTGGGCACAGGAACTATGGTGGTCTGCTTAAAACATGTAGGTACTACAGACTCGGTCAGAGAGAGGTTGAAAATGTCAGTAAAGACATTTGCCAGTTGGTCCACGCATGCTTTGAGTACACGTCAGAGCCGGTGTAGTAGGTTTCGATCTTAGTCCTGTATTGACGCTTTGCCTGTTTGTTGGTTCATCTGAGGGCATAGCGAGATTTCTAGTAAACGTCCGGATAAGTGTCCCGCTCCTCGAAAGCGGCAGCTCTAGCCTTTAGCTCGGTGTGGATGTTGCCTGTAATCCATGGCTTCTGGTTGGAATATGTACGTACGGTCACTGTAGGGACGACGTCGTTGATGTACTTATTGATGAAGCCGGTGACTGAGGTGGTATACTACTCAATGCCATTGGATGAATCCAGGAACATATTCCAGTCTGTGCTAGCAAAACAGTCCTGTAGCGTAGCATCCGCGTCATCTGATCACTTCCGTATTGAGCGAGTCACTGGTACTTCCTGTTTTAGTTTTTTCTTTTAAGCAGGAATCAGGAGGATAGAATTATGGTCAGATTTGCAAAATGGAGGGCGAGGGAGAACTTTGCAATGCGTCTCTGTGTGTGGAGTAAAGGTGGTCTATCGTTTTTTTCTCCTCTGGTTGCACGTGACATGATGGTAGAAATGAGGTAAAACAGATTTAAGTTTGCCTACATTAAAGTCACTGGTCACTAGGAGCGCTTCTGGATGAGCATTTTCTTGTTTGCTTATGGCCTTATACAGCTCGTTGAGTGCAGTCTTAGTGCCAGTATCGGTTTGTGGTGGTAAATAGACAGCTACTAATAATATAGATGAGAACTCTCTTGGTAGATAGTGTGGTCTACAGCTTATCATGAGGTATTCTACCTCAGGCGAGCAATACCTCGAGACCTCTTTAATATTAGACATCGCGCACCAGCAGTTATTGACAAATAGACACACACCCCGCTCCTTGTCTTACCAGATGTAGCTGCTCTGTCCTGCTGATTCACGGAGAAGCCAACCAGCTCTATATTATCTGTGTTGTCATTTTGCCACATTTCGTTGAAACATAAGATATTAAAACATTTTATATCTCGTTGGTAGGATATTCTTAATCGTAGATCGTCCAGCTTGGTTTCCAATGATTGCACGTTGGCCAATAATACGGAGGGTAGCGGTGGTTTACCTCCTCGTCTGCAAATTCTTACAAGGCACTCCGCCCTCCTCCCCCTTTTTCGACGATCTGATGACGGGGATTTGGGCCTTGTCTCAACAAAACAGTATATCCTTCGTGTCGTACTCATTAAATAAAAATCTTTGTCCAGTTCGAAGTGAGTAATCGCTGTTCTTATGTCCAAAAGCTATTTTCCGTCATAAGTAGCAGCAACATTAAGCAGCAACATTAAGTACAAAATTAGTTACAAACAATGCTAAAAAACAAACAAAATAGCACAGTTGGTTAGGAGCCCGTAAAACGGCAGCCATCTCCTCCGGCGCCATTATCAGTGTCTGATGATGCAAACCGACACTGACAAAGCTATTATTATTGGGGTGGCAGGTAGCCTAGTGGTTAGAGCGTTGGACTAGTAACCGGAAGGTTGCAAGATCGGATTCCTGAGGCGACAGGGTAAAAATCTGTTGTTCTGCCCCTGAACAAGGCAGTTAACCCACTGTTCCTAGGCCGTCATTGAAAATAAGAATTTGTTCTTAACTGACTTGCCTAGTTAAATAAAAGGTAAAATAAATAATTCCGGAGACCGCAGTCATCCAAAATTCCACGACCGTCACCGCCCTACTTACAAGACCTCTCCAAGCGATAGTATAGTTTGACTTAACTGAGGGGCAACAGCAGAGTAAGTATTGACAAGCTCAGACAATAGTAGTGAGAGATGAAAGAGCTAGAAAAGGTCAACACTGAATAAATAATGACATCCATTGTAAGGACATTTGATAAGTCTTCAGAAAATCAATAACTAACAACCGGACTTGATTCCCCCGGTGACTCAGCAATAACATCAATACACCGGAGGAGGAAGCCGATAGCAGCTCCACTGTTCTCCTTCCCGGAGAACTGACATTCAAACCTATTACACACCTATAAGCGGGAAAAAGAAAGAAAGAAACACGTCTTTCCCATAGCTCCTCTGAAGGCAGTAGACAGATCACTGGTTCGGTTAACGGTATGGGAAGTTGGAGCCACCTGTTTCAATTATCATGAGCTAAAGGTAAAAACGGGTTATTCAAACTAGGCTGTCCTTTCACATTACTGACTAGCTAGGCCTATATCCTCAATCATTCAAAACTCAGACTCAAAGAGTGGCATACATCTAGGTGGGGAAATATTCAATGAAAGCACATCCTGCCAACATGACAAAACAGCAGGACTCTTTCAAACAAAAAAAACGATAGCAAGCTGTTTCTGAAACGATGCTTCGTCCGGTTTCACATTCACTTCCTTCTTGGAAAAATGACCGGGCCTCTAACGCTAACCCCCCCCCCCCTAAGCTAACAAGATGTTTAATGAGACTGGCGAATCCTCCAAGGTTTTATAGACTACAACACCATTAATTACACTAGGCGGTCGGGTCAGTTTGCAGGGAGGACTCTGCCATCTGCGCAGCGGTGGCCATCTGTTGGTGTGACGGCAGGTTCCGACAGAGGTCAAACAACAGAGCCAGGTGTAGCGAGTGTTCGCAAACTAAGGCGACAGCATGGAATCAACAGTTGTCTAGTCTGGGAGCCCTCCAAAGTATTTGCCATAATACGAGCTCCCCAAACAACCCGGCGAGAGAGTTTGTGCCCGGGTAACTCCATGGGTGCAATCAACTTGGCACACCGATCCAATCAGCTTTTCCTCAAATTCGGCACAGAGTTGAAGAGGGAGGTACTAAGAGGCGGGATTGTCAGATGTCAAATCCAGCTTAAGTGGATTTTGGATATCATATTGGATATAAAACATGAAAGTGGAACTATGATTAGATCAAATTTGGTGGTGGAACAATAGTTTTGATTGAATAATATTTTATCAGATTGAATGATACTGCAATATTGTCAGTGCATGTAAAGAGATTTTATTGAAAAGGCTTGAATATGACATAATAGTCGACAGTAAATCTGTATAGCGCAACGGCAGATGTCGGATTTAGAGTGGATCTGAGTGCTCTGAGAATTTCCACACTAAAAATAACAAAACCCCCTTAGGATAACACTCAAAGACAACACACAACACCTATCACAATATTGTGATTTGCACCACAAAGCTATCTGTCCTTTATGCTCACTCTTACTGCTCTCAGTAACAGCAGTCCCTGTGTAATACAAGCCCTAGTGTTACAGAGCATGGCCAATTTCTCTCCTTGCTGCCCATCAACAGGCCTGACCAGTCTGGCCCTCTCGCCAAGATGCAGTGGACTGAGGAGTGAAATGTTGGCTCTTACCTGCGCTCTCTGTGTGGAAGTGGCGGATGCTGCTGGCGCGTAATGAAGGTGGTGCCCCACACAGGACTGCTGTGGCTGTTCCTAAGCCAGCCCATAGGAGGCGACGACGGGTACGGGGTGCTCCGGAAGCCGTGGTCCGACTCGGTCTCCGCGGTGAGAGAGGAGGCGGAACTCCCCATCCTCCTTTTGCAGTCTACTTGGGGTTCTCACCCTTTGAACCCGCAAAATGTGCGGGACGGGGAGGAGCGGAGTGACAGTGCCTTGTGTCTCAATCTCAGGCTTACAGTTTAAGGGTGGGGGATGGGGGAAAGGGGGAGTCTAGGGCTGGGTGAAAACCCTGCTCATGTGTTCTCAGTCCTGACAAATTTCCAACTGGCACAATTCGAAACAAGCCCCATTTCAAAAAGGGATGGATTTCATCCTGTGAAGTGACTCCAAGTGTGCTTGAAGATGGCTATAACACCAAAAAATCTAATAGAAAGGCAATAATGAGGAAATCAAAGCGAGGGTATTCAAGAAACAAGTGAAACACGACAACGTTTCAAACTCCAGATCAGGATGGATTTCCCACAGTAAGGAGGAAGTGCTCAATAAAAAATGTAATTGCTTGCCTCCGGCACTGATTCCAATTTGACACTTTCTCCAGGAAATAACTCACACTCCTCTCTTCTCTGTAGTGGGTACCAATTTTTCTCTGTCGTAGACTTGTAGGCCTCTTAACTAACTCTCTGGGCCATGTTGTCTGGAGTGTCATTCAACTATTCCTTCTGCACTATTTGCAGTGTTCCTCCCTCGCGTATGCAGTCTCATGCCTGATCGTTCATGCTTGAACCCTTTGGCACACACAGACACAGGCAGTGGAAGGAGCACACACAAAGATGACCGGGTCCTCCGTCAATCGACATCTCTGAGATAATATGGCACAGTTGAGGCACTGGAATGTTTTTTTGTTTGTTGACAAAAAAGGAATCAAACAGTTTTTACCAAAAAATAACTGAAAAGTGACTGGCAGAGGTCTGGGGCGTTGGTTTTGCTTAAGCCAGAATTAATTAATGTCAAATTAAAGGACAAACCATGGCATGGGTAACAAACTAAGTGATTTTGCTATTGTCAAATATGAGGCTATTTCTGTTATGTATTTATATGGCTTTGAATAAGCTTTAAACTCAAAAGAAAATCTGAATACACTAAACCAATAAGTCCTTTAATTTTGTATTATTTTTTACTGTAATGTTTATCGGAGAAGCAGTCTCAGTCTACTGTCTCAGTTGACTTGTAGTCCAGATTATGAGTGATTCTCTGTGTGCAGGCACTGCTGGCACACTGACTGAAGCTCTGGTATCCAAAGCTCATCTTTCAAATTTCGACACTTGCCCACAGCTGCTAAAGCGGATTACCCAGAATATTGCTCAAATCACCCCGTTGCATTTCTTAGTGGCTGAAATGTGGGATACTGAGTGCTTACAAAATGTCGCACTCTTCACAACTAGGCTACTCTGACTGAGGTAATGTCCCGAATAGCTATTATAACATGAGAACAAACATGAACTTCGGGAACTGAAATTCTACAAAACCCAAACAACGTGTACGCAGGTCTACATAAAGCGCAGGGGAGAAAACGAACAACACATAATGAAATATGGCTAATGTTCCTAGACAGTCCCAATCCAAGGAGAAGTTCTACTAAATATTCGACACGTGCGACCTTTATAGCGGAGTGTCCCGTTATGGTCTGCAGTCCTTTGCCGGTGCGTCCACCGTACGAAACGCGAGATGATACCGGTTTCCGCTCCGCAGTCTGGGTAGCCTATTCGCAGCTTTATTTTTAGTCTGATCCCATCGGTGATGCGGCGGTCTGGTGGTTCATTTGTATACAGTAGGCTTTATGTGTGCCAACCTGTCATAGCGAGTAGGCTAACTATGCCAGGAGAACTACGATGGTGCATTCCGGTGCAATGAAGGCGTGAAGTCTAATTATATGCACATGCATTTTCTATTCCCATGGAGACAAAAACTGTAGCCTGCCTGGTGCCTCTAACACGCGAATACAATACCCCACTTATATTATTCAATCTCACGTATATTCATTATCGACATAAAAAGCTATATAAAGGCACATAGCCTATCACTATCAAATGAGCTGCGCCAATATTGAAGATTAAACATATTTCATTCATGCCAATACAGTCTTGCTTATTACAATGTAGTTAACTACAATGTAAAGCGTTGCCTACACAGAAATTGAACAATGTATCGAATTACCGTCAGTACCAGAGCTGCAAAACAGAGGCGAATTCACAATAAACCATGTAGGCTACAATTGTAGCAATCTGCCAGTTTCCAGTGACTAACTCCGGAGCTGACTAAATTGTATTGAGGGCAGGGACTCATCATGCCAGAGCCGACATGTCAGGCTATTAAAAACGTGAAAATGGTACTAAACAGTCTCATCCAGAATTGATTTTAGACTCAAAATTCCACTGTCTTCTGCCCGGTCCATTCTCGTGCGCTCATAATCCCAGTGTTTTATGATGCTGATCCTCTTTGACTTCTATTAGGAAACATCCTCGCTTCCGCCCCGTCGTGGCTTCAGAAATAAATGACTACCCATACTGCAATGCTCCATCCTGGACACACTGTATGTTTTGCACCGGGGGCTGTTTTCATTGCATTATATTTAAAAAAATATATAATTCTCCCTCTCTGATAAGTGCAGTGGATGCAGATGCAATCTCTTCTTAACAGAGAATGACAGCGAGTCAAGCAGCGCGCAGGCGCATTAGGATGTTGGCAGAGAAAGTGAAAGGCTTATTTCAAGAGATCAAAACTGATAAATACGCTCCATCAAGTGTTACTCAGTAGCAGGACTGATACTGCCGGTGTTGTGTTCGAGACCACCTAAAGCGAGACGGATTCAGAGTCCAAATCAAGACCGGAGATGTTGTGTGTCCATATTTCAGATGAACATATGGTTTCTTTAGACATTTAGACTGCTGAACAAAATGCATGCTGAGGGAAAATAGTGAGCCACTCTACAAATTACCACTAACCCAAACAAGTCTATAGTATAATGAACAAAAACATAAACGCAACATTTAAAGTGTTGGTGTCATGAGATTAAATAAAAGATCCCAGAAATGTTCCATATGCACAAAATGTCGTGCAAAAATGGGTTTATATCCCTGTTAGTAAGCATGTCTCCTTTGCCAAGATAATCCATCCACCTGACAGGTGTGACATATCAAGAAGCTGATTAATCAGCATTATCATTACACAGGTGCACCTTGTGCAGGGGACAACAAAAGGCCAGTCGAAAAATGTGCTGTTTTGACACAGAACACAATGCCACAGATGTCTCAAGTTGAGGGAGCATGCAATTGGCATGTTGACTGCAGGAATGTCCACCAGAACTGTTGACAGAGAATTGAATGTTAATTTCTCTACCATAAGCCACCTCCAATGTAGTTTTAGAGAATTAAGCAGTATGTCCAACCGGCCTCACAACCGCAGACCACGTGGAACCACGCCAGCCCAGGACCTCCACATCTGGCATCTTTGCCTGCGGGATCGTCTGAGACAAGCCACCTAGACAGATAATGAAACTAAGGAGTATTTCTGTCTGTAATCAAGTTTTTCCCAACAAAAAGGCTTTTTCTGATTGGCTGGGCCTGGCTCTCCAGTGGGTGGGCCTATGCCCTCCCAGGCCAACCCATGGTTGCGCCCCTGCCCAGTCATGTGAAATCCATAGATTAGGGCCTAATTATTTTCAATTGACTGATTTCCTTATATGAACTGTAACTCAGTAAAATCGCTGAAATTGTTGCATTTATATTTTTGTTCAGTATAGATAAAAAGACAAAATATGTTATAACTTCCTCGGTCTTCCCTTACTAATAGTGACTGTGCAACTTTCAAACAATTTCCCTGATTCTTCCCTTCCAAGAAAATTCTGACAAGACGGACAAAGTTTGAGGATATTTTTCAATGAAAGTAAAGGACAGTAATGTTACGAGTAAAGTAAGAAGCCCAGGTTTCAATAGGTGATAAAAAAAAAAGTGTGTAATGAAAGGAGAATGGACATCTGGCCTGGCGAATAAGTTTTATGGACTGACTGAATGGATGCTGATAATGTGTATGTGACAATATATCTCTTTTTTTTATTATGAGTTTTTTACTCTGTTGGTCTCGGGAAGAAATTACAGTCCTCATTGTCCGAGACCTTGTCAACAAAAGTAAAAATGTGTCCGACAACGAAACACTCAAAATGTGGTCTCGAGACCGGACTTGAGTACGATAACACTGTATACTCTAGCCTATTTGTATTATTATATGATAATTACAGGAGGCTAGGCTTCTTATCATAAACTGTGAAAATGAAAGGAGAGGTATTAAAGCCCAAAAAGTATTTAAAAAAGGGAAAATGGCTATCATGTGTCGATAAAGGGTTAATAAGCCAGTGTGGAACAGCACCACCAACCACTGCTCAACTGTCCCTTCACATTGCTGAGATAAGCCTTCAACTTCCGAATCTCCCTTTCTTCCTCTTTCCACTCCTTCTCTTCCTTTATTCTCCCCTCCGTACCACTTTGACCTCATTCCTCCCTTCCTCTCTTCACAATATTCCTTGGTAGAAAACACTGAAAAAAACGATAGGCCTACAGTGTATATTTTAGACAACCTCTAAGACACAACAACTGCACTCAAGTCTGGGTTCCACGGAAAAACAGTGGGTAAATCATTAGCTACATAGCAAGCAATAGGAAGCAGCACACACAGTCTATTCCCCATTGCAACACATAGGCCATTTTGTTTAATAGAACAGGGAGTGGTGAATTGGCTGGCTCATACTTGTCTGATAACTGGAACTGTGTGCGTGTGTACCTGGCAAGGAAAGGTAATGCCTCTCTGTAGAAGACCTCTTCCTGTTTTGTCACACATGTTGAAAGAAGAACCCAAACTGGTCCGACTAGTCAGAACTACTGGATCATTCGCATAGCAAAGCTCTACTGTATGAAAATTAATAATATAACACTATTGACATTGGTGTTGATCAAAAGCTATAGTCTATAACACACTTCACCTATTTTACTTTAAAATGTATGTCAAACCAAGTTTCACAAACCACACAACTCTATGCACAAGGACTACATCTAACATGTTCCAATGAAAAATGTACAAAAACTAATTGCGTGGAAAAACTGAAGATGCAAACCTTGGTAATAGAATTACGGTTAAAATCACCCTCAGGTTTTTATTAGGGCTGGGAATTGCCAGGGACCTCACGATACGATATTATCACGATACTTTGGTTCCGATACGATATGTATTGCGATTCTATATGTATTGCGATTCGATACTGTGAATTTATTGAGATTCGATGTTCCATACATATTGCTCACCATATGTCTCCTGCAGAGGGACAAGAGAGACACGAGAAAACAAGTCGATCAGTCATGGAAATAAAAGTGCTGTAAACAAATTGGCTCCCTATTTAAAAAAAGAAGATGGAGAACAAGCGCCGAAGGAAGAATATTGGCGTTTTGGTGCAGGTAGAGCCAACAAGCACAAAAATAATATTGCGATAATGTCAAAATGATACGATATCTCATCAAAAATAATATCCAGATACGTAACTGTATACATTTTTCCCCATCATTCGTTTTTATGTGACAACGTTTGACAAAAAAACTCTAAATATCTGCTCCGAATTAAGATTCAAAGATCAGAAAGAATGGGGTGTCAGCTATGACATGGAACCTTGAGGTTGGGAGAAAAAAAATCTGTGGATATATATCCAGTAACGGAATTACGGTAACGGAATTACATCATGGGTCCCTGATCTGTACTACACAGAGTTGCAATTTATGGATATGAAGGTCCTTCTCCTCATATTTCACAGGTTTGGACACCACAGCACAGTACAGTACGATACAACACAGCAGAATAGAGTTCAGCACAGTGCAGTAGAGTTCAGTACAGTAGAGTAGAGTATAGTTCAGTACAATATACTGTAATGTTCTTTTCTGGACGTCCGGTGTCGGTCAGTGATCAGTGGGTGAGGATTCTGGTTAGAGTAAATGGAAAGAGGGGGCTCATGGGTAGGTGTTAAGCCTTCCGCATGCGTTGGTTCTGCTAGCGCCCAGCCAAACTCAGCTAGGTGAACTGAACGAAGGCGCTCGCATACTTCCTTAAAAGACCTTGCCGTAGCCAATATACACTTTCTCAAAGTAGTCAGAATTCACCTAAGATCATTCTAGAAACATGTCATTCATTTTGACGTTTTTGCAGAGGAGATCTTAGTCGCGGAATTTTACATCTAACTAATCAAATACTAATCAGTATTTCTTAAGTGAACAAAAGGTTCATGGAAATGAGTCGTCTCTCGTTGAATGACAACAAACAGTGCACTGAAGAATCCCTACTGTTGACCAATCACCGACGAAGTGGCATAGACTTCGGTAACAGAATTACCCATTTTAATCACTTAATAACTCAAACACAATTGATATCAGTAAAATCACTACAACTAATTGTTAGGTCTACCATTACTTGTTACTTCTGTGAACTTTCATTATCCTCCCTCCTTATGAGGGAGAGACATTAGAAAATATATTTTTGAAATGAGATTTTTGGTAACGGAATTACAAGGCACAAGGCAATATTTCTTAAACCTACAGAAGGTAAACAATTTCTCCAAAACTAAATCTAAGTGTTGATATTAGTTGGCAGGGGGTCTTTACGTTAACATTGTGTTTTGATGTATTTCTGATGCCCTTTAAGACTTTTTCTGGTAGATGTTTTCTAAAGCCCTTTTTCCCTCTGCTTATCAGGAAATCTAAGCTAGTGATGCACCAAAATGACATTTTTGGTCGATACCGATATCCGATATTTCCCTTGGCAAAAAACCCGATACCGATAACCGATAAACATTTTTTGTGGCCTTTTAAGCATTCTAGTACAGTTAAATAGCTAACACACACACATGGACGTAGTGGTCTAAGGCACTGCATCTCAGTGCAAGAGGCGTCACTACAGTCCCTGGTTCGAATCCAGGCTGTATCACATCCGGCCGTGATTGGGAGTCCCATACACAATTGGCCCAGCGTCGTCCGGGTTTGGTCCGGGGTAAGCCGCCATTGTAAATAAGAATTTGTTCTTAACTGACTTGCCTAGTTAAATAAAGGTTACACACACTGACCAAAAAGTTATTTGTTGGCATTTACGTCCATTTATGTCCCCATTACCAGTAAAACATAATCAAAACCTATTTCTTTCACTTACTTGCTGTGCTATTTTGTTGTTCATTTGTTCAGCCGTTTCATTCTCAAACAGGATTTCATCATACATGTCAAGCAGTGAAGTTTCAGCTCTGTCTGTCCATGGCCTCTCTTCCTCGGTGCGCACTGTCACTGTGTCCATTTCCATCTTGTCCAGCTGTGTATGTAACATTTCACGTAAACCCTGTTTCTTGTCTGCATCGAAGTAGTGGTCCTTGTACATAGCATTGAACATGGTGGCGATACAATAAAGAGAGAATGCCACCGAATCGCTTGTTCACAGCCTGTGTCGGCAGTTTTGTTGAGCAGGCGTTTCAATGCCATGACAGAGTGTATCACGTCTGCTGCAGGCGCAGTTGATGAGCCTATTTCTCGAGTCAGTTGTTTTGAATGGAGCTAGGAGTGTGTTCATGTTTCCAAGTTTCAAACATGTTCTCAAATGTCATTGAAATGGCAGCAGCGGTATGACCACCAGCATATTCATGAGCATGCAATGCGACTTTCCTCAGTATGAAATCCTTGATGACCCACTATGCTGTCAGACTCAGGATGCTCATGAGGCTGATATCGCTGGTCCAAATGTCAGTCGTGAAGATAATAGCAGTGACGCTATTACTGTGTAACTCCGGTAGGGCAACATCTGAAAAATAGCGCACTTGGTGTACCGGTGCTCGACCAGTCGGCGAAAGCCAACATCACCCACGACAGAGAACGGTTGATTGTCAAGGGCAATGAATTCCATTATCTTGGCATTAATGGATTTCGCCTTTGAGTTGTCTGGCTGAAATATTCTTACTCTTTCAAATGACTGCTCAACTTGTTGACTGCTCGATCCACACAGCAGACATTGTGGGCTAGGTTAGGAATGCTGTGTTGCACGTGTAGCGCTACATTTTACTTGGCGTCATTGCGTCATGTATCTACATTATATAGGTATACACGTCAGCTTTGACATTGGTTTTGCACATCGGCGTTAAACTCGACATCGGGCCGATGTTGGCATTTTTAGCTAATGTCGGCCGATTCCGATAAGGTCACCGATATATTGTGCATCCCTAATCTAAGCCTTTCATTTTTTGGGCTAATTTTAAGATGGAAAATGGTTAAAAAAATGTATCTATGCCTATATTTCTCATAAATATAGACTCGTAGTTTTCATTTGATACCCAATTGATATGCTCCTATGAACTTCACATGTTTGTGCTCATGGATCCTTTTTGATGGAAATGACCTGCATTTAGGTTGCCAGTACGGAATGCTGTCCTGACATAGTAGACAAACACAAGCGTTGTCATAACACTTAAGAGTGGTGTGCATGTTCCCTGAAGCAAGGAGTGCTCTTCCATGTAGTAAGCTCCCTCTCAAACAGAAAGCGGTTTTCAGTAGACAAAATATGGCTATGGTGCAGTCTTCAAACACCAGTTTGAAAGAGTAAGACACTTATAGATTGGAAAAGCATTACATACATTTATTTGGCAACGTTTCTTCCTTAGGCCATGTCGGTTCTATTTAGCATTTAGGAATCAGTTTGATTCTACTCTACTCTATGGTAAGCTAGCCTAGCCATAGCTGGAAAAATTGTAAACTGCAATTACGTTAAGAAACGTCAATAATCATCGCTTGCGAAACGTTTTTCGAAACATATGGCCTTTATCTTTCATATCAGCAAGAAAGAATCTTTCAAATAAAAAAATATACACTTACTGTAGCAAATTTTACAGATCCATACACTGTGTGCAGTGGTTGAAAAAGTACCCAATTGTCATACTGGAGTAAAAGTAAAGATACCTTCATAGAAAATGACTTGAGTAAAAGGGAAAGTCACCCAGTAAAATACTACTTGAGTAAAAGTCTAAAAGTATTTGGTTTTAAATATAGCCTACTTTAGAATCGAAATGAAATGTAATTGTTAAAATATACTTAAGCATCAAAAGTTAAAGTAAAAATAATTTAAATTCCATGTATTAAGCAAACCAGACAGCACCATTATATTTAATTTACGGACAGCCAGGGGCACACTCGAACACTCAGAGGTCACAAACGAAGCATTTGTGTTTAGTGAGTCTGTCAGATCAAAGGCAGAAGGGTTGACCTGGGATGTTCTCCGGACAAGTGCGTGAATTGGACCATTTTCCTGCCCTGCTAAGCATGCAAAATATAACAAGTACTTTTGGGTGTCAGGGAAATGTATGGAGTAAAAAGTACATTATTTTCTCTAGGAATGTAAGTTAGTGAAGTAAAAGTTAAAAGTAGTCACAAATATGAATTTATAGTACAGATACAAAAAAAAACGACTTAAGTGGTACATTCAAGTATTTTTTACTTAAAGTACTTTACGAGAAGAAAATACCTTCATCAATAGGCGCTAAGGGTAGTTCGCGTCTATGAATGGGCTAGACTAGCCATACAGGGGCAGACAGACAGTCAAAGCATATCATATGTTGCTTAGGTTCAGCTGGAGAGCAATGGCTAGTCCAACTACCATCACGTTCCTACCACGGGGAAATAAAATAACTTGCAACAAAGTTTATAAAAGCAGCACAGCGTGACAGCTAAATTAGCTACAATGTATCAGCAAGAAATCATTGCATAGTCAACCCATAGGATGACGCGGGACAGCGGGAGACAAGAAAGCCGGGGAACAATTGTAAACAAAGACAACCACGAATATAGATTGGCATAATCGACATTGTCAAAGGTTTGAGTCCATTTATGATTATACAATCTAGGTCGAAAGGATTCTTACCTCAAAACACGTAGCTGGTGATGTAAGGTTAAGGACAAGCTGCTCCTTTCTTGATTGTCGAACGTACTAACTTTTCTCTGTTAGCAGCCAAATGTTAAGTTCTATCCGAAATTGCAGTTTGATCTGCGTTAGCTGCTGAATACATTGTTCACCGTTACTGCCTCACTCCAGTGCATCCTTGAGCTATTTGTTTAACTAGCTAATATCTAATTTCTCGTTCCACTCCATCGAGTTAGGTATTGAATACAGTCATCATGTACGTTACCTCAAAAACACCAGGAAGGGGAATCTCCAAGGAGCCAAAGCAAAATAAACGTACGTTTTCTTCGTAGACTTAAATCAGTTTAATTGTGTTTCTACGTTCAGTATGCGTAGAGTTCATTCGGGAATATGACCAAAATAACTACGTTTCCCTTGGTACATCGCAACTATAATAAGTAGGATATCCGTTCCCCCTTTTTTTTTTACACAAATGTCGTCATCATTTGAATTTGACACTTTATTAAAATACCACTGTATTATTTTCTGACGTTGTTTAATACATATTGTATTATTGTATTGAGCACGTTATGCATAATGACTTAAGGTATTCTTGTTTTAGAATTGAAAATAATAATAATTATATATTGGTTACAGGTAGCCTACATCTAATGTATTAGGCTACAACAGTTTACACACCCTTCTATCAATAGGCACACAAAACATCACAAACAAACAAAACCCCACAGAAACCAGTGTTGGGGAGGAGTGAACTACAACTAGTAATTGGGGCTCCTGAGTGGCGCAGCACTCTAAGGCACGGCATCTCAGTGCTAGAGTTGTCACTACAGACCCTGGTTTGACAACTGGCCATGATCTGGCCCAGCGTCGTCCGGGTTTGGGGATGGTTTGGCCGGGTAGGCCGTCATTGTAAATAAGAATTTGTTCGTAACTGACTTGCCTGGTTAAATAAATTAAAATAAAATACATTTTGCAGTAGCTTAGTGGTAGTTGAACTAAATTTAAATCTAGGTAGTGTTTTCAGTAGTTAATTACTTTTTTAACATGTAGCGGTGTAGCTAACTACTAGAACTAGCCTACACACTAACTACTGGAAGTATCCTACACACTACTTATTTTGCTAAAATAAAATAAAATATTGTTGTAGGCAAGAATGTCCTTTCTTTTTCGGCATCATACCTGCCTAATTCTCACTTGAAACAGTTATTTTGTTTAAAAGGCCAAATTACACATTCTGTTAACATACACCAGAGTTGATCTGTTCTTGCAATTCGTAAAGTATAACATTTCAGATTTAGATATGATCATTTATAATAAAGTAGTTTGGATTTAGTGAACTACTTTTCCAAAGTAACTTTAGTTAAGTAAACTATATTTTTCTTAAGGGTAGCTTTAGTGTAGTTCAACTTCTTCCAGTGTGATGTAATTGGTAGCTTGGTAAACTATATTTTCAGCGTAGCTTCCCCAACACTGACAGAAACACATAAAACACATGTTTTACAAATACCAGTCAAATATCGAATCTCTTGGAATATCTTATTCAGTGCATTGTTAATTTTCCATTTCATTGCATGTTATATGAAAATCACAGGGTCCCACAAACAAAGCCATAATTACTGTCCCACCTATTCTTATTATTTTTGCAGACATATGCTGTCATCTAGTGGCACTTTTTACGTGCACCATTCGAACAAAACTAACAAAACTAACAGATGTTATATTTAAGAAATACAAGGCTTTTCCCAACTAAGTTGACGCATATAGAATAGAATAGAATAACATTTTTTCCCCCCAGAACTAACTTCAGTTCTAGCATTTGGATTAATAAACATGTAATAGCAAGATACAACCCCCCCCCCCCCCCCCCCCAATTATTAATAGATATAGGGTCAACATCCATGCCATGCCTTGAGCGCGTTCCACGCATATCAGGGTCTCAAATTCATCTCAGCTAATCCGAGTTGGTAGATATCTCTTTAAAATGGTAATGTCAAAGTCCCTGGCTGTAGGCTAGGCATGAATGAATAGCCTAATATCATAAAGTAATAATGTTATCATTCACTAGATGTAAATTATAGAC
Organism: Salvelinus namaycush; assembly: GCF_016432855.1. NCBI lineage: Eukaryota > Metazoa > Chordata > Actinopteri > Salmoniformes > Salmonidae > Salvelinus > Salvelinus namaycush. Next base: position 18,444,132 of record NC_052310.1, read on the forward strand.
CTTTGAAGTCTCCTTTATGATGACAGTCTTTGAACTCATATACACATTTTTTTTTCATGGCCTTTAAAAGAAAAAAGTAATCTCCCTTCGTGTAGAGTGGACTGATGCCAACAGGGGATTTTGTTTCAGCAATCGTAGGATAATATTTCATTTTAATGTCTGACTGCCCGAATAAAGAAATAGGCCAAAAGAAAATAATAATTATTAGTATTATGTATTTGTTTTTACAATTTGTTAGAGGACAACTAACATCAATAAAGCGTTTATACATATAATTATTGCAGGCGTTTTCTACGCCATCAACATTTGCTAAAATCTGCGAAAGGGCTAATAACATATTTAACCAAAGACATGCCTTATATAAACTACTTTTATTTTACGTCAATGTAGGGCCTAAAGCTTAAATGCACAAAACCTTTTGCATAGGACGTGAAAGAATTTGTGAGCACGGATAATCTCTAATGCTGGTGTCACTCCATGTGTTTGAACCGCGGAGGGTTCAAGGATTATGTTCGTCAGAGTTATGACTTTAAAGTGTGTCATGAGAGAGATTGAACAGGGACTATAGTATTCATTCTACATTAATTGTACTGTATTACGTTTTGAACTGGTCCTAAAACCCTTTGATTTATTTGATTTCTCTTTCTCAATACTAGAAATGGCACCGTTATCAAGTGGGCAATTAAAACAATCTTAAAATTAAACATATTTTCTTAAAATAAGGGTTTTCGATAATGTATCAAAGGGCCCATGTGTGTTGGGAAACGTTCCGGCGGAGTTCTAGTGAAGTGAGGCGGAGCGAGCAATCCTTTCAGGGATGAAACGCGGGCTGAAGAATAATGAATGAGAGAAACTGGGCGGAGAAAGTTCGAGTTGATTTTCACATGTCTCTTAGTGCCATGGTAAGTGTACTTTTTTGGAGTAATAGGACAGCTATTCTGCAGTGGATATTTATTTGACTTTATTTGACTGTAAAGTAGCCTAAATAAACGAACATTCTAAAACGGTCTGGACTGGAGTTAGCCACTTGGATTGGAAGACTTCTTTGTGAAGAAGGTATGTGAATGTGATGAAATGGGATTGGAACACATTATTTTTGCGCTTGTCGCTTTGAAAGAGAGTGCACTTGTTCTGCCTTTGTTTGACAATCCAGAGCTCCGGGTTATGATTAACTTTTTATACATTTCAAATGTAGCCTATGCTCCAATGTTTTAGACCAAGCAACTAATTACATAAGTAATGTATTCGGGGTTTTAGTGTGTGTATTGTTTTCAAAGGCCAGTAGCTCTGCGTACACACTGTTGTCATGACAATGCTACGGAAACAGCGCATGGCGCGTTTGTTAGCCGCTACTGCGTTGAACTTCTATTCAACTACTGCCATTCTAGGCAGTTTACAAATAATCCACTCTCGCTACAAACTAAGTCTACTTTCATTGGCTATGAAGTCTGGAATGTCATGGTTCATGACGCCAAATCTTTTAAATACAAACGTTCTATTGGGTGTTAGCTAGGTTCTCAAAATGAATCTTTTTTTCTCTGTCCAGCTGCACTTGCTGATGTTTGACTCTTGTTGTAGCCTATTTATTCAACAACACATGGCCATAATTATACAACTTGCAAATAGCTTTATTTAATTAGCTGTTGTTTTCTATGTAAAGAAGAATAGTTCATAGTGGTTAATAGCGGTTAAGGTTAAGGGGTTAGTAGGGAATGGGATTAAGGAAATAGTTGAGTGAGGTGTGTCCTGTGTTTCTGTGGGACTGAGACAGCTTGTGACCCCGCTAGTCAGGAAAGGGATGCTTTTAGGCAGACCGTCTCTTGTTGTTAATAGCCAGCACACATGTGGAAGTGACAGCCTCTACAATAGGGCCAGGAAAGAGTTTGGGCTAGCTGCTTGGAGGAAAAAGGAAATCCAGAGGAGTGTGTGTGTGTGTGTGTGTGTGTGTGTGTGTGTGTGTGTGTGTGTGTGTGTGTGTGTGTGTGTGTGTGTGTGTGTGTGTGTGTGTGTGTGTGTGTCTATTCGCCAGTGTGTGTACAGTACAAAGACAGTTTGTGTTGGTGGGGTTCGCTGAGATTACAGGGTTATGGACTCACGTGAGAGGATGCCAGTTCACAAGGGGCTTTCCTTTGTCCTTCATAAAACGATGTCATCATTGGAACGGATCCGACCTGTATCCAATTTGATGGCTGTAACAAAGTCATAAACAGGATATGAATCTCCTGCTCTGCTCAGCTGAGTCTGATAGTTTTATTCATTTATGAGTTTTCCAGTGCTTTCCTCGATGCAATACGACCATGTCTCATTGCCTATGGACATTTTAAGAAGTACCTACAGTGCTAAACGTCAACTTGCTCTCCGGGATGACTATAAATCACTTGAAAATCCAAGGTTGTTGTGTACATGCTGTTTGCTTCCCCTGCCTCTATGTCAGAGCACGCAATGACGCCTCTCTCCAGCTATACGATTGCCCGTAAGGCACAGATACAAGCACAGAGTCACAGACAGAGGCCTGGCAAAATGAATACATAAAAGATACATCTGTTACTTATGCATGTTTGATGGCATAGGCAGACTGTAGACACTCACTGCCCCGAGTTACAGCATTTATTAGCATGCATGACTAGGTGGAAGCTAAGGCGTGAATGTAGATGACGTGGGTTAGGGAGAGAAGGTAGGGTATAGCTCAGATGCTGTGTCAGAAGAATAGGGTTGCACTTAGTAGGCATGAAACAAGGAAAAACTGGTTAAACTAAGGCAGGGGTACAGGAACCTGTCCAATGTGTTAATGTTCATTTTGCATTGGAAAACCTTTTCAACCATTTGGGTCCACTGAACTCGATTCAATCGCCCCCAAACGGATCCCCTTGGTTATAGCTTCTATGTGCTTTAATGGAATCAAATGACTTGGTTGATTCCAAAAAGTGCATTCACAGGGGTTTTAAAAAGGGTTCAAATGGAGTCTGACATGTATAGGAAATATGTGTTTACTGTGGGCTCGTCCCAAATGGAACCCTATTCCCTATACAGTGCTGTACTTTTCACCAGTGCACTTTGTAGGGAATAGCATGCCCTTTGGGACACTGACCTTTTATTATAACTGTGCTCGGGGCGTATGGGTGTCAATACCGAAGCCCACTTTTCAGCAGGTGCTGTGGCCGTGAATGATTAGCAGAATAATTATGCTGAATAAATACATGCATAATATTATTAATCATATTCATGGTATGTTTTCATAACTGGGAAAAGCTCTGTGGCGTCGGAATAAAAAATACTTCAACAGAGATGAATTCTAGGTTTGTTGCTTTTTTAGAGTTAATCAAACAAGAAGTGTGTTTTATGTTAACTCAGCAAAAAAAATGAACGTTCTCTCACTGTCAACTGTGTTTATTTTAAGCAAACTTAATATGTGTATATATTTGTCTGAAGACAACAAGATTCAACAACTGAGACATAAACTGAACAAGTTCCACAGACATGTGACTAACAGAAATGGAATAATGTGTCCCTGATCAAAATCAAAAGTAACAGTCAGTATGGTGGATCCCGCTCCAGAGTACAGGCCTCTGTGTAACGCTCATTCCTTCGACGATAAACACGAATCTGACCATCACCCCTGGTGAGACAAAACCGCGACTCGTCAGTGAAGAGCACTTTTTGCCAGTCCTGTCTGGTCCAGCAATGGTGGGTTTGTGCCCATAAGCGATGTTGTTGCCGGTGATGTCTGGTGAGGACCTGTCTTACACCAGGCCTACAAGCCCTCAGTCCAGCCTCTCTCAGCCTATTGCGGACAGTCTGAGCACTGATGGAGGGATTGTGCATTCCTGGTGTAACTTGGGCAGTTATTGTTGCCATCCTGTACCTGTCCCTCTGGTGTGATGTTCGGATGTACCAATCCTGTGCAGGTGTTGTTCCACGTGGTCTGCCACTGCGAGGACGATTAGCTATCCGTCCTGTCTCCCTGTAGCGCTGTCTTAGGCATCTCATAGTACGGACATTGCAATTTATTTCCCTGGCCACATCTGCAGTCCTCATGCCTCCTTGCAGCATGCCTAAGGCACATTTACACAGATGAGCAGGGACCCTGGGCACCTTTCTTTTAGTGTTTTTCAGAGTCAGTAGAAAGGCCTCTTTTGTGTCCTACGTTTTCATAACTGTGACCTTAATTGCCTAATGTCTGTAAGCTGTTAGTCTTCACATTGAAGATTGTGAAGTTATTTAGATTTTTACTAATTATCTTCGAAGACATGGTCCTGAAAACGGGACGTTTCTTTTTTTTGCTAAGTTTAGGTAAGTGTATGGGCAGTATCTATGGATGTTTCATAGATGTGTTTGTGTGTGACTTGTGTATGTGCGTGCGTGTGTGTATATTTAGTGTTTCCTCATACCCACTCTGAACTAACTACTGATCGGATCCTTCTAATATCAATGTCCAATAAACAATCGACCATATCTACCATCCAAGCACAATAAGCACTAGGCCTTAATAGGACTCAGCACTGGAGAGGAAAGAGCTTTTATGTGATCATCACATACCACTAAGAGCACTTGACAATCCCAGCCATTGCTGAGTTCATCTCCATCTCCATCATTGTTATCCAATAGTGTCTATGTGAGAGGAGGCCCAGGGCAAAACATTGGAGGAAAATAACATAGAGAGCATACAGGACAGTGAGGGAACAGAGAGGCTACTACTCCACTAAATCACAAGGCCTAAAGGACAGCTTTGAAATCCAAGACACCAAGATCTGAGAGGATTTAGGAGGCCCTGGAGAGAGAGAGAGTGAGAGAGAGAGAGAGAGAGAGAGAGAGAGAGAGAGAGAGAGGGAGACAGACAAAGAGACTCAGAGAGCAAGAGAGAGAGAAAGAGAGAAATATATATGTGAGTTAGCTGAGCCATGGAAGTCTTCATGGAGCCTCCTCTGTAGATGACATGTGACAAGGTGAGAGTGAAAGAGATGCGCCTCCCCTCCCACAACACCCCCCGTCACCCATCCCTCACCGCACCCTTTGGGACACTGCATACTTAATGAGTTCCTTGCCCCCCCCCCTTCCACCAAGCTCACTCAATCGATCCCAGGTGTGTGGTACAGTAGCTGGTTAAATATCTTAGCCAACTGCAGGCTACTGCAAGAGGCGGCAGGTACCCTAGCGGTTAAGAGCGTTGGACCACTAACCGAAAGGTTGCTGGTTTGAATCGCCGAGCCGACTATGCTCTCTTGAGCAAGGCACTTAAAATTGCTCTTGAAAGTTGCTCTGGATAAGAGGCTCTGCTAAATTGCAAAAATGTTTTCTCTGTAGGTGATGGTTTCACTGTAAAGAGAGGACAAACTGGGGAGTCGGAGGAGCCAGAATGGAGGACCTCATAGGGTAAGAGAGCTGACCATTTCCTTTCATCATGCGTGTGTGTTATTGTGTGTTGTCAAGAGGAATTCCTGCCTCTTTTTTGGTCATTTCCCCCCTTCATGAGCTCATTATTGCAGTTTCCTGGAAGTGTTGTTGTCATGTGCTTTGTAGGTGTAAAATCAGGATTGGGGAAGCATTTGATCTGCGCACTACCACACTGTTGGTGATTTCATAGCACCAGTAGGCTATTTGGATAGTATGACATCTTATTTGGTGGTTAAACACCACTCCAGCTTCAAGGTCCAAAGCGAGTGCAAATGCAGGACTCATTTTGAATAAAGAGCCTTTGTGGTTCTTGCTGCTTGTTTGAACGGTTCTTTACGATCTGGATTTATGTGTTGACTGAAGTGAAGGGAGCATGTGGATCCTGTTGTTTTTGTGTAGGGGGGGGGGATTATATATGTTTTGCACGCACTACACTACATAAGGCCCGGTGCACTACTTTTGTGAAAAATTTGAATTCAGATTTTTCAGGGGGTGCTGCATCATCCTCAGTACCCCTACTTCCCGTGGCTATGTGTACAAGTTCAAACGAAACCTGGGGGGCTAATCTAGGATCAGCTTTGAATACAGTTCCTGGTTCTATTGCTGCCTTTCATATAGGAGAAGGATGGAATTATCCCTAGATACCGTTAATATTCAGGGAAGGAAAGCTGATCCTAGATCTGCGACTAAGGGAAACGTATTTTAGGAGTCCCTTTGTAGGACCTCATGTCTTTGGCAGATGTTTTTTGTAAACAGATGCTCTGTGTCTCATGGTTTCTCTTGTCTCTCTGATGATTTTCTTGGGACTGATCTTGTTACGGACTAAGAGGTTTACAGACAAACGTGTCTGTGCATTTTAATAGCTGATCCTGCTGTATTTTTAGCCATTAGAAGAGTGAACTCTTTCCAAAAAGCAAGAGTGCCTGCTGTCGAGTTTGTTGGTTGACTTTCACATGCCACACGCGCACGCGCACGCGCACGCGCACACGCACACACACACACACACACACACACACACACACACACACACACACACACACACACACACACACACACACACACACACACACACACACCGATGTAATCACTCTGTTCTGAATGCTGCAGAGTCAGCAAAAGCAGAGAGTGATGCCCCGGAGGATTGATAAGCTAGCTGTCTGTAGAAAGGAAGCCTTTTACATGTAAAAGTCTGCCGATAGCGATATGGAGCTGATCTGTAAAGCCTTTCGTACTCTGTGGAGTATCCTGAGTTGCCCCTGGTGCTGGATCCTGACAGAGCTGATAGATACTGTATACCCAAGGCCTTATTGCTTCAGAAACACCTTTGACATGGTCAGCTTGCTGACAACCTTTGTACAACCTTAGCTTAACCTTATGCTTTTGTTAAAGTTTTTACTTAACTCCCCAAAAACAAACTCCACACGTCTGCTGTGCAACTGTATGTCCTGTTATTCTGCAAACAACTGCCACACAACCTGATTTCAATGTTCAACCAACCTTGACAACCAATCTTGAATCTATTTCATGATTCCTTCACAACCCACACGAAATCTTCATTCAATCGCCACACGATCACCATTGAACTCCCACGCATAGATCATTCACAGTGTCTAAACAACCTCTGCAGAACCACAAACCCACACGACCTCTGCAGCTTGACCCCCAACCTACCTACTACAACCAGGGTTCCCATATTATCAACTGTCAGAAGAACTGTTTCCCTTTCTAGCTGTACACACGGTGTAGTTCCATTCATAAATATGTGTTCCTTAGTGAATAAAGCTTAGGTGTATAATTAGACTAGAGAAATGGGGAAGTATCCTCTCAGGTTTTTTAACATGCTCTTCTTTTCTCCCTTCCCCTTTCACAACTACTCGATGCTGATAACAACATAGAGGCGGCATTGTGTGTCTGCATGGGAGGGCTAAGCCTTATTGTAATAAGGGCATGTCCTAAGAGAATCAATGAATGTACTATACCTATGTAGGATCTTAATTTGAGCTAGTTTGCTACAGCAGGAAAATCATTCCACAGCAACAGGAAATGTGAATTGTTACGTGGATTATAATTCACAGACATTTTTGTCGGGTTTGATACATTTTTGGTAAGGGAAAATCAAGTATGACGTATAAAAATGGAAAGTACAAACTTCTGAAGCCGTTTTAAACCTCAAATACACGACAAGTTTACAATTTCCTGCAACAGGGTGATCAAAAGGAGATCCTACATCTGTACTGTTGACGTGTTTGTGTGTGTGTGTTTCCATCAGCACTCCTCAATTTATGATGTGTGTGCATGATACCAAACACATCTCCCCTGTCTATTGTATCCATAGTGAAATGTCAGTGATTGTTGCCATCTCTCCCTCATTCCCCCTGCAGATATGTTTCCGTTAATGATGAGGTTGCACTATACAGAGAGAGAGAGAGAGAGAGAGAGAGAGAGAGAGAGAGAGAGAGAGAGAGAGAGAGAGAGAGAGAGAGAGAGAGAGAGAGAGAGAGAGAGAGAGAGAGAGAGAGAGAGAGAGAGAGAGAGAGAGAGAGAGAGAGAGAGAGAGAGAGAGAGAGAGAGAGAGAGAGAGAGAAAAACACCCCCCAGCTTCCCAGGAGAAAGCCTCTGGAAAACCGGAACAGTGTGTAATTGACATGCTAAATGCCACATCCACACGCCACTCATTCTCCTACAGTAGCATCCGTGACGAGTTATGAACCCAGCATGAGATGAACGCCAGGAGGAGGACAAACCCCATGCATATTCGCATCACAGTTACACAGTGGGAATATTATGCAGGGCAGGTCATATCAGGAATTGGATGGAAAGCCCAGTTCTACCTGAGACCATCTAGAAAAGTATGCATTGTATGAGCAGCAAATACAATCGTCCAGTTGCCACAATAACTCATGGATAAATGTAAAGATGAAAGGATGAATGAATGAAAACTCGAGTTTATGTGAATGTATAGATGGATGGTATGTTTTAGACGCTGTAACGTTGTATTCATTTCTGCACGACTCATTCTTTTTAAGAACACGGATATTCTGGTCTGCATTCTGCGACATGGTATGTGACGCTATTCCCTGCCACGTGTTGCACGGCCAGGTAAACGGTTGCTCACCGTGAAAACAAACCAGCGCTGTGGTCCTAGCTACTCTCCCTATCTATTCCGCTGTGTGTGTCTGGAGCAGGTGTTGCTCTGCAGTCCTGCAGGCTCCAAGGGGGATGAGAACACCGAGCTAGATTAACCCTCAGCCTCCTGGCCTGCAGCCAAACATACTGCAGTTGGAGTTGGGCCTGTTTAGAATACATGCTATTGGAGTAAAAAAAGGGAAATCATACATATATATATATAAAAATAAATGATCCTATATCTTGATAGCTCTATATGTCACAGGGTGCCATGCGCACCACAAATCTGTCATAGCCCGCTAAACTAAAGCCAAGGTATTAGCTGTTGGAGGTAACACAAGTCTTCAGGTCTTAAGTTTGCTGCAAATAAAATGTGACTGCCAAACAGAAGTTGAGGGTTAAGATGAGATGACTCCTGCTCATTCTCCTATTGCGCAGCGAGATAGGATCAGAGAGGGAGAAAATGCAGCAGTGCATGGAGCAGGATGACGTTTCTCCTAGAGACACTGATCTAAAAAGTCTGTTTTTCTCGCTCTAATAGTTAGGATGTCAGATGGATATACTGATCCTAAACTCAGCAAAAAAGAAACGTCCTCACTGTCAACTGCGTTTATTTTCAGCAAACTTAACGTGTAAATATTTGTATGAACATAACAAGATTCAACAACTGAGACATAAACTGAACAAGTTCCACAGACATGTGACGAACAGAAATTTAATAATGTGTCCCTGAACAAAGGGGGGGTCAAAATCAAGAGTAACAGTCAGTATCTGGTGTGGCCACCAGCTGCATTACGTACTGCAGTGCATCTCCTCCTCATGGACTGCACCAGATTTGCCAGTTCTTGCTGTGAGATGTTACCCCACTCTTCCACCAAGGCACCAGCAAGTTCCCGGACATTTCTGGGGGGAATGGCCCCATCCCTCACCCTCCGATCCAACAGGTCCCAGACGTGCTCAATGGGATTGAGATCCAGTCTCTTCGCTGGCCATGGCAAAACACTGACATTCCTGTCTTGCAGGAAATCACTTACTGAACGAGCAGTATGGCTGGTGGCATTGTCATGCTGGAGGGTCATGTCAGGATGAGCCTGCAGGATGGGTACCACATGAGGGAGGAGGATGTCTTCCCTGTAATGCACAGCGTTGAGATTGCCTGCAATGACAACAAGCTCAGTCCGATGATGCTGTGACACACCGCCCCAGACCATGACGGACCCTCCACCTCCAAATGGATCCCGCTCCAGAGTACAGGCCTCGGTGTAACGCTCATTCCTTTGACGATAAATGCGAATCCGACCATCAGCCTTCAGAGACAAAACCGCGACTCGTCAGAGAAGAGCACTTTTTGCCAGTCCTGTCTGGTCCAGCAATGGTGGGTTTGTGCCCATAGACGTTGTTGCCGGTGATGTCTGGTGAGGACCTGTCTTACACCAGGCCTACAAGCCCTCAGTCCAGCCTCTCTCAGCCTATTGCGGACAGTCTGAGCACTGATGGAGGGATTGTGCGTTCCTGGTGTAACTCGGGCAGTTGTTGTTGCCATCCTGTACCTGTTCCTCTGGTGTGATGTTCGGATGTACCAATCCTGTGCAGGTGTTGTTACACGTGGTCTGCCACTGCGAGGACGATTAGCTATCCGTCCATCTCCCTGTAGCGCTGTCTTAGGCATCTCATAGTACGGACATTGCAATTTATTTCCCTGGCCACATATGCAGTCCTCATGCCTCCTTGCAGCATGCCTAAGGCACATTCACGCAGATGAGCAGGGACCCTGAGCACTTTTCTTTTAGTGTTTTTCAGAGTCAGTAGAAAGGCCTCTTTAGTGTCCTACGTTTTCATAACTGTGACTTTAATTGCCTACCGTCTGTAAGCTGTTAGTGTCTTAACGACCGTTCCACAGGTGCATGTTCATGAATTGTTCATTGTTCATTGAACAAGCATGGGAAACAGTGTTTAAACCCTTTACATTGAAGATCTGTGAAGTTATTTGGATTTTTACAAATTATCTCTGAAAGACAGGGTCCTGAAAGAGGGAAGTTTCTTTTTTTGCTGAGTTTAACTCTGTGTCAAAGGGCAACATCTACCCGGAGTGTGGTGCAGAGTATGGGTAGTGTGGTCATAAAGCTTCAACTGTTATGACAGTGCCTGCGTAGCGCTGTCATAACCGTGGGTTGATTCAACAATGTAGCTTCCATGAATGGCTAGGTGTCAGGTTAGTGCTTCACAGAGACATGAAGTGGGCCATGAAGTAAGGGCTGAGCTCTTTAATTAACTCAGTTTGAGCATGAATCATTGAGCAACAGGACCAGTAGGTGTCCAGACTAGAGTAGGTTGGCAACATCATTTATTGAGGTATTTCACATGGAGTGTTTGAACAGGCTGCACAATGTGTATCAATAGATAGGTCAACCCTAGTAGGAAATAAATATAATATAATAATATAAGTTCCCATGGAAACGTTGTGACATCTTCTGCATGAATATCAACTCCAAGTCATTTGTCGAAAAGAGACAGATAACAGTACATAGAACTGCCGTCCATCCAATTATCTTTACGCTCATAGCGGTCTTCTGAACCAACCAGCTCCCTGTTCAAAACCACAAAACAATACTGCTCTCTACTGTCCCTCTACTGAACTGCACCTCCTAGATCCTTGAGCCTTACCAACCGTCACTAAGAACACCAATGCTTATCATAATAATATAGAAAGCCAGTGTCACAGCAGCGCTAATAGATGTCAGTTTATATCAGCCCTGTTGTTGATTGTGCCTCTTGGGCTTTGTTTAAAATAGAATAACTCCATTATTGTCGTGTTGATTATGGATCATTATGTGTGTGCGTGTGTGGTTAGGATTATGCTTGTCGGTGACTAACTGGTGAGTCAGAGGAGTAACAGAAGATTGTGCAAGCCACGCTACGGTCACCTCATCAGGGTGCCCACCTACTATACCACAGCGGTGGTGTGTGTGTCTGTGCGTGCGTGCGTGCGTTTTGTGTGCAGATGTGTGTGTCAGAGACGGCTCACAGCTTGTCTCCAAGGGTGTGTACAGCATAGCTGGCAGGTCTCATGCCCCTGCCTGACGATGGGTACGTCGTCTTGTCAAACTGTGAACTTCCACCTCCTCCCTCCCACACACACATACATACAGTACGCACACACACACGTGCACACACACACACAGACACACACACACACACACAGATCTGACTGTGCTCTCACCACTTGAGGAACACTCATCTTTCCGGAGCCCGATGCTCTCAAAATGGACACCCTAATAAGTTTATGGAGGAGTACGCACCCTCGTCCGCATTACTACGCTCACTCTAATATATCACGGGAGGTCATTTGCGGACGTCAGTAAAAATGAAACACAAACAAGAACAGCACTTCCTTAAATCAGGGGACAAAGTGTGTGTGTCACAGAAATCAGCAGGTCTGTGACGAAGACTTAGAGTGATGATGTGTAATGGAAGGATATTGAGTTCAAGCCGCTGATGTCAACCGCGGCCTTTTGGTAAGCGGGGTGCGTTTCATACAACAAAACCTAATGAACAACACGCCATTAACGAAACTCGTGTTGCGAAGTTTATCTCCGCAGCTCAATTAAAGGCCCCGGAAGACAATTGATTCGTCTTTAATCAGTGCTGATTAGTCTGGAAAACGCCTGCTGGGGAAGGGAAACTTCATGCGGCCCGGAATATCGACATCTACATTATGATTAATATTTTAAACCCCGGCTCTTCTAAACAGTCCTTTACAGACTAAAAGAGAATATTAGAATTGTAGGTTTTTCCTGCTGGTGGTAGAGGTGAGATAATTATCCGGCAGGTATTCTAGTGGTTAGAGTGTTGGGCCAGTAACCGAAAGGTTGCTAGATCTAATCCCTGAGCTGACAAGGTAAAGATATGTCGTTCTGCCCCCGAACAAAGCAGTTTACCCACTAGGCTGTCATTGTACATTGGAATTTGTTCTTAACTGACTTGCCTCGTTAAATAAAGGTTAAATAAATCCAAATCCAACTCCTAACCTCACAATGTGATAAAGTAGCTCAAGGTCCTTTTTAATTGGGTATGAATATAATAAATAGTTTTCTTTAACACTTTTAGCCAGTGCCCCCCTCCCCTCCCCTCCCCTCCGGCTGTAATTCATCTTAAACTGAGCTGCTGGAAGTTGCGGTTGGGTCTTTGGGGGAGTTCAAAGTTCTTCCCTCTGACATTGCGCCAGAGGTTCATGATTTATTCATCTTGGCTACAGACCGCATGCTCTCTGATTTATGTCTGACTGGCTTAGAGAGTGAGAGAGAGCAAGAGAGAGAAAGAGAGACTCCTGCAGAAGACAAGGCATTTACTTCCAAATCCTCCCTGCCAAACATTGACATTTTTCTCTGAAGATGATTCATTTAGGAGCATTAGGCATCAGGGGTGGTGTGGGAGAGTGTGCACGACAGAGAGATGAAAACGAGGATGAAATGCAAATGTATGTGCTTGTAATTTCACTGTGTGCATGTAATTGTGGAACTGTGTACTTGAAGTTGCCAAAGAGAAATGGCCAGTAGGAAGTTGGACGGAAAATGTGCGCGTGTTCGTGTGTGTGAGTACGTGCATGTGGTGTGATTCAATCCCTTTTGAGTCCGTGCCAAATGAAAATCCCACCTCCAAAAGTCGTTGGACTGTTAGTAAGAGGAAGAGACAGACAAATAGGTGAACAATAAACGAGTGAGCGAAACAATGAAAGAGACAAAAGAAACAGAGTTGACGGAGGAAGAGAGAAGGAAAGAAAAACAAAGGAGCAGATTGGAGGAGAAATAAAAAGACAATAGTAAGAAACAGAGATAAAAGTAGTATCGGAAAGAGGAGTGGAATCCATCCGTAATTAAAATGTCCTCCACTGTGTTTGTGTTTGTGATACCCCCTCCCGCTCGGGCAGACAGACACTCAGAGCTATTAGGCTGCCTTTCACTCGCTCCCCTACTGTGTTCTCCTCAATGGGATGAAGCTACGACTGGGGGTGGGATCAAAATGGCAGAACAAAAAAAACACTGCACACACAATGTTCAGGAGGGACTCCTTGTCCCGAAATACACAATAAAAAAAAAGCAAAGTAGTCGAGGTATTGTGGTGAAGTGTCTTTCTCTTTCCACCTGGCTAACACAGATGGAAAACTGTGTGTGCTGGTTCAATGGGAGAACAAGACAAACTGTTCCCCCATTGGTTTGAAAAGGGAACAAGACACAATGCTCCCATAGTGACAGGTAAACAGAAGGGGTTTCTATCTCTTTCCCTGTCTCTTTAGACTGGATACAGAATCTTCTGTGACCCACATGTTCAGGTTGATGACACCACAGAAATAGAAGAAATAAAATCTATTTATATGGAGGACACTGGTTTGCTGGAGTGAGTAGGAATGCTTTGTTGTTTTCATACAGTGTATGCTCAACTTTGGGTAAAGGTGCTCTTGTGCACAGATGTAGGATCAACGTACGCTCTCCGGATCCTAACCTAAGGGGGAACATGTGAAACTGATTTCAAATCAGAGTTAAGTGGCAGCTCCATTCTTTTTTGTAACAATTAAGGACACACACGGGTTAAATGGAAAGGTTTATGGCTCGTACACATCGCACCGAATAGATCTACCGTTTGTCTGCCGATCATTCGTTCAGAGGTGCTAAGTACTCTCAGCCATCAAACGCTAATCGGTGTGTCTGGGGTCTTACAGTGACAGAACGAGAAGGCTAAGCATAGGATGAGTGAGGAGAAGAGAGAGGAGAAGAAAGGAGTGTAGAAACGTTGTGAGAAGAGGGGGAAGAAAAAAGTCAAGATGAAAGAGACGACAGGAAGAGTTCATAGTGGCATAGAAAATACAGGAGAATCAGAGAGGAGAAAATCAGCAGTTCTGTGAAGGAAATGAACAGAGGGAATTATTTATGCATTTGGATCCACAAATGAAATTGACATTTTAAGAAGAATACAAACATCTCAAAGGTCCCTATATGCATCAGTGGGGGTGTCCAGGCTCTGTCAGAGCCGGCCGTGACCGGGAGACCCATGGTGCGGTGCACAATTGGCCCAGCGTCGTCCAGGTTAGGGGAGGGTTTGGTCGGCAGGGATGTCCTTGTCCCATCGTGCTCTAGCGACTCCTGTGGCGGTCTGGGCGCAGTGCACGCTGACACGGTTGCCAGGTGTTTCCTCCGACACATTGGTGCGGCTGGCTTCCGGGTTAAGTGGGCATTGTGTCAAGAAGCAGTGCGGCTTGGTTGGGTTGTGTTTCGGAGGACGCACAGCTCTCGAACTTCGCCTCTCCCGAGTCTGTACGGGAGTTGCAGCGATGAGACAAGACTGTAACTACCAATTGGATACCACAAAACTGGAGAGAAAAAGGGGTAAAAAAATAAATAATCAGTGGGGGTGTAATTATTAGTCCAACAGTTGAAAATTAGAGTTTCTATTAGACACATTAAGGTATGTTTATCCCCGTTTTGTTTCCGTTTGCTTCCATTTAAGAAACTTTTTTCAACAGAATCGGCGGAATGAATACACCCCAAATACAGTTGACTTTCATAGCAGCCACATACAAACAGCATGATCCCTTTGATCGTTGTATATTTACTTCTCGCATCTATGCGCTCTCCTCTTCTCACCTTTTCCCTTCGCTTGTGGACTTCATTGCACAACACATCAGCTGTCTGTGACTAAGGCTGTTCTTAAAATTAAGCACATTAATCCGCTTTACAACCAGTGTAGAGCCTAACTGGCATACATAGGCGGCGTGTAAGTTTCAGTTTTGGGGAAGATAATTTTCACCATAAAAATGCAACTTTATAATAAAGCATTACATGCATAATCGCATTTGTGGTCACTTTTGAGAACAGTATTTTCCTGCTAATTGATTGCATTTTGGAACGTTCACACTTATAGCCTATTGCCGTGTGTGCATTGCTGTGCTTATAATGTGAAGAAATAGCCTAATAGTTTATTAATATTTTAAGCTAAGCATTCTAATCGGTTGCATCAGCCTCATTGCTTTGAAAAGTTTTTTTGATGCGGGTGGTTGTATTAATTTGGGCTTATTTATAAGCGGGAGTTGCATCCCCGATGTTTCTGTCTTCACTTGTAGCGTACTTCTTAGCTGAGATGCCTGTGAGAAGGACCTGAATACATGACAGGCATTGGCTACTAAGAATTTAGATATCTAAGAGAGCCATGTGAGTGAGAGGTGCTTTGGAGCATGGCAGTCGGGAGAAGGGAATTATAATTATATTTATTCCAAGGTCACAACAAAAGGCATGGGTTTTTTAGGGGGCAGTACAGCTACACAAGGGGGATGCCACCGGGAAATTCAAGGCCTAGTGAGAATATTATCAAGTGCTTGTCAAATTGTGAATGAGAGACTGATGAAGTGTGTGCAGCCTGCACAATAAACTAATCAGTGCTCATGCCTTTCATGTGACTTTTTGCAAATCATCATTAGAGTCACATCATGCAGCCTTAGAATGTATTACAAATCTAAACATGTAGCCCAACGTTTGTATCACAATTAAAGTTGCATAAATAACTCTAAATTAAGCATATAGGAGGACCTGTTTCTTTATTAACAGCACTTCCTTGGAAATCGTTTGGAGAAAGTATATTTTATATTATTCAATTGTATTCTTCATACTATAAGATCATTTAAAAAAAGAATGCCACCAAATTCTAAGCAAGTCTTGTCTGCTAAATTAGCTAGTGTAGTCCACAGCCATATGGCATAGCCATATCAGTGCCTAACATAAGGACAATTGAGTATGCTATTCTGTTCTTCTGAAATAAACTACATTTTCTTCATATAATCTTTCTTTAGACATGTCTAAAATAAATCATGGATTTATTGTGATGGTGTAGGCTGTATTAAATTGATTTATTAGACTTTTTAAAATGTAGATGATCCAAAGGTCTGCATCAGGGGCTTGTAGGCTATGCGTGGAAGCCAGGAGATGCTAAACATGTTCATGTTAATTAATGGTCAATTACCGTGAGACTGGCAGTTATTTGCTTGACAATCACCGGCTGAATAAACGCCATGACCGCCACAGCCCTATCTGTGACCAGGCAAAAAAAAAACTTTCCAAGACAAAGCTTCATATCATAACCACTAAACACAACATACATTGTTGTTACCATATTTACGCCATAGTCAATATAGCTACTAGAACTAACATGTTAGTAAACCCACTACACTCATGCCATACAGTGTACAGTCAGCAGCAAGCAGTTTAGCAGTTACACCGGCAGGCCCCAAAAGCTTACCTTAACTTGGAAGAGTTCCAGTGTTCGATAGCCATAGCCAGCTAGCTAACATATCATCCCTCTCTGTTTAAGCCGGGTGTTTGAGTAGGCTAAACTAGTTAGCTGCACTCTCTAGCTAAGTAAGTGAAAGTGAAAAAAATACTATGAACAAAATCTCAGCCCACTTCCAGAATCAAATTAAATGTTATTTGTCATATGCGCCGAATACAACAGGTGTAGCTAGACCTTAGTGTATTTTTTATTTATTTAACCAGGTAGGTCAGTTGAGAACAAGTTCTCATTTACAACTGCGACCTGGCCAAGGTTAAGCAAAGCAGTGCAACAAAAACAACCCAGAGTTACACATAAACAAACGTACAGTCAAATAACACAATAGAAAAATCTATGTACAGTGTGTGCAAATGTAGAAGAGTAGGGAGGTAGGCAATAAATAGGCCATAGAGGTGAAATAATTACATGTTAGCATTAACACTGGCGTGATAGATGTGCAGATGATGATGTGCAAAGAGAGATACTGGGGTGCAAATAGCAAGAGGGTAAGTCATAATATGGGGATGAGGTAGTTGGGTGTGCTATTTACAGATTGGATATGTACAGGTACAGTGATCGGTAAGCTACTCTGACAGCTGATGCTTAAAGTTAGAGAGGGAGGTATAAGACTCCAGCTTCAGTGATTTTTGCAATTTGTTCCAGTCACTGGCAGCAGAGAACTGGAAGGAAAGGCAGCCAAAGGAAGTGTTGGCTTTGGGGATGACCAGTGAAATATCCCTGCTGGAGCGTGTGCTACGGGTGGGTGTTCCTATGGTGACCAGTGAGCTGAGATAAGGCAGGGCTTTACCTAGCAAAGACTTAGATGACCTGGAGCCAGTGGGTTTGGCGACAAATATGTAGTGAGGGCCAGCCGACGAGAGAATACAGGTCGCAGTGGTGAGGGGTATATGGGGCTTTGGTGACAAAACGGATGGCACTGTGATAGACTGCATCCAGTTTGCTGAGTAGAGTGTTGGAGGCTATTTTGTAGATGACATCGCCGAAGTCAAGGATCGGTAGGATAGTCAGTTTTACGAGGGTATGTTTGGCAGCATGAGTGAAGGAGCCCAAGAACCCGTTGCAACTGCCCCCTGGACGTTGGTTGAGGCCAATCCATCACCGCTTTCACCTTTCCAGGATCCATCTGAACAATGCCCTCAGCAATGACATATCCCAGAAAAGTGATAGAAGAGCAGTGGAACTCACACTTCTTGGCTTTCATGAACAATTGGTTCTCCAGGAGGCACTGAAGAACCTGTCTGACATGGAGTACATGTTCTTGGGCAGATCGGGAAAAAAACAGGATGTCGTCCAGGTAGACGAACACAAACCGGTTTAGCATGTCACAAAGCACATCATTGACCAAAGCCTGGAAGACAGTGTTGGTGAGTCCAAATGGCATGACCTGGTACTCATAATGTCCACTGGCTGTGTTGAAGGCTGTCTTCCACTCATCCCCCTCGTGTATCCGACCCAGGTGGTAGGCATTTCGATGGTCCAACTTGGAAAACATGGTAGCCCCCTGGAGAGATTCAAATGCCGAGAAGAGGTAGGGGGGTAATAATTTTTGACAGTGATATCATTAAGTCCCTGGTAGTCAATGCACGGGCGCAGGGTTTTGTCCTTCTCCACAAAGAAAAACCCTGCGCCGGCAGGTGATGCAGAAGGACGGATGGCCCCAGTGGCCAGAGACTCCTCTATGTACTCTATGTACATAACTTTGGTCTCTGGTTCGGACAGAAGGAATGCAACACCCTGCTACGCTCAACTCCTCGTGAAGTGAAAGAGGTATGTGATTGTAGGTGCGGGTAAGGATGAGAGGCAAAGAAGTTTACCGTTTACAGGGAATGTATTTCCTTCACGGTAAAGTGGGGAAAAGGGGCTGTACTGAACCAATGCAAAGAAAGTAAAAGTTAGAGTCCCCTCTCCTACCTTACCTGCCTACCCACTACTTACCTACCTTAACGCCACCTGGCGCGCTAACCAAAATACAGTGGGGGTGGTCCGCCCAGGTCTTACCTAGTGTGCATAGACAGAGTACGTACTACGGGTATATGTATGCCCGCAGGCCTCTTGCCTAAGCACTCCCAAGGTGCCTTCCCCTTCTCCCCTGGGAACAAAAATAGAATAATTGCTAACGTAAGTAAATAATTTCAGTAAACCAAAAACACAGTCCTTTTGACATACACTTACGTCTGCAGGACCGGCTACAAAATACTTCACAACAATTATACAGACCAACAACGAAACAGGACATACCAAGAAGCTCTCTCCCCTAACAAAGGAACACTGGCTTTTAAAGCTTCAGCAGGAGTCGGTAATTGCAGACAGCTGTATCCCCTGGCGAGAGGGCGGGATCAGAGCTCCAATCTGCAATGGGGCCAACCAATCAGCTGCTTGGGGGAATTCAGGAAGCCATTTCCTGAAATACACACATACATATACACAAACCCACAACATAGAAACTGGGTAACGTAACAACAGAGAATACAACCGACCCCGAGGTGGTGTAGTGCCTGGGAGAAAATCAATGGCACAATCATAAGGACGGTGCGGGGGAAGGGAAGTAGCACGTGCCTTAAAGAACACTTCCAGGAGGTCATGGTATTCAGTAGGAATAGCAGAGACATCCACAGTCTTGCTAACATCCTGAGGAGGACGACTTGGGGAAGGCTGTGCTGCTTGAAGGCAGTGGGAATGGCAAAAAGAACTCCAACCCAGGATGGAGCTTGTGGTCCAGTCAATCACAGGATTGTGTTTTTGTAGCCAGGAAAATCCCAACACAACCGGAACATGGGGAGATGCAATGAGGAGGAACTGTATGGTCTCACTGTGGTTACCAGAAACCCGAAATTGAACGGGCACAGTACTATGGGTGACTTCCCCTATAGAGCGGACGTCCAGTGCCCTAGCATCCATGGGCACAGAGAGAGGCTGAGTGGGAATACCAAGCTCCGAAGCTATCATGGCATCCATAAGACATTCATCAGCCCCAGAGTCAATGAGCACTCGGAGAGACTTAGATTGGTCTCCCCACAGCCCAAGAGCAAAAAGGGGTGTGCGGGTGCATTCCCAGTCTGACTCACCATAGTACTGGTACCCACTAGAGACAAGGGTTTCCTAATAGGGTAGCTATAAAATGTCCTGCCCCTCCAGAGTACAGACAACAGTTATTATTCATCCTCCGTGAGGGGTCCCAAACTGATAGCCTAGTTCTCCCCAACTGCATAGGCTCAGGAGTATCCAACTCACCCGTAGTAGATTCACGAGAGACCTCAGGTGATTCGACTCCTCTCGGAAGAGCTGCCTTCGGAAACTTCCGGATTCCATAGGAGGTTAAAGCGCCACATCGGGTGCACGAGTGTGCCTGAGACCAGACCTCCTCTCACTCTTGCGTTCCCTTAGGCGTCCATCAATTTTAATGGTTAAGGCGATAAGAGAGTTGAGGTCCACCGGCAGTTCCCGAGCAGCTAGCGTATACTTTACCTCCTCAGATAATCCATGCAGAAAAGTATCAAAAAGAGACTCTGGATTCCAGGCACTCTCGGCGGCCAACGTGCGAAAGTCCACCGTGTAGTCTGCCACACTATGGGAGTTTTGACATAAGTCAAGCAGTTTGCTGGCCACCTTTCTCCCGGATACCGGAGACTCAAAAACTTTTCTCACCTCTGCCATGAATTCCTCCAAATGACCGCAATTGGCAGATTGTTGTTCCCAAACTGCCGTAGCCCAGGAGAGCGCCCTTCCCGACATTAGCGTAATTATATACGCTATCTTCGATCGGTCTGAAGAAAACGAAGATGGCTGTAGCTCAAAAATAAGCGAGCACTGAGAAACAAAACCCAGGCAGGTACCAGGATTCCCCGAACGTCGCTCTGGAGGAGGTAAGCTGGGAGTCGGGATAGGCTGTGCAAACTCACCACAGATAGGGAAACAATTACTGGGTGATTGGGGTTTTTCAGAGGTGGCAGACAGTCTCTGAGCTAACTCCCTGATTTGCTCCATGATAGCCTTTAACCCATGGTCGTGGTGTTCTGTCAAGGAACTGAGCCCTTCCAAAAGTCCCTGTAGCAACTCCTGATGTCTCCCAATGGTGGCTCCCTGCAGGGAGACAGCTTGGCGGAACTGGTCCAAGTCTGTTGGGTCTGTCATGGCCAGTTCGTACTATCAAGGCACAAGGCGAGACCCAAATGCAGACACAGGGGGCAGATGGTTGGAGTCTTACAATGTTTAATAATCCAAAGGGGTAGGCAAGAGAATGGTGGTGGACAGGCAAAAAGGTCAAAACCAGATCAGAGTCCAGGAGGCACAGAGTGGCAGACAGCCTTGTGGTCAAGGCAGGCAGAATGGTCAGGCAGGCGGGCACAAAGTCCAGAAACAGGCAAGGGAGAGACTGATCACACAGTCGTCCGGAACAGCTGATGTTCTCATGCATATTTCAGTGTTACTTGCCTCGAAGCGAGCATAGAAGTAATTTAGCTCGTATGGTAGACTTGTGTCACTGGGCAGCTTGCGGCTGTGCTTCCCTTTTGTAGTCTGTAATGGTTTGCAAGCCCTGCCACATCCAATGAGTGCCGGAGCCAGTGTAGTACGGTTCAATCTTAGTCCTGTATTGACACTTTGCCTGTTTGATGGTTCGTCGCAGGGCATAGCGGGATTTATTAAAAGCTTCCGGGTTAGAGTCCCGCTCGTTGAAAGCGGCAGCTCTACTATTTAGCTCAGTGTGGATGTTGCCTGTAATCCATGGCTTCCATGTACGTACAATCACTGTGGGGACGACGTCATTAATGCACTTATTGATGATGCAAGTGACTGATGTGGTGTACTCCTCAATGCCATTGGAAGAATCACGGAACATTTTCCAGTCTGTGCTATCAAACCAGTCCTGTAGCTCAGCATCTGCTTCATCTGACCACTTTTTTATTGACCAAGTCACTGGTGCTTCCTGCTTTTGCTTGTAATCAGGAATCGGGAGGATAGAATTATGGTCAGATTTGCTAAATAGAGGGCGAGGGAGAGCTTTGTATGCGTCTCTGTGTGTGGAGTAAAAGTGGTCTGGAGTTTTTCTCCTTCTGGTTGCACATTTAACATGCTGGTAGAAATGAGGTAAAACGGATGTAAGTTTCCCTCCATTAAAATCCCTGGCCACTAGGAGTGCCGCCTCTGGATGAGCGTTTTCCTGTTTGCCTATGGCCGTATACAGCTCATTGAGTGCGGTCTTAGTGCCAGCATCGGTTTGTGGTGGTAAATAGACAGCTACGAAGAATATAGATTGAAACTCTCTTGGTAAATAGTGTGGTCTACAGCTTATCATGAGATACTCTACCTCAGGCGAGCAAAACCTTGAGACTTCCTTAGATTTCGTGCACCAGCTGTTGTTTACGAATATACATAGATTGTCACCCCTTGTCTTACCAGAGGCGGCTGTTCTATCTTGGGAAAAAAGCGTAAAACCAATCAGCTCTATGGTATTCCTGTCGTCGTTCAGCCACGGCTCGGTGAAACATAAGATATTACAGTTTTTAATGTCCCATTGGTAGGATATACGTGCTTGTAATTTGTCTGTTTTATTATGCAATGATTGTACGTTGGCTAATAGGACTGATGGTAGAGGCAGATTACCCACTCGCCGTCGGATCCTTACAAAGCACCCAGACCTACGTCCCCGATATCTCTTTCTCCTGCGAATGACGGGGATGAGGGCCTTGTCGGGTGTCTGGAGTAAATCCTTTGTACTTCTTCCAGTACAGGGTGAGTAATCGCTGTTCTGATATAATCGCTGTCCTGAAGCTCTTTTCGGTCATAAGAGACGGTGGCAGAAACATTGTGTACAAAAATAAGTTACAAATAATGTGAAATAACACACACAATAGCACAATTGGTTACAATAATATCTGACTTATTCGGCATACAAGAAAACACACATCAACATCAAACCAGGCTCCTCTGACAAGAGAATGTTTGTGTCCGTGTGCTGTTGGTGAGACCACCTGTCTCACCTCAGTGGATACCAGTTCAACAAGGCGGGCATCTCTAGCAATGTCTTTGTATGAATGGCAACCATTAACAACATGTGCAGCATGTGACTCCATTACATTTAACTTTGGTTGTAATATACAGAATGGGTCATGGTTTGCAGGGTACCAGAGTGTGCACACACACTCACACTCTCTATCACACCCACACACGTTAATCCCCGGGCTGCTCTCAGAGAGGACCATATTAATAAATCATAAATTGATTATCATCGTCCGTTCAGACTCCCTGTGCTTTACTTTGACGCCTCATTCTTCGCAGTCAACAACAGGATGTCGTGCTCTATTCTCTTTTCAAACAACTGCTATTTCTAAACCCATATCAATGGAGTCTGTGTACATTCATATGCCGCTGTGTACATTCATATGTTCAAGTTGCCGCTAAACGCTGTTCCAGGCTCAGATCTTTTAAAATCATTCAAAGTGTCTCTCCTATGATGACATTTTTCAAAAAAGATTTCAAAACAGAATGTTATGAGTTGATATTTGGTCACTTTAACAAACATGCCAGTTGTTTTCATTAGACCACACTTTAGCAAAACAGACACAAGCATTTCTTATTGTTAAATTTAGATGGTACCTCCGTTTCAGTCCATTCTCTTCAGTTTTGTGCTTACACTCTTAGAAAAAAGGGTTCCAAAAGGGGTTTTCGGCTGTCCCCATAGGATAACCCTTTTTGGTTCCAGGTGGGCACGGTGTCTGTTTCTATTGACTCCATGGGCTTCAGTTGAAAAGGACAACATAACAGCTACAGTAGCTCCAGGACACCTCCCCCTGATCCTCTTTTACCATCAACCTTATCTAGACCCCAACTCTGAACCACCTGATGTGCTGAGACAACTATAGTCTCCACCAATGACTGACGTCAAATCCATCAATGACATCTTGTATTTGTTAATGAAAACACATTCAACATGGGTGGCTTCAAGGAGGGGCTTGCCGGTGCTGAAGCACCCTCAAGAATAGGCCTACCATCCCCATAAGCACCGCCAATAATCAATTTATTAGTACATGCAAGTTTATTTTTACTTTATTCTCACAAAATGCATCCACTATCATTTCTTTCTGTCTTACTGACAATAACTTTTGAACATCAGATCGGCAGTTACTTACCTCAATTCTGGCTTCAACTTCGACTTTCGACTCATCTGCCCTGGGCTCTTTATGTAATTCCGACCCAATTTTCGGGCTACCCAAGAAGAAACGCCAGCGTTACAGAGGCAAGAGAGGGGGGATCTTGGCGAGATTAAGGCGAAGGGAATACCGGCCACCTCTTCCCTCCATTCTACAGTCACTTGATAATAAGATGGATGACCCCCGATCGTGGATTTTTTTACCAACGGGACTCTCGAAGCTGCAATATTCTCTGCTTTTCTGAAACATGGCTCTCGGACAAGATAACCCCATGGCTATCCATCTCGATGGACTCTCCATGCATCGTGTGGACAGGACAGTGGAGTCGGATAAATTGAGGGGGGGAGGGCTTTAATACAGAAGTTGGCGCTGGATGTTGATTAAGGCAGGCCCCGCACCTCTCTGATTCAGAGGGGTTTGGTTAAATGCGGAATACACATTTCAGTTGAAGGCATTCCGTTATACAATTGACTAGTTATCCCCCTTTCCCTTTCCCCTTTAAACTAAAGGACAGGGCTACCGCACACAGGGCTATTGCAGACAACCTTGAGGCTACGGCTGAGGACAGGAACAAGTACAAGAAGCCCCGTTATGACCTCGCAGAGTCACCAGACGAGCAAAATGACAATATAAGAATAAGGTGGAATTATATTACACAGGCTCTGACGCCTGCCTCATGTGGCAGGGGCTACAGTCCATTACGAATTATAAAGGAAGACCCAGCCGTGATCTGCCCAACGATGCCTCTCTACCAGACGAACTCAATGCATTTTATGCGCGCTTCGACAATAACAGCATTGTGCCGAGTGTGAGCGAGGCCGTTGTGAGTAAGGTCTTTAATCAGGTCAACACTCGCAAGGCCGCGGGGCCCGACAGTATTCCAGGCGGCGTTCTCAGAGCATGTGCAGAACAGCTGGCAGGCATATTCACGGTAAGGCATATTCCTTGTCCCAGTCTGTATTCCCCACTAGATGACCACTCTCATTCCTGTTCCCAAGAACTGTAAGGCTTCATACCACAGTGACTACCGCCGTGTAGCACTCACATCTGTAATCATGAAGTGCTTTGAGAGGCCGGTTATGGCACAAATCAACTCCATCATCCCAGACACCCTAGTAGACCCACTCTAATTTGCATACCACCCCAACAGATCCATAGAATTCTGTTCATTGACTACAGCTCAGCGTTCGACCCCATTGTCCCCTCCAAGCTCGTCACCAATCTTAGGACCCGTGGACTGAACACCTCCCTCTGCAACTTTATCATGGACTTCCTGACGGCACGCTGACCCTCAACACAGGGGCCCCACAGGGGTGTGTGCTTAATCCCCTCCTGTACTCCCTTGTTCACCCACAACAGCCTGGCCACGCACGACTCCAACACCATCATCAAGTTTGCTGACGACACGGCAGTGGTAGGCCTGATCACCGGCAATGAGGAGACAGCCTACAGGGAGGAGTTCAGTGACCTGGCAGTGTGATTCCAGAACAACAACCTCTCCCTTAACATCTGTAAGCTCAAGAAGCTGTTTGTAGATACAGGAAACGGGGGGGACGAGCACACCACCATCCACATTGACAGCGCTGCAGTAAAGGTGGTGCAAATAACTAAGAACATAAAATGGTCCACACACGCACAGTTGTGAAGAAGGCGCGACAGCGCCTTTTCCCCCTCAGGAGGTTGAAAAGGTTTGGCATGGGTCCTCAAATCCTAAAAAAGGTATACAGCTGTACCATTGAGAGCATCTTGACTGACTGCATCACTGCTTGGTATTGCAATAACACCGCCCTTGATCGAATGGCGCTACAGAGGGTGGTGCGGACAGCCCAGTACATCATTGGGGCCGAGCTCCCTGCCATCCAGGGCCTCTATATCAGGCGGTGTGAAAGGAAGGCCCGGAAAATTGTTAAAGACTCCAGCCACCAAAGCCATAGACTGTTCTCTCTGCTTCTGCACTGCAAGCAGTACCGGTGCATCAAATCTGACACCAACAGGCTCCTGAATAGCTTCCATCCCCAAGTCATAAGACTGCTATATAGCTATGAATATCTAACAAAATGGTTACACAGACTGAGTATTTAAATTGTTTTGCAGCGTCTCTATGCATACTCACAGGGCCCTACACACACACAAACACTCACTTCATCATTTGCTCACACACACACAATATGCCAGGCTCACACACACACAGCCTACATCGTTGTCAACATATTAGCTAACGTCATAGTCAGCATAGCTAATAGAACTAACGTGTTAGTAGATCCCACTACAACCATGCAGTACAGTGTACAGTCAGCAAGCAGTTTATCAGTTACACCGGCGGGCCCCGGTGGCAATAAATTAATAAAACCCAAAGCTTACCTTGACTTGGAAGAGTTCCAGTGTTGGATAGCAATAACCCCCCAGGTAACATAGCATCCCTCTCTGTTTGAGCTGGGTGTTTGAGTAGGCTGAACTAGCTAGCTGCATTAAGTGAAAGTGCTTCTCCTTCATTTTTGAAGAAATTAATTTGTTCAAAACTGTTAAACTTTTGTCTTTCTCTCTCTTTGAATCAATTACTCATCACATTTTATGCACTGCAGTGCTAGCTAGCTGTAGCTTATGCTTTCAGTACTAGATTCAATCTCTGATCCTTTGATTGGGTGGACAATATGTCAGTTCATGCTGCAAAAGCTCTGATAGGTTGGAGGATGTACTCCTTAAGTTGTCATTATTACTGTGTAAGTCTATGGAAAGGGGTGACAACCATGAGCCTCCTAGGTTTTGTATTGAAGTCAGTGTACCCAGAGGAGGACGGAAACTAGCTGTCCTCCGGTTACACCATGGTGCTACCCTACAGAGTGCTGTTGAGGCTACTGTCGACCTTCATTGAAAAACAGTGTGTTTTAATCAATTATTTGGTGACGTGGATATATTTAGTATAGTTTTATCTCAAAAGGATCACTTTTTTAATGTTCTACTATTTTATTTTTATGAAATTCACTGAGAGGGATGGTCCTCCCCTATGTACCTTTATCACTCCAGTGTCCCTGCACATTATAAATATGGAACGGGAACTGACTGACCCTGTGTGTGTGTATATATATATATATATATATATATATATATATATATATAAAATGGTTTCACAGGCCAAGCTGGCAACAGGGAGAGTTGGGCTGGAGCTATCAAGTAGATGCAGATTGTCTTTAGACTGCAATTGGGGATGAGTTGGCAGCAGACCATACTCCATCCCCTACATACTGTATATCCTGTATATACTGTATATATATATATAGTATGTTTAATTACTTTCTCGTGTTCTTCTTATTTCTTATTTTTATTTCATGTGTTTTTTTTCTACCTTATTTGGTTTTTAATATTATATTGTTATTGATTACTTCATTGGTTTAGAGCTTGCAAGAATGGCATTTCACTGTACTTGTGCAATGACAAAGGATATACAGTATGTAGGGGATGGAGTATGGATGTCACGGTATTTCTGTGCATTCAAATTGCTACAAACAATGAACACAAATGCAATTGTGTTCATTGTCCGTAGCTTATGCCTGCCATACCATAACCCTACTGCCATCATGTGGCACTCTGTTCACAACGTTGACATGAGCAAGCCGCTCGCCCCCACAACACCATACACGGGGTCTGCGGTTGTGAGGCTGGTTGGACGTACTGCCAAATTCTCTAAAACGACGTTGGCGGTAACATATGGTAGAGAAATGAACATTCAATTCTCTGGCAACTGCTCTGGTGGACATTCCTGCAGTCAGCATGCCAATTGCATGCTCCCTCAAAACTTGAGACATCTGTCGGATTGTGTTGTGTGGCAAAACTGCACATTTTAGAGTGGTCTTTTATTGTCCCCAGCACAAGGAACACCTGTGTAATGATCATGCTGTTGAATCAGCTTCTTGATATGCCACACCTGTCAGGTGGATGGATTATATTGGCAAAGGAGAAATGCTCACTAACAGCGATGTAAGCAAATTTGTGCACAACATTTAAGATAAATACTTTTTTTGCGCTAACATTTCTGGGATCTTTTATTTCAGCTCATGTATATTCACGTCACCAAATAACTGATTAAAACACACTGTTTTGCAATGACGGTCTACAGTAGCCTCAACAGCACTTTCTGGGGTAGCACCATGGTGTAGCCGGAGGACAGTTATTTCCGTCCTCCTCTGGGTACATTGACTTCAATACAAAACCAAGTAGGCTCATGGTTCTCACCCCCTTCCATAGACTTACACAGTAATTATTACAACTTCCGGAGGACGTCCAGAGAATGAATCTAGTAGTGAAAGCATAAGCTACAGCTAGCTAGTACTGCAGTGCATAACATGTGGTGACTTGTTGCTTCAAAGAGAGAGAAAGACAATAGCTGAACAGTTTTGAACAACTTAATTTTTTTTTTTTTTAACTTTCACTTACTTAGCTAGCTAATGAAGCTTGCTAATTTAGTCTACTCAAACACCTGTCTTAAACAGAAAGGAATGCTATTCATGTTAGCTAGCTAGCTAAGTCTATCCAACACTGGAATGTCAATGTAAGCTTTCGGTTTAACTGCTAAACTGCTTGCTGTACACTATACTGCGTGATTGTAGCGGGTTTACTAACGCGTTAGTTCTGATAGCTATGTTGACCATGACCTTAGCTAATATGTTGACAACGATGCAGGCTGTGTTTCGCGGTTAGCAGTTATGGTATGAGGATTTGGCTTGGAGAGGTTTTTTCCCCTGGTTACAGACAGCTGTTGTGTTGTGCACTGAAGTCCACAAGCAAAGGGAAAAGTTGAGAGGAGGATAGCGTGTAGACGCAAAAAGGAATTATACAAGGAGCAAAGTGATCATGCTGTTTGTTTGTGGCTGCTTTGAAAGTGAACTGTGTGTGCAGGTGATAAGTGATGTATTCAGTCCATCGATTTCTGTTGAAAAACATTTCTTAAACGGAAGCAAACGGAAACAAAACTGGGATAGACAACTCTCGTTTTAGTTGCAAAACGGAGACGTTTGGACTAATGATTACACCCTAGATCAGCTAGATGCAGGCAAGAGTGTGCAAGGCATTATGGAATGTGTCACTGTCTGTCACCTTCATTACTCCAATTTGTCTCTCGACATGTACAGTACACTACGTTATAAACATTCATTCGTAGGCTAGGTTGTAGCAACCTCATGATGGGTGTAGGAAAAATTTGAGTATCATGTAGTAGCCTAAACCTATCCATGTTACATTGAGCTGGGTGAATGGAATATGAATGACAGTCATCCAATATGGTGTAATAGAAATAAGGCCATGCACATAAAAAAACATTAAATGGCACCGATCGCCACTGATTGACTTTCCATCTTTGTTTCCCACCACAATTTATTCTCTTTCACTTAATCAGTCTTTCTGTGTCGTTGCTTCTCTCTCTCGCTCTCTCGCTCTCGCGCTCTCTCTTTCCCTTGCTCGCTCTTTCTCTCTGTAATGATTTACCTGGCCCTGGGTGATTGGCTTCAAGTCTGCTGTTGGCTGAGGGCTGTGATCTCTCCCCAGGGTCCTGTTTGCTGACGTCAGGCTAGATTAATACATGCAGAGCTCTGCTTTCCTCTCCCCAGGTCTACCTAACATTGTGTTCTCACAGACCAGACCTGCTGATCAATAGGCTATACTGCTGGGAGCAAGGCAGTGGGTCCACATGTTTCACATGCATACTCACACAAAAAATATCCTGGTAACACTGTACTTAGATCATATCGTCATGCATTATAATTGCAGGTTACTTTTAGGTAAAGTGTAATGTAGTATAATAAAAAGGATTGAGCAAATACATATGGGTCTTTCTATAAACTAGGGTACCAGTGAGGATTTTCTACACTGGACAACTTGTTAAAGCTCTTAAGTTATTGATAATAAATGGTGAATTGCTTTCATGTCATTACATGAAGATATAAGGGGGGATCATAGCTATATTCAATACAATTCACGAGTTGATTTAAAACCTATGTTTAACCCTTTATCATGGTTGGTGTCTTGACGGATTTGTCCAAAATTGTGTGACATAAAACATAACTTTTCTGTCCTTGCATTTATGTCTGTGTAAGTTGTCTTTATATCATATATTAAGCATGAATAATTCAGTTCGATATGGAACTTGAACCCTGTAAGAATCCTTTGTCACGATCGTCGTAACGTGGAAGAGAAGAGGACCAAGGTGCAGCGTGAAATGAATACATCTTCTTTATTATCAGACGAAGACGAAAACGAAACGAACACTATACAAACTAATCAAAACAATAAACCGACGAACGTGAAGCTATACAAACTAAGTGCTAACATGCAACATAGACATAGACAATCACCCACAAACTACCTAATGACTATGGTTGCCTAAATATGGCTCCCAATCAGAGACAACGATAGACAGCTGTCTCTAATTGAGAACCAATCTAGGCAACCATAGACATACATACACCTAGACTAAACACTGCCCCATAAACATACAAAAAAAACCTAGACAATACAAAACACATACTTCCCCCATGTCACACCCTGACCTAACTAAAACAATAAAGAAAACAAAGATAACTAAGGCCAGGGCGTGACATCCTTAATCTAGCTGTCGAACAGTTTTTTGGATAGAGATCTCAGAAATGCAGTGTGACTACCGAACATTTCGTGTCTCCTTATGTTATGGGGTTAAGACAGTTTTCATGGGCACACAAATCCAAAATAATTAATGTGATTGCACAATCGAATGCTTCTAACACAGGGGTACCCAAACTGTTTTGGCCCACGACCCCATTTTGATATTTGAAAATTCTCGCGACCCCAACCATGTGAAAAAATGACAGCCAATGTTTACTTTTTTATTTGGGG
Organism: Salvelinus namaycush; assembly: GCF_016432855.1. Lineage (NCBI taxonomy): Eukaryota > Metazoa > Chordata > Actinopteri > Salmoniformes > Salmonidae > Salvelinus > Salvelinus namaycush. The sequence goes on from NC_052310.1 coordinate 18,474,992, forward strand.
CTATTGAAAAACATTCTAACAGTATTTCTGATTGTCTTCTCAACTCACTATCACATACTTTTAATGTGGGGCTAAGACAGTCAATTGCAAATTACTCTGACCTTAACCTAAACCAAATATCGATCCAGGTTGGATGTGACAGCAGAGATGAGGCGTGCACTGTCGACCATGATCCCTGACTTTGAGAAGCTCCAACGTGACATGCATCAAGCACACCCATCTCATTAGTGGTGGTGAGATAAGATACATAATGTATCGACAGTGCACACCTCATCTCTGCTGTCACATCCAACCTGGATCGATATTTGGTTTTCATTCAGACGGGAGCACTGAATCCAGCTTCACACAGATAAGAGCTGGCAAAGGGTAACATTACTTTTATGATGCTTTCAAGACAACTGAGAACTCTGCAAAATATGAGGTAAAATCATGATGTCAGTGATCTTCAGGTCAGAAAGTCAGAGCTCTAGAAAGAGGCCCGAGTTCCCGAGTTGGAATTCTGAGTTGGATGACCGTTCAAAACTATTTTTTCCCAGTCTGAGCTAGTTTTTTTTCAGAGTTTCCTGTTGTCTTGAACATACTGAACTCGGAAGTCTGAGATTTCAGATTTCAGGGTCGGGCGGATGCATGCTGACACAATCGCCAGTTGTACGGTGTTTCCTCCGACACATTGGTGCGGCTGGCTTCCAGGTTAGAGCTTCCAAAAGAAACTCACGTTTTCGTGGCAAAACATTTCCCACTTGGAGTAAACGGTTTCCGTTACGAAACCTTTTGCTACAGTGCAAAACATTTTAGTGAATACTAGTGAATACACCGCAGGGACTTCAAACAGGTATGCACTTGGCCCTAGCCAGGACCATACCATTACCAAATTGACGATTACAACCAATAAATTGGTTCCACAATGTAAAAGGCAATTTCCCTATCCTTCAATACATGGGAAAATGTGTTTCAGTCAATCAGACTTAATCACAACATTTCATCGTTATTTCACAAACGGAACACTTTTAATAAATGTCTCTCAACTCTCATTACTGACTCCCAATCATGGCGCACAGGCCACATATTTCTATGCGCTCTTATTGGGAGAGAAAGAGAAGAGAAGATGAGAGGGGAATGGGTTAGAATGCAATCAATAGACACAGAGAGTGTATGTGCTCCTCATACTGTAAAGCCTCTCCCCTCCTCTACATTTACATTTAAGTCATTTAGCAGACGCTCTTATCCAGAGCGACTTACAAGTACATACATTCATATTTTTTTTTTGTACTGGCCCCCCGTGGGAAACGAACCCACAACCCTGGCGTTGCAAGCGCCATGCTCTACCAACTGAGCCACACGGGGCCTCTACCAACTGAGCCACACGGGGCCTCCTCTCTTATGAATGGATTTTTTAAAGAGTTCACGCTCCTCAAAGATGAATGCTGGGGTTTCACTTAGTCATTCTGGCAAACCCTCTTTGCTTCTTTCCATTATTGATTAGATGGTTTTAGAGTTTTTATAGAGATCCTCCAGACATGGGGAGTTAGGTAAGACTGGAAATCAGGCAGGTGCACTCGTCTCTGTGGTGTGAGAGAGAGAGAGAGAGAGAGAGAGAGAGAGAGAGAGAGAGAGAGAGAGAGAGAGAGAGAGAGAGAGAGAGAGAGAGAGAGAGAGAGAGAGAGAGAGAGAGAGAGAGAGAGAAAGAGAGAGAGAGAGAGAGAGAGAGAGAGAGAGAGAGAGAGAGAGAGAGAGAGAGAGAGAGAGAGAGAGAGAGAGAAATATGGCAGCATATTGGCAGTAAAAATGGCAGCAAACATGGCAGCAAATAGATGCTGCACTAGTTCTGGGCGCGCTAAAAACAGAGCGAGAGAGAGAGAAACCTCCGTACCCAACTGAACACAGCATCCACTCTCTCCCCCACCATCCTTCTCTCCCTCCATCTCTCTCTCTCCCCCACCATCCTTCTCTCCCTCCATCACTCTATCTCCACTGAAGTACTGTAATGAAGAATGGAGCCTCCCTTCAATTTCATTTCCATTCACTCACAATGAAAAAGATCTTTCAAAACGACCACATTCAATGCACACATAGATATGGATCTATTTAAAGAAGCGGGAAGATGGTTGAGTTGTGAGGTTAGATTCAATTCCACTGTCCTATTAGATTGTGAAAGCTGCGTAGTGCATTCCCACTAATACCACATCAACACGGCAAACACAGCAAAAGCACTAAAAAAACAAGACACAGCTCCTGTGGCACAAATATAAGAGGACAAATTATTGTAGACTATTCCCATATGTCTCCTGGTATTCTCTCTGCCTATTTGCTTGAAAAGAGAGAGTGTTATTTTCAACATTATGGAAACAGCACGGAGAAGATACATGAGCCTAAAACATAATTCCATAGAAAATGGGGGTGATTTCACCAGAACCGTCACTGTTGGATCCCTCGTTTCACTCTCACACGTTCTCATTTCATCCACATTTGACGGTATCATGTGGATAATCCTAATCCATGCTGATACAGTATGGTGTTAGGGATTAAGGGGTAAGACTCTAAGTAGAGGTCTTTTTAAGATAGAATGTGAGGATATGTGGAGGATCTGTGCGACCACAGAGCTACATAAGGACTAATCAGCATCATAAGGCATTATAATGACCACTGAGTTACATAAAACCTACTGTAGTTAGTATTATTATGCATTATAAATTGGGTGGTTTGAGCCTTGAATTCTGATTGGCTGAAAGCCGTGGTATATCAGACTTTATAAACTGGGTGGTTCGAGCCCTGAATTCTGATTGGCTGACAGCCATGGTATATCAGACCGTATGACAAAACATGTATTTTTACTGCTTTAATTACGTTGGTAACCAGTTTATAATAGCAATAAGGCACCTCGGGGGTTTGTGACATATGGCCAATATACCACGGCTAAGGTCTGTGTCCAGGCACTCCGCATTGCATCGTGCTTAAGAATTGCCCTTAGCCGTGGTATATTGGCCATATACCACACCCTCTCTGGCCTTATTGCTTAATTATAACCACCAACGAGCTACATAGGGCCTTGTCAACATTGTAAACAATATTCTTTTTACATTCATATACTACGCTCCTGTAGTTATGAAATGTAACTGGTAGTGAATGCACTGGCCCAATCACGTGTCCATATCCACTGGGCTTCATTTGCTATTTTTCATCCATTCATATTTCTAAGTATGTATGTACAGAATGTACTGATATTCACATGGTCCAAATTCACAGAGGTGCCTTTCGAAGCAGAGATGCTAAGAGAACTGTAAGAATTGGGGGAGAGGCATCTTTGCGGCAGGGGGCCATATGTTACCTAAATGGGAATTCTACGTGATCACACAGAGCGAGAGAGCGAAAGTGAGTGTACACGGCAGCAGATAGATGCAGCACTAGTTCTGGGCGCTCTAAAAACAGAGAGAGAGAGAGACCTCCGTACCCAACTGAAAGCAGCACCCACATCTCTCTCTCCTCCATTTCTCTCTCTCTCCCCCTCCATTCGTCTCTCTCCCCCTCCACCCCTTTCTCTCTCCATCTCTCTATTTCCACTGCGGAGGCTAACAGCAGGGGTACTCTCTTCTACTGTGGCGATTGGAATCCAGTTACAAACGCTGCTATTTTGTGTGTGTGTGTCTATGCGCGCACACGTGTGTGTTCGCTGCACTGAGCGCAGGAGCACTGCCAGGAGAGAGAGAGAGAGAGAGAGGAGTGTCTGGCTACTTCTGCTGTTCATTCTTCTTCTCCGTCTGATAGGATGAGGAAGAGGATGCAACCGTGAACACTGACTTAACAACTGTATGTGGAGACCTGACAGGTAGACCACAGCCCCTCAGAGGGGTGTGTCCGCACCCATTGAGGGCGTGTCTGACTGGAATCTCTGGACCTTCATCTAGTCTGTCCATTTGTCAGTCTTTAAAGAAAAACGAACAAAGGCAGTGCTGAGGGGCGGCGACTATGGCGAGTTTTGGGAAACTTACGGACTACTTTAACCGTCGTAAGTCCCGCGAGGAGCTGAGGGGGGGCAGGAGCTCACGGAGGAGCGGCAGCTACTGCTGTACGGTGGCCGAGGCCAGGTAATGACACTCACCAGCGTGTGTGCATGAGTATGCATGAGTGACAAGGGTGTGTGTTTACCTTGGTGTCTTTATGTGCGTACCTTCATCTGTGAAGGTATGCCATGGGTACCATATATGGGAGTGCCATATGGTTGTTTTTTTTGCAATAGGAACCTCCTTTGAGATGAACAGACCAATCTCAACCAGAACTGTAACTGCATAACGGTATCACACGGGGTATCAGTAACCATGTTTGCATCCAACCTTTTTTTATGCAAGTGTAGTACCTGTTGGACAACAACCAATGACAGGCCTGATGGAAACATAACAATCGTCGCTAAACTTTCTAAATATTGAAAGAACAAAATACGCTAGACAGAGATTTCATGTCGGTGAACTAGATCATGCGACAAATGGCTGTGGAAACGGTTTCTTGCGATAGTTGGTATAGAATAACCATGATGTCACTGTAAACTTGCAGTCGCGCGATGCGATGTTGTGTGGTCCTCCCGGTACGACTTGGAAAAGCATGCAAAGTTTATTAGGCTACAGATGAAATAAATGAGGATGAACTTCAGAGGCTGGTGAAAGTGCACGGTGATGAGCTTGATGCTCCTTTCCAATAAATATCAAGGGTCTTAATAATATGTTGGTGACACGATGATTGGTGATTGGCTGCCAATTGACAAGTAAAAAATGATTTCACTCTTATCTAGAGTGCTTCTACACCTGCATTGCATGCTGTTTGGGGTTTTAGGCTGGGTTTCTGTACAGCACTTTGAGATATCAGCTGATGTAAGAAGGGCTTTAGAAATACATTTGATTTGATCTATAATCTCATTATGTAGCCTACTCTTTGTGCTATATCTGCGAGCTGTTGGCTAGACCGCACATGCGAAAACCAGAGTGGGAACATTTGCTGTTTATCACAGATTTTTTGTGCCAAAACCATTGACAGAGTTAGAAATGGAATGGAAACACATAGAACTTCTATTTTTATTCAGTAAATTAAACATTATACAACAGTGCTTTTTCTGTGCACTATGTTATTAAAGACAGCTTCAATTCTCAAGAAGCCCGTTTGAAGGAAACAGACCGCTGCTGATAAAATGTTCATATTTTTTGTGTGAATATTAGAATATTCGCTTGAAAATCTGTCAACGAATTGATTCACCATAGGTTGCCCTAGAAGGAGAGGCAACGGGGGGCAAGTCAAGGATGTAGAACGCGTTTCCCTATCGCTCCTGAGTTAGTGACCAAATGTATATATTTAACCTTGCAAAATGTTATATATTTCTGTTTGGTCAGGCGTCTGAAGAGACCTCTAAACAATTCAGATCAAGTCTGAAAAATGTACGTTTGTAATGTCGTCTACTCAGCCAAAAACGGAGTCTGCAAGACTCCTGATTCACCCCCGCCACCGGATGCTGCGGCTAATGTCGGCCCCGCGGGAACACTGACTGTGGAGATGCTACAATCCACGATGGGCACCCTCAAAACCTCAAAACCTAAATATTTTCGGTAAAATTGAAACTCTCTCTACCAATCTCAGGTCAGAGATATAAATAGTCAAAGACGAGCTTAAAAAATCTATCGAGAGTAAACAGAATATGCTTGACAAACACGGAGCGGCCTTATCGGAGCTGGAACGCAGTGCTACAGACCACAGCACTCGCATTAGCGAGCTAGAGGCTAACATTGGCTCATTAACAACTAGCCTACAACTAGCATACCTCAACAATAGATGTGAAGATATGGAAATTACAATGCGGAGGAACAACAGGCGTCTTCTGGGAATACCGGAGGGAGTGGAGGGCCCAAGACCGACGGAGTTCATGGCCCAGCTGCTTCAGCTCGGCCTGGAGGTGAAGCCGCTACTAGACCCACCGCACCCTGCGTAGCTGACCTCGGGATGGAGAACCCCCGCGACCATTTGTCATCAGGGTGCATTTCTTTCACGTCCGCAATGACATACTGAGGCGATTGGGAGAAGCATCTCCTCTCCTCTACAAGGGTAAAAGAGTCTCGATATTTGCGGACTACACCACGGCTGTGGCTAAGAAGCAGGCTAGCTTTGGAGCTGTGAAGTGCCAGCTACGCGCCTGCCCGGGCGTGAAGTTTGGCCTCATCTACCCTGCGGTTCTGAGACTGACTTTGCCGGACGGCTCCACGGCTCTAGCAGCCGATTTCATCAACAAGAATGTGAAAGCGGCTGTTGTGCCGCATGGTGTGGAACAAATGGTTGGTTAGCTCGTCTTGTTAGCAGGCTAGTTAGCAGGCCGGCTGGCAGACTGGTTGGATAGCGAAGCCAACTTTGCTGGGTTCATTGACACTCGAATGTTGTTATTTTTTCCCCTTTTCATTTCCAACCCATGTTGGTGTGTATACAGTTGACGCCCCACTATAATGTGATACAATGCAGATATGCACAAATATATATTCTTTATTCCACTCACATTATTGCTTTTTATTTGTATCATTACTATTTTATTTTGATCTAAGCCACCATTCATGGTTCAGTCGCAGTTTTACCACTTTTATTTATAATGCTTTGCTCTAAACTTTTTTTGTATTTAGGGTTTTGCTTGCTTCTCAGTTGAGGAGATGCTTTGGCAAGGGAGGCTGTGAGGGAAGGGGTTTTTCCCTCTTTATTTGTATATAGTTTTTATATGTTTTTTTGCGCTTTGTCTCTTGTCTTTGTTTTTTTAAATTTGCGGTATTAGGGTCAACTAAGATATTGTCACGTCCGTTGTAAGGAGGAGACCAATGCGCAGCGTGATAAGCGTACATTCTTCCTTTAATGATGAAAGAACACTGAACAAACTAACAAAGCGAACGTGAAGCTATACAAAAACGAGTGCTGACAGGCAACTACACATAGACAAGAACCCACGAAACCAAAAGGGAAAATGGCAACCTAAATAGGATCCCAATCAGAGACAACGATAAACAGCTGCCTCTGATTGGGAACCAATTCAGGCCACCATAGACCTACAATATGCCTAGACTTACAAACACCCCTAGACATACAAAAACCCTAGACAATACAAAAACACGCATACCCACCCTCGTCACACCCTGACCTGACCAAAATAATACAGAAAACATAGATAACTAAGGTCAGGGCGTGACAGATATTTAGTTTACATTGTACCTTGTCCTTTACACGTCCTCTCTCTCTCTTAAGACATGACTCAGCCTAGTGTAGCCCATCCAGCTGGAGGGAATGGTTTTAATTTTCTTACTTGGAATTGCAGGGGCATCAATAACCCAGTTAAACGTAGTAAGGTGCTACACCACCTTCATCAATTTAAAGCTCACATCATCTTTCTCCAAGAAACTCATCTGAAGGTATCTCAACACTCAAGTCTTAGGTGCAGATGGGTGGGTCAGGTGTTCTATTCCTTATTTCAGAGTAAGGCAAGAGGGGTGGCTATTTTTACTTCACAGATCGGTACCTTTTACAAGTTCTAATGTGATCACAGATCCCCATGGTAGATACATAATTGTCAGTGGTAGGCTGCTCATTATGAATGTACTTCTTGTTAATATTTACGCTCCTAATTGGGACAATTGTGATTTTTCCCCCCCAAATCGGTTTTCTCTACACTCCCCGATATGTCCTCTCATATGTTGATCTTAGGTTGGTTAGACCCACATTTGGATCAATCCTCCACTTAACCTACTACCTTGTCAACCTCAGATAGAGTTGTCCGAACCTTTATGTCTGCGTTCTCAGTTTCAGACCCTTGGAGAATTTTTCGAATCCATCTGGAAAAGCATACTCGTTTTTTCTCATCGGTTCACCACACTTTTATGCGCATAGACTACTTCCTTGTAGATGACAGACTTCTCCAATCCATATCTTCATGTTCATATAATCCAATTGTTGTATCTGACCATGCCCCTGTTACTATGGAAGTGGTCTTTCAAACTGTTGACAACCTGCGACCGCCTTGGCGGCTAAATACTCAACTGCTCTGTAATGAACACTTTGTCAATTTTGTTTTGGATCAAATACATTTTTTCATGAGTACACAATAGAACCCCAAACATCTCTGCGTCTACTCACAGGGAAACTTTGAAAGCTTATATCAGAGGTGAAATGATTTCCTACACTGCACATGAGAACAAACTGAAAAAGGATAGGCCATCTATGTTAACATGCTGTATTGCCCAATTAGATGACATTTATGCCGTTTCACCATCTCCAGATATTTATAAGGAGCGTTTAACTTTGCAAGCAGAATTTGACACATTATTAACAGACCAGGTTACTGAACTGCTTGTCAAGTCTAGGAGCACTTACTGTGAACAAGGAGATAAAGCCAGTAAATTATTAGCTCACAAGTTACGTCAACTATCATCATCACACCAGATTCCTAAACTTCGTACATCGTCTGGGATATCATTAGACCCTAGGGGGATCAATGATGAGTTCAAGAGATTTTACCAGCCTTTATATACTTCTGAAAGTAAAGTGGATATATTGGAATTGGATAATTTCTTCCACTCACTTGCTGTGCCTTCTGTCAGCCGGGATTTGGTTAAAAAATTAGTGTAGCCACTGTTGAAGAATTGTCTAATGCTGTCAAATCTCTTCAATCCGGGAGAAGCTCAGGGCCTGACGGCTACCCGGCAGAGTTTTATAGAAAGCTTCTCTCTAAAATAGGCCCTATTCTAATTTAAATGTACATTGAAGCATTTGTAAATGGTGCTCTCCCAACTCTCACCCAGGAAACCATTTGTCTTATTCTTATAAAAAACAAAGACCCTCTTGACTGTGTATCATACCGTCCAGTTAGCCTGCTAAATGTCAACTATAAAATTCTAGCCAAACTTATGGCAACGCATCTGTAAACAGTCCTCCCATCAATTATCTCTCTGGATCTAACAGGATTTATTAAAAACAGACACTCATTCTTGAATCTTCAACGATTATTTAATATTATATATAATCCCTCTGTTACCAATGCCTCTAAAGCTATTTTATCCCTGGATGCGGAGAAAGCGTTTGACCGGGTGGAATGGAAATACCTTTTTTACATTCTAAATAAATTTGGCTTTGGCTCTAAATTCATTACTTGGATAAGACTTCTGTACTCATCCCCTCAAGTCTCTGTCACGTCTAATAACACTCAATCAGATTGCTTCCCTTTGCAACGATCGACATGCCAGGGTTGCCCTTTAAGTCCATTATGGTTTGCCCTCGCCATAGAACCACTTGCAATAGCACTTCGCTCCAACCCCCTCATCAAAGGTATAGTCAGATATGGACATGAACAACACAAACTGTCTTTATATGCAGATGATTTATTATTATACAAATCCGACGTTTCTGTTCCTGCTGCCCTTGCCACTTTCACATCCTTCGGTCACTTATCAGGGTATATACTGAATCTCAGTAAAAGCGAATTGTTGCTGCTTAATGTGGCGGCAAAAAAAAAACCTTTACATAACTTTCCATTTAAAATTGTTCACAGTAGTTTTATTTATCTCGGGGTGGACGGGACAATCAGATTTGAAAACCTTTTTCAGGCGAACTTTGCTCCTCTTTTAACCCGTACTAAGGACGATTTGGAACGCTGGTCTTTGCTACACCTCTCCTTAGTCGCAATAATTATTTATATTAAAATTAATACTCTCCCTAAATTCTTATATCTCTATCAGTGCCTACCGATTTTTCTTCCCTAATACGTTTTTCAAAAAGATTGACGGCCTAATTCTCCTTTTTTATGGGACAAAAAGCCCCTAGGATACGAAATTGCTTTTGCAAAGGCCCAAACCAGACGGCGGTCTAGCGCTACCGGATTTCAGATTGTCACGCCCTGACCTTAGTTATCTATGTTTTCTTTATTATTTTGGTTAGGTCAGGGTGTGACTAGGGTGGGTATGCTAGTTTTGTCTTGTCTAGGGTTTTTGTATATCTAGGGTTTTTTGTAGGTCTAGGTAAATATATGTCTATGGTGGCCTGATATGGTTCCCAATCAGAGGCAGCTGTTTATCGTTGTCTCTGATTGGGGACCATATTTAGGTAGCCATTTCCCTTGGGTATTTGTGGGTTCTTGTCTATGTGTAGTTGCCTGTTCAGCACTCATTTGTATAGCTTCACGGTTCGTTTAGTTATTTTGTTCAGTGATCATTCTTCGAATGCGCCTTGGTCTCCTCCTTTTGACGGCTGTGACACAGATTATTTTATTGGGCCGCTAACCTTAGAATCATTCGGTACTGGTTGCAAAGCAGAGAGATATTCCCACCCCCAATTTGGCTAGAGATGGAGGCCGCCTCATCTATACCGGCATCATTGTCTTCCCTCGCTCACTCCTCCGTTACAGGCCCTTACTCCTCCTTCACCAAAAATATATGTGTCAAAACATCATTGAATATCTGGAATAAATTTAGACGAACAGGGAGTACAGGAGAGGCCTAGGCACGCACCCCTGAGGGGCCCCCGAGGGTCAGCGTGGTGGATTTGTTGTTACCTACCCTCACCACCTGGGGGCAGCCCGACAGGAAGTCCAGGATACAGTTGCAAAGGGAGGTGTTCAGTCCCAGGGTCATTAATTTACTGATGAGCTTGAAGGGCACTATGGTGTTGAATGCTGAGCTGTAGTCAATTAACTTCTTATGGCTGCAGGGGCAGTATTGAGTAGCTTGGATGAAAGGTGCACAGAGGTGCCCAGAGTAAACGGCCTGCTCCTCAGTCATAGTTGCTAATATATGCATATTATTATTAGTATAGGATAGAAAACACTCTGAAGTTTCTAAAACTGTTTGAATTATGTCTGTGAGTATAACAGAACTCATATGGCAGGCAAAAACCTGAGAAAAAATCCAAACAGGAAGTGGAAATTCTGAGGCTGGTCGATTTTCAACCAAGATCCCATTGAAATCACAGCGAGATATGGATGAGTTTGCACTTCATACGGCTTCCACTAGATGTCAACAGTCTGTAGAACCTTGTCTGATGCCTCTACTGTGAAGGGGGGCCGAATGAGAGGGGAATTAGTCAGGTCTGCCATGACCTGACCATTCTTTGACCATGCGCGTTCACATGAGAGGGAGCTCTGTTCCATCGCTCATCTGAAGTCAATGTAATTCTCCGGTTGGAACGTTATTCAAGATGTATGTTAAAAACATTCTAAAGATTGATTCAATACATCGTTTGACATGTTTCTACGGACTGTTACGGAACTTTTGGACATTTCGTCAGGTTTTAGTGAACGCGCTTCCCTGATGTTGGATTTGTTTACCAAACACGCTACAAAAATAGCTATTTGGACATAAATGATGGACATTACCGAAAAAAAAAACATTTCTTGTGGAAGTGGGAGTCCTGGGAGTGCATTACGACGAAGATCAGCAAAGGTAAGTGAAGATTTATAATGCTTTTTATGAGTTTTGTTGACTGCACAATTTGGCGGGTAACTGTATGGCTTGCTTTTGTGGCTGAACGCTGTTTTTAGATTATTGAATATTGTGTTTTGCCATAAAGCTTTTTGAAATCTGACACAGCAGTTGCATTAAGAACAAGTGTATCTTTAATTCTATGTAAAACATGTATCTTTCATCAAAGTTTATGATGAGTATTTCTGTTATTTGACATCGCTCTCTGCAATTTCTCCGGATATTTTGGAGGCATTTCTGAACATGGCGCCAATGTAAACGGAGGTTTTTGGATATAAATATGAACTTAATCGAACAAGACATATATGTATTGTATAACATGAAGTCCTATGAGTGTCATCTGATGAAGATCATCAAAGGTTAGTGATTCATTTTATCTCTATTTCTGCTTTTTGTGACTCCTCTCTTTGGCTGGAAAAATGGCTGAATTTTTCTGTGAGTTGGTGGTGACCTAACATAATCATTTGTGGTGCTTTCGCTGAAAAGCCTATTTGAAATCTGACACTTTGGTGGGATTAACAACAAGATTACCTTTAAAATGGTATAAGATACATGTATGTTTGAAGAATTTTCTGTTGTTTGAATTTGGCGCCCTGCACTTTCACTGGCTGTTGTCATATCGATCGCAGCCATAAGAAGTTAACAGCATTCTCACATAGGTGTTCTTTTTGTCCATGTGTAAAAGGGCAGTGTGGAGTGCAATCGAGGTTGCGTCATCTGTGGATCTGTTGGGGTGGTATGCAAATTGGAGTTGGTCCAGAGTTCCTGGGATAATGATATTGATGTGCGCCATGACCAGCCTTCAAAGCATTTCATCGCTACAGATGTGAGTGCTAAGGGCAATAGTAATTTAGAAAGGTTACCTTGGTGTTTTTGGCCACAGGGACTATAGTAGGTATTACAGACTGCGTCAGGGAGAGGTTGATAATGTCAGTGAAGACACTTGCCAGCTGGTCAGTGCATGCTCTGAGTATGCGTCCTGGGAATTTGTTTGGCCTTGTGAATGTTAAAGGTCTTACTCACATAGGCTACGGCGAGCGTGATCACACAGTCGTTATGCATGGTTCAGTGTTGCTTGCCTCGAAGTGAGCATTGAAGGCATCTAGCTTGTCTAGTAGGCTCGTGTCACTGGGCAGCTCGTGGCTGGGGTTACCTTTGTAATCCATGATAGTTTGCAAGCCCTACCACATTCGTGGAGCGTCACTGGGCAGCTTGTGGCTGGGTTTACCTTTGTAATCCGTGAGTGTTTGCAAACCCTACCACATTTGAGGAGTGTCAAAGCCGGTGTAGTAGGATTTGATCTTTGTCGTGTATTGATGCTTTGCCTGTTTGATTGTTCGTTGGAGGGCGTAGCGGGATTTCTTATAAGCGTCCCGCTCCTTGAAATTGGCAGCTCTAGCATTTAGCTCAGTGCGGGTGTTGCCTGTAATCCATGGCTTCTGGTGGGAATATGTACGTACAGTCACTGTGGGGACGACATCGTCGATGCACTTATTAATGAAGCCGGTGACTGATGTGGTAAACTCCTCAATGCCATCGGATGAATCCCATAACATATTATACTCTGTGCTAGCGAAACAGTCCTGTAGTTTAGCATCCGCTTTATCGGACCACTTCCCTATTGAGCGCGTCACTGGTAGTTCCTGTTTGAATCTTTGCGTGTAAACAGGAATTAGAAGGAGAGAGTTATGGTCAGATTTGCCAAATGGCAGGCAAGGGAGAGATTTGTATGTTTCTCTGTGTGTGAAGTAAAGAGGATCTAGAGTTGTTGCGCCTCTAGTTGTACATGTGACATGCTGGTAGAAAGGAGGTAAAATAGATTTCAGCTTTCCTGCATTGAAATCACCGGCCACGAGCCGCCTCTGGTTGAGCATTTTCTTGTATGGTCCTATACAGCTCGTTGAGTGCGGTCTTAGTGTAAGCGTCGGCTTGTGGTGGTAAATAGACAGCTACGAAAAATATAGATGAAAACTCTCTTGGTAAATAGTATGGTCTACATCATAAGTGTCGTGACGTTGCTATCGTTAATGTGGTGACATGCTATTTATCGAATAATTGACAATGTTTATTATTACGTGATTAAATAAATCATGGAACAGTTAACTCAGTGACCTGGGGCACCACGGGAAAAGTTTGTTTAATTAATTATTGTTTCCCGAATTAAAGAATCTCGATATCATACCAGTCCATCATTTCCTCATATCAATGTCATTCTGAATGTCGCATAGTCCTTTAAATCTGCACAAACCCGAGTCTCACTAATCATTCCGTACCACACAAATTGAGTTGATTATTTATTTACTAACAAGCTAAATGATAACATAAATTATAAACACACACACAGTCTAGGCTATTGATTAGAACTTAATACAATGACAACAGGTCCCTAGCGGACCAACACAATATGACAATATTACACAAGATGGAGATTTAAAGAGAGAGAGAGAAGGAGCAAGAGAGAAAAGCAACACTTGGATACATTTGTAAACTATGCTTAGTTTTAGCCCTAACACCTTGCCCCGAAATGCCGATCTTATGGTTAAGAATTGCAATGCATGTATTTACGTGTTGAAAGTCTCCGTTGGGTATCTCTTCATGGGCCAAGTTCCGCTTCATTGGATAGGTTTGGCCGACGCCTTGTTCTTTCGATGGCCGTCTCCTTTGTTATCGGGTGTTAGTCTCTGATTTTCCACAAGATGTCACAATGTATCTTTCTCCTAGTTGTCTGTTTCCTGGCACTCGTTCTGTGAGAGTGGGCTTCTGAGGAGGCTAATCAACCGTGTCAACGCTCCCAACGTGGGCAGGAGGGCCGAGTTGACAACCGGTGACTTTAAAAGAATAACCGGGTGGTCCTGCTTCAATTCACCTTCTTAGATACAGTACTCAACCGTAGCATTGATTGTTAAGAGGTTTCCTTTGTGTTCAACCTCGTGTTGCGTTTGCGGGGTTGGGACTAATCGTGGACCTTGGCTGCAGCTCGTGGTCCTCTAGTCTAGTATGTCAATTCTTAACTCACATGTTTTATACCCTAGGGTAGAAAGGGGCGTTATCGTCTTCGTGACATGCTCTCTGGGTTCCCTGGGGCGTAGATAGTTACGAGGTAAGGTATTAGGATTTACTACGATCTCTTTTAGACTAAAATCACAGTCTTATCGTCACTAAAACATTCTCTTTCATCTAGATATTTTCTACACAACATAAAGTATGTAAAAATCACATATACATTATAAACTCTTCAAGTTACAATGTGTTCGTTATAACATTCCTCATTTAACTTTCAATAACATCATAAAATATACATACATTTTCATATTCCATCCATCCTGATTCCCACCCATTCGGATTATGAAATATATTGTCCCAAAGTCCATTTAGTTGATGTTCTGTAGTTTTGGGCTGTAAACTCTTCATAAGACACACAGACATTCCAGTCTCTCACATTATAGACCAGAAAGGAGTTGGTCTGCTGCCTTATAATTATTGATGGGCGTGAGGTCATAAAACCCTCCATATCTCTGTAGATCTGTGATCCACTGTAACCTGATCATCACAGTCCAGTCCTGACATAAGGTATTCTAACTCAGGAGAGCAGAACCTCGTTACTTCCTTAATATTAGAGATTGCACACCTGCTGTTGTTAACAAAGAGACACACACTACCCCTCGAGTTTACCCAACGCTGCCGTTCTGTCCTGCCGGTGTGTAGAAAAAACAGCTAGATTTATATTTTCCATGTTCTTGTTCAGCCATGACTCGGAGAAACATCGGATATTACAGTTCTTCAGATCACATTGATAGGATAGTCTCGAACGGAGCTCATCCAGTTTATTCTCCAACGATTGCACGTTCGCCAATAGAATGGAGGGCAGTTAATACTTTTTATTGCTATTATCAATTAAACCTACAGTAGACAAGTTAAGGCAAAAAAATCATGTTTGTTTTTATGTAAGATTATAAGAACAAGTATTATTAATAAGAACAAAAGAAATAAGAACTCCTACAGTGCATTCAGAAAGTATTCAGCCCCCTTTTAATTTTTCCACATTTTGTTACGTTACAGCCTTACTCTAAAACTAATTAAATCGTTTTTCCCCTCATCAATCTACACACAATACGCCATAATGACAAAGCAAAACCAGGATTTTTAAATTCTTTGCAAATTTATAAAAGAACAACAACTGAAATATCACATGTACATAAGTATTCAGACCCTTTACTCAGTACTTTGTTGAAGCATCTTTGGAACCGATTACAGCCTTGCGTCTTCGAGCTTGGCACACCTGTATTTGGGGAGTTTCTCCCATTCTTCTCTCCAGATCCTCTCAAGCTCTGTTAGGTTGAATGGGGAGCGTTGCTGCACAGCTATTTTCAGGTCTCTCCAGAGATGTTAGATCGGGTTCAAGTCCAGGCTCTGGCTGTGCCACTCAAGGACATTCAGAGACTTGTCCCGAAGCCATTCCTGCGCTGTCTTGGCTGTGTGTTTAGGGTCATTGTCCTGTTGGAAGGTGAACCTTCACCCCAGTCTGACGTCCTGAGCACTCTGGGGCAGGTTTTCTTCAAGGATCTCTCTGTACTTTTCTCTGTTCCTCTTTCCCTCAATCCTGACTAGTCTCCCAGTACCTGCCACTGAAAAACATCCCCACAGTATGATGCTGCCGCCACCATGCTTCACTGTAGGGGTGGTGCCAGGTTTCCTCCAGACATGACGCTTGGCATTCAGGCCAAAGAGTTCAATCTTGGTTTCATCAGACCAGACAATCTTGTTTCTCAAGGTCTGAGAGTCCTTTAGGTGTATTTGGCAAACTGTCATGGTAGAGTGACCTGATTGTCATGGTGACCTGACTGTCATGGTAGAGTGACCTGATTGTTGGAGTGCTGCAGAGATGGTTGTCCTTCTGGAAGGTTCTCCCAGCTCTACAGAGGAACTCTGGAGCTCTGTCAGAGTGACCATCGGATTCTTGGTCACCTCCCTGACCAAGGCCCTTCTCCCTCGATTGCTCAGTTTAGCCAGGCGGCCAGCTCTAGGAAGAGTGTTGGTGGTTCCAAACTTCTTCCATTTAAGAATGATGGAGGCCACTGTGTTCTTGGGGACCTTCAATGCTGCAGAAATATTTTGGTACCCTTCCCCAGAGCTTTGCCTCAACAAAATCCTGTCTCGGAGCTCTACGGATAATTCCTTCGACCTCATGGCTTGGTTTTAGCTCTGACATGCACTGTCAACTGTGGGACCTTATATAGACAGGTGTGTGCCTTTCCAAATCATGTCCATTCAATTTAATTTACCACAGGTGGACTCCAATCAATATAAAGAAACATCTCAAGGATGATCAATGGAAACCGGATGCACCTGAGCTCAAATTCGAGTCTCATAGCAAAGGGTCTCAATACTTATGTAAATAAGGTATTTCAGATTTTTTTGTTATACATTTGCTAACATTTTTACAAACTTGTTTTTGCTTTGTCATTATGAGGTATTGTGTGTAGATTGATGAGGATTTAAAATCCAAATCTAATTTAGAATAAGGCTGTAATGTAACAAAATGTGGAAAAAGTCAAGGGGTCTGAATACTTTCCAAAGGCACTGTACATAAATTATCAGATGAAATACTTCTATTAAATAACCTTCACCTGCAAAATCGTCTGGATGTGTGTGTTCACACTATCCGTAACCATTTATATAATATCACCATAGAAAGGGAATTAGCTTCATAACAGTCACATGGAAATACTATTATGTGTAGTTTTGAGTTTAAACCAGCCTTTATTGTACAATCAAAGTGTTAGCTACAAAAAAATCCTAACCAAAAGCCTGTTATGCTCATTAGACTACATATCATCATAGATTGAAGTCTTAACAAGGACGTGTTCATGAGCTTTCAACTGTGTGTGTGTGTGTGTGTGTGTGTGTGTGTGTGTGTGTGTGTGTGTGTGTGTGTGTGTGTGTGTGTGTGTGTGTGTGTGTGTGTGTGTGTGTGTGTGTGTGTGTGTGTGTGTGTGTGCGTTTGGTTGTGTTGGTTCATTTTAACCACTTTTTTTACACTCATAGATTGAATTAAGATAATGGACACTTCATCACATGATGGGAGGAAACTGTTCAGGGATTCTGTGCTTTTCCGTCTCTCACGACATCCAATCATGTGTGGAATCAAGCCAGTGTAGTTGTTATCATGGTAAGCGCTGGTCTGCCTGCCCTACTGCATCACATTACACACAAAGCCAGTCACAACACATGACTCATTTTGCAATCCTCTCTCGCTCTCACTCTCCTGATGTGATCACATAGAATTCCCATTTAATGTAATGTAAGGCCCCCTGCCGCAAAGATGCCCCCTCCCCCAATCCCATAATTTTGCCTGTACTCTTAACATGTCTGCTTCAAAAGTATCTCTGTGGAATTGGATGTAAGTTTCAGCACATTCTCTACATACATACTGTACTTATAAATACAGTGCCTTCAGAAAGTATTCAGACCCCTTAACTTTTTCCACATTTTGTTACGTTACAGCCTTATTCTAAAATGGATTAAATAAATGTTTTTCCACATCCGCCACATATCTTCACATTCTATCTTTGAAAGACCTACTTAGACCTACCCCTTAATCCCGAACACCATCAATCAATCAATTACATTTATTTATACATACTTTTTTACGTCAGCAGTTGTCACAAAGTGCTTATACAGAAACCCAGCCTAAAACCCCAAGGAGACAGCAATGCAGATGTAGATGCACAGTGACTAGGAAAAACAGCCATGAAAGACATGAGGCTAGGAAGAAACCTAGAGAGGAACCAGGCTCCGAGTGGTGGCCAGTCCTTTTCTGGCTGTGCCGGGTGGAGATTATAAGAGTACATGGCCATCAAAGGGATACTTCAGGATTTTGGCAATGATGCCTTTTATGTACTTCCCCAGAGTCAAATGAACTCATGGATACCATTTTTATGTCGCTGTGTCCAGTATGAAGGAAGTTAGAGGTAGTTTTGTGAGCCAATGCTAACTAGCATTAGTGCAATGACTGGAAGTCTATGGGTATCAAACCGCATGCTAGCAGTTACCCATAGACTTTCAGTCATTGCGCTAATGCTAGTTAGCAATTGCGCTAGCGTTAGTTCGCAACTTCCTTCAAACTGCACACAGACACATACACATTGTATCAACGAGTTCATCTGACTCTGGGGTGGTAGATAAAGAGCTTCATTGCCAAAATCCCGAAATATACCTTTAAGAGCAGATTGTTCTTCAAGATGTTCAAAACTTCATTGACTCCCAGCAGGGTCAAATAATAATCACAATGGTTAGGGAAAGGGGATACCTCGTCAGTTGCACAACTGAATGCGTTCAATTGAAATGTGTCGTCCGCATTTAATCCAACGCCGCTGAATCAGAAAGGTGCGGTGGCCTGCCTTAATCAATGTCCACATCATCAGTGCCCGGGGAGCAGTTGTTGGAGGTTAACTGCCTTGCTCAAGGGCAGAACGGGAGATTTTTCCACTTTGCCGGCTCAGGGATTTAAAGCAGCAACCTTTCAGTTAATGGCCCAATGCTCTTAACCTCGAGGCTACCTGCCGGTGTAACAGGTCAGCACCTCAGGAGTAAATGTCAGTTGGCTTTTCATAGCCGAGCATTCAAAGGTCGAGAGAGAGAGTGTCAAAACAGCAGGTCCGGGAACAGGTATGAGTTCCATAGCCGCAGGCAGAACAGCAGAAACATGATCAGCAGCACGGCCAGGTGGACTGGGGACAGGGACAGGGACAGCCAGGAGTCATCAGGCCAGGTAGTCTTGAGACATGGTCCTAGGGCTAAGGTCCTCTGGGAGCAGAGCAAGAGAGAGGAGAATTATAGGGAGCATACCTAAGATCACACAGGACCCCAGATAAGACAGGAGAATTGCACCAGATATAACAGACTGACCCTAGCCCCCTGGCACATAGACTATTTCAGCATAGACACTGGGGACTGAGACTGGGGGGTTGGGGGACACTGTGGCCACGTCCAAAGTTACCCCCGGACAGAGCCAACCAGACAGGATATAACCCCATCCACTTTGCCAAGCACAGTTCCCACACCACCAAAGGGATATCACTTGACTGCTAACTTACTACCCTGAGACAAGGCTGAGTATAGGACACTCTACTGTACCAGCATGGATTGGGATTATCCACATGATACTGTGAAATGATGGATGAAATGAGAACGTGTGCGAGTGAGACGAGGGCTCCAGCAGTGACGTTTCTGGTGAAATCACCCCCATTTTCTGTGAAATGATGTTATAGGCCCCTGTATCTTCTCTGTGCTGTTGGAAATGAAACTCTCTCTTTTCAAGCAAATAGACAGAGAGAATACCAGGAGACGTCTTGAAAATAGTCTACAATCATTCTTCCTCTTATATTTGTGCCACAGGAGCTGTGTGTTGTTTTTTTTTGCTGTGTTTGCCGTGTTGATGTGGTATTAGTGGGAATGCACTACGCAGCTTTCACAATATAATAGGACAGTGGAATTGAATCTAACCAATAATTCAACCATCTTCCAGCTTCTTTAAATAGATCCCTATCTATGTGTGCATTGAATGTGGTCGTTTCGAAATATTTTTTCGTTGAGAGTGAATGGAAATGTAATTGAAGTGAAGCTTCAATCTTCATTATAATACTGAATGTACAGAACATACTGTTGGCCTATGTCGGATTGTCAGCACTCGTCAACTCTTGATGAAATTGATTCATCATGCCGCCTTTAAAAATAGCTTTACTCGTGTTGGGGCCAAGAGCATGGCACTAGCACCAGTCACAGCCAGCCCTTGACACATGCTAATGTCAAATTAGCATAATGATACTTGAATCGTTGACAAACAGTTACATAAAGTTCCTTGGCTGTTACATTTGCATAATTCCCATAATTCCCAAATCCTTACGCTTAGCCCCTTTACAGTACAGTAAATAAAAAGCTTAACCATCCTATAGCGCATGCCAGCGAGGCCATCGGTGCGTCCCAAACGGCAGCCGACTGTATTTTCCCTTTGTAGTGCAGTCCATAGGGCTCTGGTCAAAAGTAGTGCACTTTATAGGGAATACGGGAGCCATTTGGGACGCACACCATACAACGTGGGGAGATGCTTGGTCTGGTCATTATTTGCTGGGAATAGATTACAGTTCTATTAGGGAGCTCTCAAATTGATTTGGAGCATTGGGCGGACTTGATCTGAGCAAGGCTGCCGTGGAAGAGCCAGTGGATTAGGAGATTCATGTGAGAATGTTGTTTGAAGCCAAGCAGGCAGGAAGACATGCAGATACCTCCAATCTGCCTCAACTTTTCTCTCAGCTCAGAGGAATCCTTGTGTATGTGTGCCCTTACAACAACAAAAAAACACGGGAAACTCCTTATTTTTACATCTTCAAAATCTAGAAATAACATGTTTAACTAAACTGTGTTGAGTTTTCTGGTCATTTTGATATATAATTTGATTGTTGACTGAGTGAAAAGCAAGTGAGATTTTCCCATTAACATTAGTGTAGCAAAGCTAAGTACAGTGCATTCGGAAAGTATTCAGACCTCTTGACTTTTTCCACATTTTGTTACATTACAACCGTATTCTAAAATTGATTAAATAGTTCCCCCCTCCCATCAATCTACACACAATACCCCATAATGACAAAGCAAAAACTGGTTTTAATACATTTTTGCAAATGTATAAATAAAAAACCTGTAAATATCACGTTTACAGTACATAAGTATTCAGACCCTTTACTCAGGGGTCAAGCTACAAGCTTGGCACACCTGTATTTGGGGAGTTTCTCCCATTTTTCTCTGCAGATCTTCTCAAGCTCTGTCAGGTTGGATGGGAAGTGCCACTGCACATCTATTTTCAGGTCTCTCCAGAGATGTTTGATCGGGTTCAAGTCCGTGCTCTGGCTGGGCCACTCAAGGACATTCAGAGACTTGCCCCGAAGCCACTCCTGCGTTGTCTTGGCTGTGTGCTTAGGGTTGTTGTCCTGTTGGAAGGTGAACCTTCACCCCAGTCTGAGGTTCTGAGCGCACTGGAGCAGGTTTTCATCACGGATCTCTCTGTGCTTTGCTCAGTTCATCTTTCCCTCGATCCTGACTAGTCTCCTAGTCCCTGCCGCTGAAAAACTTCCCTACAGCATGATGCTGCCACCACCATGCTTCACTGTCGAGATGGTGCCAGGTTTCCTCCTGACGTGACGCTTGGCATTCAGGCCAAAGAGTTCAATCTTGGTTTCATCAGACCAGATAATCTTGTTTCTCATGTCTGAGAGTTCTTTAGGTGCCTTTTGGCAAACTCCAAGCGGGCTGCCTTTTACTGAGGAGTGGCTTCCATCTGGCCACTCTACCATAAGGCCTGATTGATGGAGTGCTGCAGAGATGGTTGTTCTTCTGGATGGTTCTCCCATCTCCACAGAGGAATTCTGGAGCTCTGTCAGAGTGACCATCGGGTTCTTGGTCTCCTTCCTGATCAAGGCCCTTCTCCCTCGATTGCTCAGTTTGGCCATGTCCAGCTCTACGAGTGTTGATGGTTCCAAACTTCTTCCATTTAAGAATGATGGAGGCCACTGCGTTCTTGGGAACCTTCAATGCTGCAGAAATATTTTGGTACCCTTTCCCAGATCTGTGCTTCGACACTATCCTGCCTCGGAGCTCTACGGACAATTCCTTCGACCTCATGGCTTGGTTTTTGCTCTGACATGCACTGTCAACAGTGGGCCCTTATATAGACAGGTGTGTGGCTTTTCAAATCATGTCCACTCAATTGAATGTGCCATAGGTGGACTCCAATCAACTTGTAGAAACATCTGAAGGATGATCAATGGAGTCTGGATGCACCTGAGCTGACAGCCCTATTTTGAATTGAACAGTCAATATTCTGAGATTTGAGAGAAATTGATAATACATTTTAAAAACCCAGTGGCTTCTCCCGTGGGAGACCCGGATTCTAATCCCGCCGGTTGCAAAAGCACACGTGAAACTTTTTCTTACATTTGTTTTTTCAACCCAAAGAATGTTGTGTGTGTTTTTGGGAGGTTGAGTGTACGCACATGAGAGAGAGTGTGTGTGTGTTTGAGCGTTGGCTGTGAGATGGTAGGGTGGAACGGCACATTTCCACACACTGATACGGTGTGTGGCTTATTAATAAGCACAGAACTTATTAATAAAGAGTAAATAAATAATGGTTATTAATTTGTCACATCCCTTGGAGGTCTGGAAAATGATGTATTGCAAAAATGGTTTAAATGGTCCAATGGCTCCCAGCAGCAAAAGTCAAACGTCCCAACACGTTCTAAATCGCTCTGGGGACAAACACACTTCTTTCCTTGTCTCCATTCGTCCACATGGCTGCTGGCTGCAACATAAAATTGTGTTTATTTTACCGTTATTTAACTAGGTAGGTCAGTTAAGAACAAATTCTTATTTTCAATGACAGCTTAGGAACAGTGGATTAACTGCCTTGTTCAGGGCCAGATCGATAGATTTTTTTCCTTGTCAGCTCAGGGATTCGATCTTGCAACCTTTCGGTTACTAGTCCAACGCTCTAACCACTAGGCTACCTGTCGCCCCCATTGTGAAGATTGCCCCTTATTTTTTTTTTGTAAGGACCCCGAATAACGAAAGCAGTGGGAGAACCTATTCAAGTAAGTAAATACATTTCTAAAATGTAAAAATATATATATATATATTATTAGCTAGCTGGCTACAGTAGGCCACTTTGTAGACTAACTCAAGTGAGCTGCTATCTAGCTAAGTGAATTAAAGATAATCAGCTAGCTAACTTCCTATTAGCTAGCCATCTGGATGTAATGAATCATTGTAAATTAAAAACACAGTCTCCAAATGCATTTGTAGATAACAGCCATGGAAGAGGGTGAAATTACAGCTCCAGCTGTCAGTAGAGGGAGAGTGTAGGCTAGGCAGGAAATACTTTTCTGAAAAGATTCTCCAGTTTCAGGCCCTAGAGGGTTAAACTTTGAAGACAGAGATAATAGCAACATAATATTTGGTGCTGTCTAATTTGAGTATAATGAAGCTTGTTTCTTTGTGATGTTTTCTGTCCTCAGATATGGAAACCTGTAAACGCCTGTTTGCAGATTAAAAGAGAGGTCCTGAGAGAGTAAGGGTATATCCTATATGCCATATGTGTATGCCTACCTATGCTAGCAAATGTTGCATACAAAAAATGGAGTTAAACATCACACACAATGTATAAACTTGTTACAATTGGAGCAGGCCAACCCTGCTGGAGATCTGCTGGATGTGCAGGGTTCTGTTTCAGCCCAGCCATAACACACCTGATTCAAATCTAATGAGTTGATAATCAAATGTGCGATTGCTGGGCTGGAATAGAAGTCTGCTCACCCAGCAGATCAGGGATCAGTGGAGCAAGGTTGGCCACCGCTGGTACGGAGCTTTTTGTTTTTTGTTCACCTGAAATATGCGTAAGTAATAATAGCCTTCTTGTTACTACTCAAGTATCTATTGTTGTTTTTTTTTTGTTTTTTTTACATTTTGAAGAGATTAAGTGTTGATTCTTTGATGTAAAGTGTTTCAACGTTTAATTGTTAAACTATTATTCAAAATGAACTGGTGTCTATGTTAATGAATCATATATCCCAATCCTGCGATAAAGGGAGGAATGGATTCTGTCTCTGTGTCTGTGTTTCTGTGTTTTATTCTCAAATGAACATTTCCTTTTTGTCTAGTTGTAAGAGCACCTGTCCGTTTTATTCTATTGTCCCTTTTTCTCAGTATATCAGCTATGTGAATCCGTTCTGCAGCGTATCGTATGGCATCGCCAATGCAGGCGTAGACCTACATCGTGATGGCATTACTGGCCTTATGGGCATTTGTCATCTGAAGCAGAGAATAGCGAAACTCTCACATTGTTTACATGTTGAGCTATACAGTGAGTATATGAAACATTAGGAACACCTTCCTAATATTGAGTTGAACCCTCCTTTTACCCTCAGAACAGCCTCAATTCGTCATGGCATGGACTCCACAAGGGGTTGAAAGCATTCCACAGGGATGCTGGCCCATATTGACTCCAATGCTTCCCACAGTTTTGTCAAGTTGTCTGGATGTCCTTTGGGTGGTGTACCATTCTTGATACACACAGGAAACGGTTGAGCGTGAAATACCCAGCAGTGTTGCAGTTCTTGACACAAACCGGTGTGCCTGGCAGCTGCTACCATACCCCGTTCAAAGGCACTGACATTTACCCTCTGAATGGCACATATACACAATCCAAATCTCAATTGTCTCAAGCCTTAAAAATCCTTCTTTATCAAATCAAATTTTATTTGTCACATACACATGGTTAGCAGATGTTAATGCAAGTGTAGCGAAATGCTTGTGCTTCTAGTTCCGACAATGCAGTAATAACCAACGAGTAATCTAACCTAACAATTCCCCACTTACTACCTTATACACACAAGTGTAACGGGATAAAGAATATGTACATAAAGATATATGAATGAGTGATGGTACAGAACGGCATAGGCAGATGCAGTAGATGGTATAGAGTACAGGATATACATATGAGATGAGTAATGTAGGGTATATAAACATAAAGTGGCATAGTTAAAAGTGGCTAGTGATACATGTATTACATAAAGATGGCAAGATGCAGTAGATTATATAGAGTACAGTATATACATATACATATGAGATGAGTAATGTAGGGTATGTAAACATTATATTAAGTGGCATTGTTTAAAGTGGCTAGTGTTACCTTTTTACATAAATTTCCATCAATTCCCATTATTAAAGTGGCTGGAGTTGAGTCAGTATGTTGGCAGCAGCTACTCAATGTTAGTGATGGCTGTTTAACAGTCTGATGGCCTTGAGATAGAAGCTGTTTTTCAGTCTCTCGGTCCCTGCTTTGATGCACCTGTACTGACCTCGCCTTCTGGATGATAGCGGGGTGAACAGGCAGTGGCTCGGGTGGTTGTTGTCCTTGATGATCTTTATGGCCTTCCTGTGACATCGGGTGGTGTAGGTGTCCTGGAGGGCAGGTAGTTTGCCCCCGGTGATGCGTTGTGCAGACCTCACTACCCTCTGGAGAGCCTTACGGTTGTGGGCGGAGCAGTTGCCGTACCAGGCGGTGATACAGCCCGACAGGATGCTCTCGATTGTGCATCTGTAGAAGTTTGTAAGTGCTTTTGGTGACAAGCCAAATTTCTTCAGCCTCCTGAGGTTGAAGAGGCGCTGCTGCGCCTTCTTCACCACGCTGTCTGTGTGGGTGGACCAATTCAGTTTGTCCGTGATGTGTACACCGAGGAACTTAAAACTTACTACCCTCTCCATCTACCCTTCATCTACACTGATTGAAGTGGATTTAACAAGTGACATCAGTAAGGGATTTTAGCTTTCACCTGGATTCACTAGGTCAGTCTATGTCATGGAAAGAACATGTTTTGTATACTCAGTGTACGTTCTCCATTTTAAATGACACCAGTAGACAATGTACAGTATATGAGGCAAACCATATACCAGATTTTGTACATGCCTTTTAACCCTTGTAATTTAGGTACCCTATGAAAAGAAGGAGATGACAATTAGGCTACAGGAGATGAGTATTACAGGTAACATTTATAAGGTTCATTTGATTTAATTCTATTCATTTTAGCAATGTTGCTTGCAAAATGATTGCAGTTGTTCCCATAGATAGACAGTATCACTGACCCTAGATAAGCTAGTGACCGGGCTAACACAGCTACTAACCTTTTAGGTCAATAATATTCTGTTTTTATTATACTGAACAAAAATCTAAATGCAAAATGCAAAAACTTCAAAGATTTGACTGAGTTACAGTTCATATAAGGAAATCAGTCAATTGAAATAAATTCATTAGGCCCTAATGTATGGATTTCACATGACTGGGAATACAGATATGCATCTGTTGGTCACAGATACCTTAAAAAGAAGGTAGGGGCATGGATCTGAAAACCAGTCTGTATCTGGTGTGACCGCAATTTGCCTCATGCAGCGTGACACATTTCCTTCGCATAGATTTCATCAGGCTGTTGATTGTGGCCTGTGGATTGTTGTCCCACTCCTCTTCAATGGCTGTGCGAAGTTGCTGGATATTTCCAGGAACTGGAACACACTGTCGTACACGTCAATCCAGATCATCCCGAACATGCTCAATGGGCGACATGTCTGTTGAATTTGCAAGCCATGGAAGAACTGGGACATTTTCAGCTTCCAGGAATTGTGTACAGATCCTTGCGACATGGGGCCTTGCATTGTCATGCTGAAACATGAGGTGATGGCGGAGGATGAGTGGCACGACAATGGCCCTCAGGATCTCGTCACGGTATCTCTGTGCATTCAAATTGCCATTAATAAAATGCAATTGTGTTTGTTGTCTGTAGCTTATGCCTGCCCATACCATAACCATACCCATACCATAACCATACCATCAGCAAACCTGTCGCCCATACAGCGCCATACACGTGGTCTGTGGTTGTGAGGCCCGGTTGGACATACTGCCAAATTCTCTGAAACAACGATGGAGGTGGCTTATGGTAGAGAAATGAACATGGCAACAACTCTGTTGGACATTCCTGCAGTCAGCATGCCAATTGCACTCTCCCTCAACTTGTGTTGTGTGACAAAACTGCACATTTTAGAGTGGCCTTTTATTGTCCCCAGCACAAGGTGCACCTGTGTAATGACCATGCTGTTTAATCAGCTTCTTGATATGCCTCATCTGTCAGGTGGATGGATTATCTTGGCAAAAGAGAAATGCTCACTAACAGGGATGGAGCTCCGCCCAAGCAAGGCATTTGATTGGTTTGATGTGTTTCGCGAGGCATCACTGTT
Organism: Salvelinus namaycush; assembly: GCF_016432855.1. NCBI lineage: Eukaryota > Metazoa > Chordata > Actinopteri > Salmoniformes > Salmonidae > Salvelinus > Salvelinus namaycush. The sequence continues at coordinate 18,502,294 of NC_052310.1, forward strand.
TTACACTGTGTTCCGACCCCTCTAGCAGATTTTTGCCATGGAACTTCCCCAGGCTTCCCATTTTAGGGAACCTGGTTCGCGACGAGCCTAGCGAGGCGATAGTACAGATTTCTCTCTCTGATCCTCCAGCTGTGTGTGTGTTTGTGTGAGTGTGCGCGTCCGTGCGTGCGTGGAGAAGGAGACAGAGAAAGTGTTAAATGGGAGAGATAGACAGAGCAGAGTCCAGTCGCTTGTCAGACATTTCAGCACCATGGACAGAGCAAGAGAGCAAAACCCTCCAAAACCCTCTATTACTGAAACCCATTGTCATTCACTCCAATTGAATAACATCCCATGTCAATTATTATTGTGCAATAATTGTACAATATTCCCCCAATATTCCCCCAAACAGCCAGGGGTCAAAGTCAAACTTAATTTGTAGCTTCTAATAATTTAGGTAGGAATTGAGATCATCTTTACCTGACCCGAGACCTGTTCTTACAATAACATATGCATTTTGCCTCCAGCAAGAAAAGGAATAACATGCTTTTTGAGGCCCTGTCAAAACCAGTAGGACTTATATAGCTGCCAATCATGCCATCTACTGATTAAACCTAGAAGTAGATACAGTAGAGCCATGTGAAATCTGATCATGTAAGTTGCATGTGTCAAACTCATTCCGTGGAGGGCCGAGTGTCTGGGTTTTCGTTCTTCCCTTGTACTTGATTGATGAATTAAGGTCACTAATTAGTAAAGAACTCCCTTCACCTGGTTGTCTAGATCTAAATTGAAAGAAAAAACAAACACCTGCAGACACTAGGCCCTCCATGGAACGGGTGTGACACCCCTGATGTAAGTAGTGTACTAGTACGTAGGGGCTGTTCAGAACTCTTCATTCCAGTCCTCACAGTGAAATGTCCTCTCCCAGGACTGTAGCGTAGAACCATGTTACAGTAATGAGTGCAACAGCTGAACTACTCCCCAGCACTGTTTTCTCAGACACAGGAACAGATTTTTGCCAGGAAGCAGAAATTCTCCTTTCATCCTGAATTTTTTTGAGTCGCTTAGCAACAGGTTTGCAGGATGAGTGAAGCTCAGTTCAGCAGCAAGGGGACGGGGGGGACGGGGGGGGGGGGTGTTGGAGAGGGGAGGGTGTGTGTATATGAATGTATGTGTTCATACTCCAACAATGGAGGCTGGTGGGAGGAGCTATAGGAGGATGGGCTTATTGTAATGGCTGGAATGGAATTAATGGAACAGAGTCAAATGTGGTTTCCATATGTTTTGATACCATTCAATTCATTCCATTCCAGCCATTACAATTAGCGCATCCTCTTATAGCTCCTCCCACCAGCCCACCAGCCTACTGATTGTATGTGGGTGTGGGAGATCTGGAAGTGTGTGTGTGTGTGTGTGTGTTGTGTTCATGGAAGTCTATAAGTATAGTATGGCTATTAATGGGAGTAGGTAATGTAGATGTCATCTCTAACCACTAGCCTAGGGTCAGATATATATATATATATATATATATATATATATATATATATATATATATATATATATATATACACATATATATATATACAAACTCCCTTTTTCAGGACCCTGTCTTTCAAAGATAAAATCAAAATAACTTCACAGATCTGTATTGTAAAGGGTTTAAACAAACTGTTTCCTATGCTTGTTCAATGAACCATAAACAATTAATGAACATGCACCTGTGGAATGGTCGTTAAGACACTAACAGCTTACAGACGGTAGGCAATTAAGGTCACAGTTATGAAAACTTAGGACACTAAAGAGGCCTTTCTACTGACTCTGAAAAATACCAAAAGAAAGATGCCCAGGGTCCCTGCTCATCTGCGTAAATGTGCCTTAGGCATGCTGCAAGGAGGCATGAGGACTGCAGATGTGGCCAGGGCAATACATTGCAATCTCCGTACTGTGAGATGCCTAAGACAGCGCTACAGGGAGACAGGACAGACAGCTGATCGTCCTCACAGTGGCATACCACGTGTAACAACACCTGCACAGGATCGGTACATCCGAACATCACACCTGCGGTACAGGTACAGGATGGCAACAACAACTTCCTGAGTTACACCAGGAACGCACAATCCCTCCATCAGTGCTCAGACTGTCCGCAATAGGCTGAGAGAGGCTGGACTGAGGGCTTGTAGGCCTGAGACAGGTCCTCACCAGACATCACTGGCAACAACGTCGCCTACGGGCTCAAACCCACCGTCGCTGGACCAGACAGGACTAGCAAAAAGTGCTCTTCTCTGACGAGTCGCGGTTTTGTCTCAAAAGGGGTGATGGTCGGATTCGCGTTTATCGTCGAAGGAATGAGCGTTGAGCTTGTTGTCATTGCAGGCAAACTCAACGCTGTGTTGTTACAGGGAAGACATCCTCCTCCCTCATGTGGTACCCTTCCTGCAGGCTCATCCTGACATGACTCTCCAACATGACAATGCCACCAGCCATACTGTTCGTTCTGTGCGTGAGTTCCTGCAAGACAGGAATGTCAGTGTTCTGCCATGGCCAGCGAAGAGCCCGGATCTCAATCCCATTGAGCACGTCTGGGACCTGTTGGATTGGAGAGTGAGGGCTAGGGCCATTCCCCCCAGAAATGTCTTGGAACTTGCTGGTGCCTTGGTGGAAGAGTGGGCAAATCTGGTGCAGTCCATGAGGAGGAGATGCACTACAGTACTTAACCAGATACTGACTGTTTCTTTTGAATTTGACCCCCCCCCTTTGTTCAGGGACACATTATTCCATTTCTGTTAGTCACATGTCTGTGGAACTTGTTCAGGTTATGTCTCAGTTGTTGAATCTTATGTTCATACTAATATTTACACACGTTCACATGTTACACATGTTTGTTGAAAATAAACGCAGTTGACAGTGAGAGGACGTTTCTTTTTTTGCTGAGTATGTATGTATGTGTATATATATATATATATATATATATATATATATATATATATATATATATATATATATATATATATATATATATATATACAGTACCAATCAAAAGATTGGACAAACCTACTCATTAAAGTTTTATTTTAACTATTTTCTACATTGTAGAATAATAGTGAAGACATAAACTGTGAAATAACACATATGGAATCATGTATCATCATCCAAAAAAGTGTTAAACAAATCGAAATATATTTGAGATTTGAGATTCTTCAAAATAGTCACCCTTTGACTCGATGACAGCTTTGCACACTCTTGGCATTCTCTCAACCAGCTTAACGAGGTAGTCACCTGGAATGTATTTCAATTAAGAGGTGTGCCTTGTTAAAAGCTCATTTGTGGAATTTCTTTCCTTCTTAATGCGTTTGAGCCAATCAGTTGAGTTGTGACAAGGTAGGGGTGGTATACAGAAGATAGCCCTATTTGGTCAAATAAAAAGTCCATATTATGGCAAGAACAGAGAGAAACGACATTCCATCATTACTTTAAGACATGAAGGTCAGTCAATCCGGAAAATTTCAAGAATGTTTCTTCAAGTCCAGTCGCAAAAACCATCAAGCGCTATGATGAAACTGCCTCTCACGAGGACCGCCACAGGAAAGGAAGACCCAGAGTTTCCTCTGCTGTAGAGGATAAGTTCATTCGAGTTACCAGCCTCAGAAATTGCAGCCCAAATAAATGCTTCACAGAGTTCAAGTAACAGACACATCTCAACATCAATTGTTCAGAGGAGAATCAGTCCTTCATGGTCGAATTTCTGCAAAGAAACCACTACTAAAGGACACCAATAGGAAGAAGAGATTTCCTTGGGCCAAGAAACACGAGCTATGAATATTAGACCGGTGGAAATGTTGATATTTTTGGTTCCAACTGCCGTGTCATTTTAAGATGCAGCGTAGGTGAATGGATGATCTCTGCATGTCTGGTTGCCACAATGAAGCATGGAGGAGGAGGTGTGATGGTGTGGGGGTGCTTTGCTGATGACACTGTCAGGGATTCATTTAGAATTCAAGGAACACTTAACCAGCATGGCTCCACAGCATTCTGCAGCGATACGCCATCCCATATGGTTTGCACTTAGTGGGATTATCATTTGTTTTTCAACAGGACAATGACCCAACACACCTCCAGCCTGTAAGGGCTATTTGACCAAGAAGGAGAGTGATGGAGTGCTACATCAGATGACCTGGCCTCCACAATCACCCGACCTTAACCCAATTGAGATTGTTTGGGATGATTTGGACCCCAGGGTGAAGGAAAAGCAGCCAACAAGTGCTCACCATATCATGAACTCCTTCACGACTGTTGGAAAAGCATTCCAGGTGAAGGTGGTTGAGAGAGCTCAAATGTGTGCAAAGCTGTCATCAAGGCAAAGAAAGGGTGGCTACTTTGAAGAATCTCAAATATAAAATATATTTTGATTTGTTTAACACTTTTTTGGTTACTACAGTACTTGATTCCATATGTGTTATTTCATAGTTTTGATGTCTTCACTATTATTCTACAATGTAGAAAATACTAAAAATAAAGAAAAACCCTTGAATGAGTAGGTGTGTCCAAACTTTTGTCTGGTACTGTATATATATATTAAAGATGTTTTTGTCATTTAGCAGACGCTCTTATTCAGAGTGACTTATAGGAGCAAATAGTGTTAAGTGCCTTGCTCAAGGGCACATGAACAGATTTTTCACCTAGTCTTCTCTGGGATTCAAATGAGCGACCTTTCTTTTACTGGCCCAATGCTCTTAACTGCTAGGCTACCTATTACATCCAACTAATGGCTAACCATGGTTGACCAGTGCCTCAAATCAACTGAAATTGTTCTTGCATTCAACATTGCCTTCTGGTACAATAAGAGAACCTCTCAGTCAAGATAAAAGTTGTTTTTGAATTGTGATATTCTACTCTCTTGTGTTTGGTGTCAGTAAGATTGATCTTTATTGAGGTAATTTATTCAAACCACAGTAATGATAATTAATTAATAATTAAATAGCCTTTAAATAAGGAACATAAGGATAATAGGATTGTACATACAATTCATTTTTATTTTAAATTACAAGCACATGCAAACCCGATTCAAATTCGACACAAACCTTCAAATAGGTATGTAATGACACATTATATAAACTCGTTATAGTGTTTTATTGTTGTGATAAGTTGGACAGATCGGGTGAAAAAAGCCGTTTCCCCACACGGCTTATCTTCCCGTTTCCCTATCACGCAGTAGGTTTCGCTTCCCCACCCGTCATTTTTAAAAGACATTACGGAGCTCATTGCCTTCTTCAATCATGCAGAGACGGGCAGCATGAAGGTCTCGTCATTGATTTTGCTGGAAAGGGGAGAAATTGTGCTTTACAATGGTATTCATATTACAGTTGACCAATTGTACGTTACGGCGCGTTGTAAAGAAGTGCGTTAACTTACAGTACAAAACGGAACATTAAGCTAGCCAGGACAAACAACACAAACAGACTATAAAGCAACAAGTAGTGAGTGGAGTTATAACGGACTATACTAAACAAGTTAAATGTCTTACCTGTGATGAAATGTTTTCCATACGCACAGGATCTCAAGTTCCCACTCTCCCATGCCGAATAGCCTGAAGCCACAGGGCTTCTTCTCGCAGGGTCTATATCCTTACGTGGGATCATTGCAAACCGTAGGTCAGGATTTTTGGCCTGGTTACATGTACATTGAACAACACAGCAGCTTTTCGGCATGTTTTGTTATTTATGTAAAACAAAAAAAGTCAATGACGAAGTTGGCTCTTTTACAATGAGGGTCAATGGGAATTAATGTATGTTTCCCCCAATTTTTCGGCGTGGCCGAGGGGAATTTCTTATCGTTACGTGAATATTGACTCGGACTATGCCCTATGTCATAATGGTGGTTATGTGGACAAGCAGAGATGGAGAATCAAATCCAAACAACTTTAACATTCAAATACAATTTTTTTCCCCTAAGAGGGAACTTGCTGTGGTTCATACAACGAAACAGTACAATAGAGGACATATAAATCACAAAACAAAACTTTGTGTGTGGCTATTTGTGGGAGTAGAAGTAGGGGAGAACCAAGATGAAAGTAACACTCCCATTTTCTCAGGTGACACAGAAGCTAGAATGACGGAGTGAACTCAGCACGTACCCAACGCAGAGGATGAGCTCCCTGCAATAAAACAGCCCAGTCCGAACATGTTTAGCCCAGTTATCAACAAAAAGTGGTTTTGAGCGATGTACGGGGAAAAAGACTGACCCAGACATGTTTTTCGGTTATAGAGTTGTGTTTAGTTGTTTAAAGTTCCATACATACGTCATTTTCTTAACCCATGTTAGCTATTCTTGGATGTTAGCCTGTGAGAAGTTACAGGAGAGACGGGAGGGACGAAAGTAACACAATGTTAAAGCTGCAACATGTAACTTTTTGGGCAACCTGACCAAATTCACAGAAATGTGAGTTTATATATCTGTCATTCTCATTGAAAGCAAGTCTATGTTTCCCATTCTTATGTTTCGTTTTTTGCGTCTTTTATTTTCGGTTTTGTACAAAAGCTTCAAACAGCTGAAAATACTATATTTTTCGTTATTGAAAAGATATTGAACAGCGGTTTCGATGGTACAATGATTCAATACACTATGGATTGCTTGTTTTAGGCAAACTATTAGAATTTTAGCAACCAGGAAATTAATTAATCTGCTTCTCACGTGAGCTTCTATCGACAGATTAGTGGTTAAAAATACATATTTTTATGATTCTGGGGTTCAATTACCTTGTGTCAAGCCATGGAAATGTGATAAGCATGATGAGTTTGCTATTTGTGAAGAGAATAAAAATGTTTATTCTATCAAGACACGAGGAGAGTGCATGACTAGGACAGCTGGAGCGCATCTGATTGGTAGGGCTAAGCATGAATAGTCATTTTTTTATTTAGATTTATTAGGATCTCAATTAGTCGATGCCAATGGCGACAGTCAGAATTGAAGGAATGATGGATGGCGCTAAATACAGGGAAATTCTTGAGGGAAACCTGTTTCAATCTTCCAGAGATTTGAGACTGGGACGGAGGTTCACCTTCCAGCAGGACAATGACCCTATGCATACTGCTAAAGCAACACTTGCGTGGTTTAAGGGGAAACATTTAAATGTCTTGGAATAGCCTAGTCAAAGCCCAGACCTCAATCCAATTGAGAATCTGTGGTATGACTTAAAGATTGTTGTACACCAGCGGAACCCATCCAACTTGAAGGAGCTGGAGAAGTTTTGCCTTGAGGAATGTGCATAAATCCCAGTGACTAGATGTGCCAAGTTTATAGAGATATACCCCAATAGACTTGCAGCTGTAATTGCTGCAAAAGGTGGCTCTACAAAGTATTGACTTTGGGGGGGGTGAATAGTTATGCACACTCAATTTTTGTTGTTGTTGTCCTATTTCTTGTTTGTTTCACAATAAATAATATGTTGCATCTTGAAAGTGGTAGGCATGTTGTGTAAAGCAAATGATACAAACCACCCAAAAATCTATTTTAATTCCAGGTTGTAAGGCAACAAAATAGAACCAATGCCAAGGGGGTGAATACTTTCACAAGCCACTGTATCTATCCTTTAGCATAAGTCAGTTAGAACACAAGTTTACTATTACATATTTTATTTAACCTTTATTTTAGCAGGGGGTGAGCACTGCATCAATATATCAAATACACAACACATATCTAAACTCAGCAAAAAAAAGAAACGTCCTCTCACTATCAGTTGCGTTTATTTTCAGCAAACTTAACATGTGTAAATATTTGTGTGACCATAACAAGATTCAACAACTGAGACATAAACTGAACAAGTTCCACCGACATGTGACCAACAGAAATGGAATAATGCGTCCCTGAACAAAGGGGGGGGGGGGGTTCAAATCAAAAGTAACAGTCAGTATCTGGTGTGGCCACCAGCTGCATTAAGTACTGCTGTGCATCTCCTCCTCATGGACTGCACCAGTGTCTGGATGCTCCTTATTAAATACATCAGACCAACAAATATTTTTAACATCATCCACATAAGAGTCACAGCTAAAATTTTGGTATGATCTGTTAAGGCCCAGCTTTGGGAACTTTGGCTTTCCTGGATATAGCCACTATATTTTAATCACTGCATCCAATGGGTACGGATACAGCTTTTGAACAAAGTAAAAATGTGATTAATACATGTTCCTGTTGTGTTTGTAAACACGCTGGTAGGTTGATTAATAACCTGAACCAGATTACAGGCACTGGTTACAGTGAGAAGCTTCCTCTTGAGCAGCGGACAGCTTGATGAAAACCAGTCAATATTCAGGTTCCATAAAAAGTAGACCTCTCCATTTACATCACATACACTATCAAGCATTTCACACACATTATTTAGATACTGACTGTTAGCACTTGGTGGCCCTATAGTAACACCCCAAATGAATAGGCTTTAGATGAGGCAGGTGAACCTGCAACCACAACACTTCAATAACACTTGACATGAAATCGTCTCTAAGAATTATAGAGATATGACTCTGAATATATACAGCAACACCTCCCCCATAAGCATTTCTGTCTCTTCTATAGATGTTATATCCTTGTATTGCTACTGCTGTATCATCAACGGAATTATCTAAGTGAGTCTCAGAAATGGCTAATATATGAATGTTATCTGATGTTAGCAAGTTATTGATTTCATTAACCTTATTTCTAAGGCTACATATATTCATATGAGCTATTTTCAGCCCTTTCCTGGGTAGCTTATCAGAGATAGACGTAATATGGAAAAGAGAAAATAGAGCAAGAGGGAATAAAACATTTAGCAGTCCATGAATCTGTTGGTGTGTGTAAGTGTATGTGTGTGCTGCGGTGCTGAAGCTGCGAACCTATAGGCTTGGCATCTTTTCAATGCGTTTAGGAGGGAGGGTGGACAATGAGCCTGTCATAGGGGATGTAAGCAATGTCCCCACGCGCTCTGCCAGCTTTCATGACTGGGATAAATTCTTTCCTCTTCTGGTGCACAGCTTCAGGATAATCCTAATTGAAAATGGTGGAAGACAGCTCCTACTACATTCCCATTAAAGTGAGATGTGAAAATGATGGTTAATATAGCTATTATGTGGTCCATTTGAGGCCAATGTAATATTGTAAGGCAAAATATGGCGGTGCACAACATTGCGATGTTGACGCATGGTTCATTTTCATACATTTCTAATCTATAGCATTAATTATTCAAATCGAGACAAACATGAAATTATGGCTGATAGTGTGCTTGTTGAAAGTAACAAGCATTACAAACCAGAAACATGGAGATAACACGGATATTGTGCACTTCTCGCCAGCTGTTACTTCCATCTGAAGGCTGTGTAACTCCGGCCCCTCCAGCAGGTGATGGATAATGGTGCTGGAGACGATTGCTGCAGTTATACGGGCTCGTAACCAATTGTGCTATTTTCTGTGTTTTTACGCGTTGTTTGTAAATTACTTTGCACATATTGTTTCTTCTACCGTCTCTTATGACCTGTTTTTCGCATAAAGAGGAAATGGAGGAAATGGAGATACAGGGGCCGCATATCCAGGTGCCTTGTGAGAATTCGTTGGCGAGTCCTATTGGCCAATGTGTAACCACTGGAGAATAAACTGGATGAGCTCTGTTCGAGACTATCCTACCAACGGGACATTAAAAACTATGATATCTTATGTTTCACGAGTCGTGGCTGAACAACGACATGGATAATATACACTTGGCTGAGTTTTCCTTTCATCGGCAAGACAGAACAGCTACCTCCGGTAAGATAAGACATGGGGTGGTGATCTATGTCTATTTGTAAATAACAGCTTGTGCGTGATGTCTAATATTGAGAAAGTCTCAAGGTTTTGCTCGTCTGAGGTAGAGTACCTTATGATAAGCTGTAGACCACACTATCTACCAAGATAATTTTCATCTATATTTTTCATCTATATTCATCTATTTACGACCACAAACCGATGCTGGCACTAAGACCGGTATAAGGCCATAAACAAACAAGTGGCTGGGGACTTTAATGCAGGCAAACGTTTTACGTAATTTCTACCAGCATGTCACATGTGCAACCAGAGGAAAAACTCTAGACCAACTTTACTCCGCACATAGAGACGTGTCCAAAGCTCTCCCTTGCCCTCCATCTGACTGGTAGGCTTGCAGGAAGTACCAGTGACTCACTAAAGCAGGAAGTGCCAGTGACTTGCTCAACACAGAAGTGGTCAGATGACACGGATGCTAAGCTACAGGAGTGTTTTGCTAGCACAGACTGGGATATGTTATGGGATTCATCCGATTGCATTGAGTAGTTGCGCAACTTTCACTGAGGACGGGGAGGACATGACCCCCCCCCCCCCCACACACACATTCTGAAATTGCATTTTTGTCCCCCCCAGTTTTATCATTGCACTGTGATACAAAACTCTGGTGTGCTTTAGGACCATGCGGATGCCTCGGAGCGGTTGGGTAGGCTGTTTTCCGGTTTGAGCCGGCTGGATTTAGGACAGCACAGACCCCAGTGTGCGGACAGGTTGTGTGAAGGTAAAGCTTCTGAAAGGCTGGCGTATGGCACCAGCACGGGATAGATGAACAGAGACTGTTGCTGTCTGTGTTGCACTTTTTCTCTGAGTTGTAAAAGCAGGGAGAACAGAAACTGGCTACTCTTTTGTTGACTGATCTAGCTGGTAAGGTAACTGCTGTTTGACCACAACAATAAATATTCCCAGTGCTGAGCTAGTAGTGTAACTGACATTTTAAGTTAGATAATGTTTCATCCTCTCTCGACTGAAGTAAATTAACTGTACTAGCAGCTAGTTAGCTTGCTAGCAGCTACCACAGCAAGTTCACCTCTAGCTAGCCTCTAGCTATCTGTCAGGTAGCAGTATCTAACAGCTGGTGTGTGTGTATAGAAATGTTTTGTAGCCTTTGTTTTGTCCAGTTTCAACTGAAGTACATTTGATGATGTACCATTAGCTAGCAGAGCTAGCCAAAAGTTGGCTAAATGTAGCTAGCTAGCTAGCTAGCTCACTAACTTCAGCTATTATTTTAGACCTGAATCAAACGATGAAACTAGAGACCAAATGATTGAAGACCGATATTCTGACATTTTTTTCAGCTCTACATGCATCATTGTCATGGTGCACAGTCAGTACACAACATAATGCTCATCATGTCTTAGCAGGATCAGATGGTGACAGGTGTCCCTGCAGGGTCAGACAGCCAGGGAAGACCAGCCTACGGAGCTCAGGTGAATTTTGCAGTGTATTATAACAATCAGTGAATGGATACTAAGTTTGATCTTGAGTTGATGGGTAGACTACAATCTGGGAATAATGGTCATTTCAATTGTTGAACCATTGATTCTATTCACAAATAATATAATGTATAAATGTACACCAATGTAATTCTTTGTCATGCCTCATCTGAGCAGGGTCAGATCAGATGGTGACAGGGGTCTCACCAGGGTCAGACAGCCAGGGAAGACCAGTCAGGGATGGAGATGAGTCGAATTTTTGCAGATACAACACTATTTTCTCTGTGCAGCAAACACTGGACAAGCAAGAAGCTTCAAAGATCGGAAAAAGGGAACATACAGTATTTGCTTATGTTATGGTCTTGTGAAGGCTGGCTGAATTCTGCCAAAGAGTCTGTTCTTCTATGTCAGCATGTCTACAGATTATTCCTTCTCCCTGTTTTTGTTTGCTTAGTAATGTTGATACTGGAGACTGTTATCAGAAGAAACCTAGCATTTATAATGGCTAAGAAATGCATTGCCGTTAATTGGAAGGTTGGTTATCCTCCCACAACGGATGGGAGAAATGTCAAGTTATGTATCACTAGATTTAATTTATTACAAGATTAAGGGTGTACCGTGCAACTTTCATAAAGTCTGGAGGCTTTATATGGAATACAGTACGACAAAAGGAGTCTGTATTGAAAAAATGCCCACGTCAGGGTAGATAACTATTTAGGCAATCCCTAGCTGCTGGGCTGCTCAGTCCCAGCCCTGGGGAATAAGCTGGAGACATGCTGACATAGAAGAACAGACCCTTTGGCAGAATTCAGCCAGCCTTCACAAGACCATAACATATGCAAATACTGTATGTTTTGTTTAACATGCTTTGTCAATCTGGCCTTGGCCTAACACACCTGAAACTAATAATGAAGGTTTCACTAAGATCCTAAAGCAATGCAGGTCCGTGGACCCCTGGGGGCAGGACTGGGTGACCCAGCTATATTGTGTGCAGATAAAGAGTTCTACAGTGCTATTAGGCCTATGATATGAGTTATATGGAGGGTGTACTGTTTCTGTGTGTTAATGTGTAGGTGTATGTGTTTTTATAAAACTTTTGTTTTCCAAACCTTTCCTTGAGACATAAAAAAAAGATGGTGGGGGTTAGGCATGCAGGCAAAGTTTTGTTGAGGAGAGTGTTGAGTTATTGACTAGACTGGTGGGGGTTGGGCGTGCAGGCGGTTCGGGCTGGCTAGGCGGCCTGGCTGAAATTTGATGTAGAGGATTTCTTAATAAAGAAAATCAAAAGTCTTTGTACATTATTTGTAAGAGTTGTTAATTTGTTAGGCTATTGGTTATTAAAGGTGCAACACAATATTGATTATTAAAGTATCATTTATCTAGTTCAGTCTTATCAATCACTTAAGAGATCATTATTAATATGTTTATCTAGCTTGATGACTGGGCAATTTTGCCTACTTTATGTTGTTCCACATAGAGATGGCTAGAAGGGCCATGGGTCATATTAGATTGTGTAGAAATACAGGAAATTAGCTTTAGATGCCCCCAAAAATGGGAGGACCCCAGACCCCCCATCAAGATATCTCCCCCCATTTCTAAATCCAAAGTTGCGCCCCTGGCACTGAGGAGTGTACCATCTCAGTCACCGGCTTCATCAATAAGTGCATCGATGACATCGCCCCCACAGTGACCGTACGTACATATTCCAACCAGAAGCCATGGATTACAGGCAACATCGCACTGAACTAAAGGCTAGAGCTGCCGCTTTCTCGGAGCAGGACACTAATCCGGACGCTTATAAAAAAAAAAATCCTGCTATGCCCTCAGAAGAACCATCAAACAGGCAAAGCGTCAATACAGGACGAAGATTGAATCCTACTACACCGGCTCTGTCGCTCGCCAGATGTGGCAGGGCTTGCAAACTATTACTGACTACCAATCCACGAGCTGCCCAGTGACGTGAGCTTACCAGACGGGCAAAATGCCTTTTATGCTCACTTTGAGGCAAGCAACAGTGAAGCATGCATGAGAACACCAGCTGTTCTGGACGACTGTGTGATCACGCTCTCCGTAGCCGATGTGAGCAAGATCTTTAAACTCCGAGCATGTGCTGACCAACTGGAAAGTGTCTTCACTGACATTTTCAACCTCTCCCTGACCGAGTCTGTAATAAATAAAACAAACATCAACACCATCATTCTGGAAACCCTAGACCCACTCCAATTTGAATACCATCCCAACAGATCCATAGATGACGCAATCTCAATTGCACTCCACACTGCCCTTTCCCACCTGGAAAAAAGGAACACCTATGTGAGAATGCTGTTCATTGATTACAGCTCAGCGTTCAACACCATAGTGCCCGTAAAGCTCATCACTAAGCTAAGGACCCTGGGACTAAACACCTCCCTCTGCAACTGGATCCTGGACTTGCTGACAGGTCGCCCCCAGGTGGTTTTGGTAGGCAACAACACGTCTGCCACACCGATCTTCAACACGGTGGCACCCTCAGGGGTGCATGCTTAGTCCCCTCCTGTACTCCCTGTTCACCCACGACTGCATGGCCAAGCACGAATCCAACACCATAATTAAGTTTGCTGATGACACAACAGTGGTAGGCCTGATCACCGACAATGATGAGACAGCTTATAGGGAGGGGGTCAGAGACCTGGCAGTGTGGGACTATAGGAAAAGGCGGGCCGAACAGACCGCCATTAACATCGACGGGGCTGAGGTGGAGTGGGTTGAGAGCTTCAAGTTCCTTGGTGTCCAAATCACCAACAAACTATTATGGTCCAAACACACCAAGACAGTTGTGAAGAAGGCACGGAAACACCTATTCCCCCTCAGGAGACTGAAAAGATTGGACATAGGTCCCCAGATCCTCAAAAAGTTATACAGCTGCACCATTGAGAGCATCCTGACCGGCAGCATCACTGCCTGGTATGGAAACTGCTCGGCATCCGACCGTAAGGCGCTGCAGAGGGTAGTGCGTACGGCCCAGTACATCACTGGGGTCAAGCTTCCTGCTATCCTGGACCTCTATACTAGGCTGTGTCAGAGGAAGGCCCCAAAATTTGTCAAAGACTCTAGTCACCCAAGTCATTGACTGTTCTTTCTGCTACCGCACGGCAAGCGGTACCGGAGCGCCAAGTCTAGGTCCAAAAGTTTCCTTAACAGCTTCCATAAGACCACCAACCCATAAGACTTGTGAAAAATGTATCAAATGTCTACCCAGACTATTTGCATTGTCCCCCCCCCCCTTTTTTTTTACACGGCTGCTACTCAATTCAATTCAATGGGCTTTATTGGCATGGGAAACATATGTTAACATTGCCAAAGCAAGTGAAGTAGATAATATACAAAAGTGAAATAAACAATGAAAATGAACAGTAAACATTACACTCACAGAAGGACCAAAAAAATGAAGACATTACAAATCATATTATGTGTATATATACAGTGTTGTAACGATGTACAAATGGTTAAAGTACAAAAGGGAAAATAATTAGCATAAATATGGGTTGTATTTACAATGGTGTTTGTTCTTCACTGGTTGACCTTTTCTTGTGGCAACAGGTCACACATTTTTGCTGCTGTGATGCACACTGTGGTATTTCACCCAGTAGATATGTGTAACGGGCTTCCTCTTTCTCTTCATCCGAAGAGGAGTAGCAAGGATTGGACCAACGTGCAGCGGGTTGTGAATACATAATGATACTTTATTAACAAGACGAAACTAAACACACGAAGAACACTTGATAATTTTACAAAACAACAAAACGAAGTAGACAGACCTGAACGAGAGAACTTACATAAAACATGAAGAACGCACGAACAGGTACAGACTATTACAAACGAACGAACAAACGCTACAGTCCCGTGTGGTGCGCAGACACAGACACGGACGACAATCACCCACAAACAAACAGTGAGAACAACCTACCTTAATATGACTCTCAATCAGAGGAAACGTCAAACACCTGCCTCTAATTGAGAGCCATACCAGGCAACCCAAAACCAACATAGAAACAGAAAACATAGACTGCCCACCCAAAACTCACGCCCTGACCAATAAACACATACCAAACAACAGAAAACAGGTCAGGAACGTGACAATATGGGAGTTTATCAAAATCGGGTTTGTTTTCAAACCCTTTGTGGATCTGTGTTATCTGAGGGAAATATGTGTCTCTAATATGGTCATACATTGGGCAGGAGGTTAGGAAGTGCAGCTCAGTTTCCACCTCAGTTTGTGGGCAGCATAGAATGCCCCTCTTGCCCTACTCACTCTCTTATCTATGCGTAGTCACTTTACCCCTACCTACATGTACATATTACCTAAATTACCTCAATTTACCTGTACCCCCACACATTGACTCAATACCTGTATATAGCCTCGTTATTGTGTTGCTTTGTATTTTTTTTTCTTTAGTTTAGTAAATCTTTTCTCTTATTTTCTTAACTGCATTGTTGGTTAAGTGCTTGTAAGTAAGAATTTCAACCTGTTGTACCTGGCGCATGTGACAAATACAATTTGATTTGAGGTACAAAGGTAACGTTGCGGTAGTTATTTTCTGTCTATTTAATTTAAACAAATTTACACTAGAACTGAAATTACAATTGCTAATGGTAGGGGACATATATAAGTTGTTTGTCATAAAATATGGTATCTCTGTCACGCCCTGGCCATAGAGAGGTTTTTATCCTCTATTTTGATTAGGCCAGGGTGTGACTAGGGTGGGCATTCTAGTTTCTTTATTTCTATTTTTTCTATTTCTTTGTTTTTGGCCAAGTGTGGTTCCCAATCAGAGGTCTATCGTTGTCTCTGATTGGGAATCATACTTAGGCAGTCATTTTTCCCGCTTTCATTTGTGGGTTCTTATTTTTGCATTGGTTGTTATTTTGCCCTGCAGAACGTCACGTTCGTATTTTGTTTTGTTGTTGTCGGTGTTCATTTAATAAATAAATAGAATGAACACGTACCACGCTGCGCTTTAGTCCACTTCTTCCCATGACGATCGTGACCGTCTCTAGATCTATCGGTCTCTGAGTGATTAGGGAAAAAACTAAAAGCGTTACTTTCATCCCGGTCCTCCCCTCGAGGTGGTTCCTAACCATTGGCCAAAGGTCAGATATTTTTCTCCCTCCAAATGGTAAAGGTAAGGGTTGAGGGTAGGGAAATCCGATCGTAAGGCACAATTTATACCTAAAAAATATGGTGTGCTGTGCATAGATGGAAACCAACTGTAAATCTCCAGTAGAAACACATTCATTACCAGAGGATCAATAGTCACTCACTCACGCAGTTTAATTACATTACCATAACCACACTCAGTTTTACCTTTGATAAACTGATCCCAGGTCAGATTTCAGTGTCTACAGCTGATGGGTTCTAAATCGTTGGGATGTTTTCCTCTCCTCCCTCTCTAAGCCACAGCCCTTCAGATTTGCTGACTATGACTTGGAGGTACAGCGCTGTCAATTTGCCCAATAGCCTGCCGTGATGGATGTCCACAACCCATCTAATTCATCTCAAGCCAAACACTTTGCAAATGCCATCTTTTTTTCTTCTTTTTTTTACTACCTGGCTGGCAGATTCAGCAGTGTTTGGCTTGGGAGGATTTCAAATAACACTTGTTCGGCACTATCAGCTCCATAGCTGCCTGCTAAAATCCTCGGTGTATCCTGTAGAAGGGTTTAGACATGGTCTGTGTCCTTCTTGGAGTTTTGTAAGAGAGGGAAAAGGAGGGGGTTGAGGGAGAGGTAGAGAAATGGAAAGAGAGAGCGAGAGAAAAAAGAAAAGGAAAGAGCGGAGAGGGAAAGAAAGAAAGAAAGAAAGAGAGAGAGCGCCGAGACAGGGCTTTCCCAACTCATCTCACTTGGCATGTGGGAAGAAGTAATTTATTTTCCTCCGCTGGTTTCTTATCTGGCAAAGGGGGGTCATTGGGAGAACCAGCGAGGGGAGGTGCCTACACGGGAGCCTCGCTGTGAGGGTCTGATCCCGCCAGCACACACAACGCGCTGGGGAGCTCTGCCCAGCAGCCAGTTCAACAGCATCACCGCCAGCGTTTACCTCTGTCCCTGAGGGAGAGGTCACCTGGCTCTCACACACACACACACACACACACACACACACACACACACACACACACACACACACACACACACACACACACACACACACACACACACACACACACACACTCACACGTACACACACATACTGAAATGAAATGAACATATATATGCGCACACACGCATCCACACAGACTCACACAGACACACACACACACACACACATGCACACACATAAACTACAGTATAATTATTTTTCCCTCACACTCACTTTCTCCTCTCTGAAAACACAAACAGACACATAAGAGTTTCTCTCACACACAAATAGCCTGAAGACAAATAAATAAAATGAAATAAAATAGTATATAGGGAGTAGAAAATAACATGGCTACACAGTATATAGGGAGTAGAAAATAACATGGCTATATACGGTATATAGGGAGTAGAAAATAACATGGCTATACAGTATATAGGGAGTGAAAAATAACATGGCTATATAAGGTATATAGGGAGAAGAAAATAACATGTCTATACAGTATATAGGGAGTAGAAAATTACATGGCTATACAGTATATAGGGAGTAAAAACTAACATGGCTATACAGTATATAGGGAGTAGAAAATAACATGGCTATATAAGGTATATAGGGAGTAGAAAATAACATGGCTATACAGTATATAGGGAGTAGAAAATAACATGGCTATACAGTATATAGGGAGTAGAAAATAACATGGCTATATACAGTATATAGGGAGTATAAAATATCATGGCTATATACAGTATAGAGGGAGTAGAAAATAACATGGCTATATACAGTATAGAGGGAGTAGAAAATAACATGGCTATATACAGTATAGAGGGAGTAGAAAATAACATGGCTATATACAGTATATAGGGAGTATAAAATATCATGGCTATATACAGTATAGAGGGAGTAGAAAATAACATGGCTATACAGTATATAGGGAGTAGGAAATAACATGGCTATATACAGTATAGAGGGAGTAGAAAATAACATGGCTATATACAGTATATAGGGAGTAGAAAATAACATGGCTATACAGTATATAGGGAGTAGAAAATAACATGGCTATATACAGTATAGAGGGAGTAGAAAATAACATGGCTATACAGTATGTAGGGAGTAGAAAATAACATGGCTATACAGTATAGAGGGAGTAGAAAATAACATGGCTATATACAGTATATAGGGAGTAAAAAATAACATGGCTATACAGTATATAGGGAGTAGAAAATAACATGGCTATATACGGTATATGGGGAGTAGAAAATAACATGTCTATACAGTATATAGGGAGTAGAAAATAACATGGCCATATACAGTATATAGGGAGTAGAAAATAACATGGCTATATACGGTATATAGGGAGTAGAAAATAACATGGCTATACAGTATATAGGGAGTAGAAAATAACATGGCTATATACAGTATAGAGGGAGTAGAAAATAACATGGCTATACAGTATATAGGGAGTAGAAAATAACATGGCTATATACAGTATATAGGGAGTAGAAAATAACATGGCTATATACAGTATATAGGGAGTAGAAAATAACATGGCTATACAGTATATAGGGAGTAGAAAATAACATGTCTATACAGTATATAGGGAGTAGAAAATAACATGGCCATATACAGTATATAGGGAGTAGAAAATAACATGGCTATATACGGTATATAGGGAGTAGAAAATAACATGGCTATACAGTATATAGGGAGTAGAAAATAACATGGCTATATACAGTATAGAGGGAGTAGAAAATAACATGGCTATACAGTATATAGGGAGTAGAAAATAACATGGCTATATACAGTATATAGGGAGTAGAAAATAACATGGCTATATACAGTATATAGGGAGTAGAAAATAACATGGCTATACAGTATATAGGGAGTAGAAAATAACATGGCTATATACAGTATAGAGGGAGTAGAAAATAACATGGCTATACAGTATGTAGGGAGTAGAAAATAACATGGCTATACAGTATAGAGGGAGTAGAAAATAACATGGCTATATAAGGTATATAGGGAGTAGAAAATAACATGGCTATACAGTATATAGGGAGTAAAAAATAAAATGGCTATACAGTATATAGGGAGTAGAAAATAACATGGCTATATACGGTATATGGGGAGTAGAAAATAACATGGCTATACAGTATATAGGGAGTAGAAAATAACATGGCTATATACAGTATATAGGGAGTATGAAATAACATGGCTATATACAGTATAGAGGGAGTAGAAAATAACATGGCTATATACAGTATATAGGGAGTAGAAAATAACATGGCTATATACAGTATAGAGGGAGTAGAAAATAACATGGCTATATACAGTATAGAGGGAGTAGAAAATAACATGGCTATACAGTATATAAAGAGTAGAAAATAACATGGGTATATAAAGTATATAGGGAGTAAAAAATAACATGGCTATACAGTTTATAGGGAGTAGAAAATAACATGGCTATACAGTATAGAGGGAGTAGAAAATAACATGGCTATACAGTATATAGGGAGTAGAAATTAACATGGCTATACAGTATATAGGGAGTAGAAAATTACATGGCTATACAGTATAGAGGGAGTAGGAAATAACATGGCTATACAGTATATAGGGAGTAGGAAATAACATGGCTATACAGTATATAGGGAGTAGGAAATAACATGGCTATATACAGTATAGAGGGAGTAGAAAATAACATGGCTATATACAGTATATATGGAGTAGGAAATAACATGGCTATATACAGTATAGAGGGAGTAGAAAATAACATGGCTATATACAGTATAGAGGGAGTAGAAAATAACATGGCTATACGGTATAGAGGGAGTATAAAATAACATGTCTATATACAGTATATAGGGAGTAGAAAATAACATGGCTATACAGTATATAGGGAGTAGAAATTAACATGGCTATACAGTATATAGGGAGTAGAAAATTACATGGCTATACAGTATATAGGGAGTAGAAATTAACATGGCTATACAGTATATAGGGAGTAGAAAATTACATGGCTATAGAGTGTGTATATAGGGAGTAGAAAATAACATGGCTATATAAAGTATATAGGGAGTAGAAAATAACATGGCCATATAAAGTAGATAGGGAGTAGAAAATAACATGGCCATATAAAGTATAGAGGGAGTAGGAAATAACATGGCTATATGAAGTATATAGGGAGTAGAAAATAACATGGGCATATAAAGTATATAGGGAGTAGAAAATAACATGGCCATATACAGTATATAGGGAGTAGAAAATAACATGGCTATATACGGTATAGAGGGAGTAGAAAATAACATGGCTATATACGGTATAGAGGGAGTAGAAAATAACATGGCTATATACAGTATATAGGGAGTATAAAATATCATGGCTATACAGTATATAGGGAGTAGGAAATAACATGGCTATATACAGTATATAGGGAGTAGAAAATAACATGGCTATATACAGTATAGAGGGAGTAGAAAATAACATGGCTATATACAGTATAGAGGGAGTAGAAATAACATGGCTATACAGTATATAGGGAGTAGAAAATAACATGGCTATACAGTATATAGGGAGTAGAGAATAACATGGCTATACAGTATATAGGGAGTAGAAAATAACATGGGTATATAAAGTATATAGGGAGTAAAAAATAACATGGCTATACAGTATATAGGGAGTAGAAAATAACATGGCTATATACAGTATAGAGGGAGTAGAAAATAACATGGCTATATACAGTATAGAGGGAGTAGAAAATAACATGGCTATATACAGTATAGAGGGAGTAGAAAATAACATGGCTATACAGGTTGTAGGGAGTAGAAAATAACATGGCTATACAGTATAGAGGGAGTAGAAAATAACATGGCTATATAAGGTATATAGGGAGTAGAAAATAACATGGCTATACAGTATATAGGGAGTAAAAAATAACATGGCTATACAGTATATAGGGAGTAGAAAATAACATGGCTATATATGGTATATGGGGAGTAGAAAATAACATGGCTATACAGTATATAGGGAGTAGAAAATAACATGGCCATATACAGTATATAGGGAGTAGAAAATAACATGGCTATACAGTATAGAGGGAGTAGAAAATAACATGGCTATATAAGGTATATACGGCGTAGAAAATAACATGGCTATATACAGTATAGAGGGAGTAGAAAATAACATGGCTATATACAGTATATAGGGAGTAGAAAATAACATGGCTATACAGTTTATAGGGAGTAGAAAATAACATGGCTATATACAGTATAGAGGGAGTAGAAAATAACATTGCTATACAGTATATAGGGAGTAGAAAATAACATGGCTATACAGTATAGAGGGAGTAGAAAATAACATTGCTATACAGTATATAGGGAGTAGAAAATAACATGGCTATACAGTATATAGGGAGTAGGAAATAACATGGCTATATACAGTATAGAGGGAGTAGAAAATAACATGGCTATATACAGTATATAGGGAGTAGGAAATAACATGGCTATATACAGTATAGAGGGAGTAGAAAATAACATGGCTATACAGTATATAGGGAGTATAAAATAACATGTCTATATACAGTATATAGGGAGTAGAAAATAACATGGCTATACAGTATATAGGGAGTAGAAATTAACATGGCTATACAGTATATAGGGAGTAGAAAATTACATGGCTATACAGTATATAGGGAGTAGAAATTAACATGGCTATACAGTATATAGGGAGTAGAAAATTACATGGCTATAGAGTGTGTATATAGGGAGTAGAAAATAACATGGCTATATAAAGTATATAGGGAGTAGAAAATAACATGGCCATATAAAGTAGATAGGGAGTAGAAAATAACATGGCCATATAAAGTATAGAGGGAGTAGGAAATAACATGGCTATATGAAGTATATAGGGAGTAGAAAATAACATGGGCATATAAAGTATATAGGGAGTAGAAAATAACATGGCCATATACAGTATATAGGGAGTAGAAAATAACATGGCTATACAGTATATAGGGAGTAGGAAATAACATGGCTATATACAGTATATAGGGAGTAGAAAATAACATGGCTATATACAGTATAGAGGGAGTAGAAAATAACATGGCTATATACGGTATAGAGGGAGTAGAAAATAACATGGCTATATACGGTATAGAGGGAGTAGAAAATAACATGGCTATATACAGTATATAGGGAGTATAAAATATCATGGCTATACAGTATATAGGGAGTAGGAAATAACATGGCTATATACAGTATATAGGGAGTAGAAAATAACATGGCTATATACAGTATAGAGGGAGTAGAAAATAACATGGCTATATACAGTATAGAGGGAGTAGAAATAACATGGCTATATACAGTATAGAGGGAGTAGAAAATAACATGGCTATACAGTATATAGGGAGTAGAGAATAACATGGCTATACAGTATATAGGGAGTAGAAAATAACATGGGTATATAAAGTATATAGGGAGTAAAAAATAACATGGCTATACAGTATATAGGGAGTAGAAAATAACATGGCTATATACAGTATAGAGGGAGTAGAAAATAACATGGCTATACAGGTTGTAGGGAGTAGAAAATAACATGGCTATACAGTATAGAGGGAGTAGAAAATAACATGGCTATATAAGGTATATAGGGAGTAGAAAATAACATGGCTATACAGTATATAGGGAGTAAAAAATAACATGGCTATACAGTATATAGGGAGTAGAAAATAACATGGCTATATATGGTATATGGGGAGTAGAAAATAACATGGCTATACAGTATATAGGGAGTAGAAAATAACATGGCCATATACAGTATATAGGGAGTAGAAAATAACATGGCTATACAGTATAGAGGGAGTAGAAAATAACATGGCTATATAAGGTATATACGGAGTAGAAAATAACATGGCTATATACAGTATAGAGGGAGTAGAAAATAACATGGCTATATACAGTATATAGGGAGTAGAAAATAACATGGCTATACAGTTTATAGGGAGTAGAAAATAACATGGCTATATACAGTATAGAGGGAGTAGAAAATAACATTGCTATACAGTATATAGGGAGTAGAAAATAACATGGCTATATACAGTATAGAGGGAGTAGAAAATAACATGGCTATACAGTATATAGGGAGTAGGAAATAACATGGCTATACAGTATAGAGGGAGTAGGAAATAACATGGCTATACAGTATATAGGGAGTAGGAAATAACATGGCTATATACAGTATAGAGGGAGTAGAAAATAACATGGCTATATACAGTATATAGGGAGTAGGAAATAACATGGCTATATACAGTATAGAGGGAGTAGAAAATAACATGGCTATATACAGTATAGAGGGAGTAGAAAATAACATGTCTATACAGTATATAGGGAGTAGAAAATAACATGGCCATATACAGTATATAGGGAGTAGAAAATAACATGGCTATACAGTATATAGGGAGTAGAAAATAACATGGCTATACAGTATATAGGGAGTAAAAAATAAAATGGCTATACAGTATATAGGGAGTAGAAAATAACATGGCTATATACGGTATATGGGGAGTAGAAAATAACATGGCTATACAGTATATAGGGAGTAGAAAATAACATGGCTATACAGTATATAGGGAGTAGAAAATAAAATGGCTATACAGTATATAGGGAGTAGAAAATAACATGGCTATACAGTATATAGGGAGTAGAAAATAACATGGCTATATACAGTATATAGGGAGTATGAAATAACATGGCTATATACAGTATAGAGGGAGTAGAAAATAACATGGCTATATACAGTATAGAGGGAGTAGAAAATAACATGGCTATATACAGTATATAGGGAGTAGAAAATAACATGGCTATATACAGTATATAGGGAGTATGAAATAACATGGCTATATACAGTATAGAGGGAGTAGAAAATAACATGGCTATATACAGTATATAGGGAGTAGAAAATAACATGGCTATATACAGTATAGAGGGAGTAGAAAATAACATGGCTATATACAGTATAGAGGGAGTAGAAAATAACATGGCTATACAGTATATAAAGAGTAGAAAATAACATGGGTATATAAAGTATGTAGGGAGTAAAAAATAACATGGCTATACAGTTTATAGGGAGTAGAAAATAACATGGCTATACAGTATAGAGGGAGTAGAAAATAACATGGCTATACAGTATATAGGGAGTAGAAATTAACATGGCTATACAGTATATAGGGAGTAGAAAATTACATGGCTATACAGTATAGAGGGAGTAGGAAATAACATGGCTATACAGTATATAGGGAGTAGGAAATAACATGGCTATACAGTATATAGGGAGTAGGAAATAACATGGCTATATACAGTATAGAGGGAGTAGAAAATAACATGGCTATATACAGTATATATGGAGTAGGAAATAACATGGCTATATACAGTATAGAGGGAGTAGAAAATAACATGGCTATATACAGTATAGAGGGAGTAGAAAATAACATGGCTATACGGTATAGAGGGAGTATAAAATAACATGTCTATATACAGTATATAGGGAGTAGAAAATAACATGGCTATACAGTATATAGGGAGTAGAAATTAACATGGCTATACAGTATATAGGGAGTAGAAAATTACATGGCTATACAGTATATAGGGAGTAGAAATTAACATGGCTATACAGTATATAGGGAGTAGAAAATTACATGGCTATATACAGTATATAGGGAGTAGAAAATAACATGGCTATATACAGTATAGAGGGAGTAGAAAATAACATGGCTATATACAGTATAGAGGGAGTAGAAAATAACATGGCTATACAGTATATAAAGAGTAGAAAATAACATGGGTATATAAAGTATATAGGGAGTAAAAAATAACATGGCTATACAGTTTATAGGGAGTAGAAAATAACATGGCTATACAGTATAGAGGGAGTAGAAAATAACATGGCTATACAGTATATAGGGAGTAGAAATTAACATGGCTATACAGTATATAGGGAGTAGAAAATTACATGGCTATACAGTATAGAGGGAGTAGGAAATAACATGGCTATACAGTATATAGGGAGTAGGAAATAACATGGCTATACAGTATATAGGGAGTAGGAAATAACATGGCTATATACAGTATAGAGGGAGTAGAAAATAACATGGCTATATACAGTATATATGGAGTAGGAAATAACATGGCTATATACAGTATAGAGGGAGTAGAAAATAACATGGCTATATACAGTATAGAGGGAGTAGAAAATAACATGGCTATACGGTATAGAGGGAGTATAAAATAACATGTCTATATACAGTATATAGGGAGTAGAAAATAACATGGCTATACAGTATATAGGGAGTAGAAATTAACATGGCTATACAGTATATAGGGAGTAGAAAATTACATGGCTATACAGTATATAGGGAGTAGAAATTAACATGGCTATACAGTATATAGGGAGTAGAAAATAACATGGCCATATAAAGTAGATAGGGAGTAGAAAATAACATGGCCATATAAAGTATAGAGGGAGTAGGAAATAACATGGCTATATGAAGTATATAGGGAGTAGAAAATAACATGGGCATATAAAGTATATAGGGAGTAGAAAATAACATGGCCATATACAGTATATAGGGAGTAGAAAATAACATGGCTATATACGGTATAGAGGGAGTAGAAAATAACATGGCTATATACGGTATAGAGGGAGTAGAAAATAACATGGCTATATACAGTATATAGGGAGTATAAAATATCATGGCTATACAGTATATAGGGAGTAGGAAATAACATGGCTATATACAGTATATAGGGAGTAGAAAATAACATGGCTATATACAGTATAGAGGGAGTAGAAAATAACATGGCTATATACAGTATAGAGGGAGTAGAAATAACATGGCTATATACAGTATAGAGGGAGTAGAAAATAACATGGCTATACAGTATATAGGGAGTAGAGAATAACATGGCTATATACAGTATAGAGGGAGTAGAAAATAACATGGCTATACAGGTTGTAGGGAGTAGAAAATAACATGGCTATACAGTATAGAGGGAGTAGAAAATAACATGGCTATATAAGGTATATAGGGAGTAGAAAATAACATGGCTATACAGTATATAGGGAGTAAAAAATAACATGGCTATACAGTATATAGGGAGTAGAAAATAACATGGCTATATATGGTATATGGGGAGTAGAAAATAACATGGCTATACAGTATATAGGGAGTAGAAAATAACATGGCCATATACAGTATATAGGGAGTAGAAAATAACATGGCTATACAGTATAGAGGGAGTAGAAAATAACATGGCTATATAAGGTATATACGGAGTAGAAAATAACATGGCTATATACAGTATAGAGGGAGTAGAAAATAACATGGCTATATACAGTATATAGGGAGTAGAAAATAACATGGCTATACAGTTTATAGGGAGTAGAAAATAACATGGCTATATACAGTATAGAGGGAGTAGAAAATAACATTGCTATACAGTATATAGGGAGTAGAAAATAACATGGCTATACAGTATAGAGGGAGTAGAAAATAACATTGCTATACAGTATATAGGGAGTAGAAAATAACATGGCTATACAGTATATAGGGAGTAGGAAATAACATGGCTATATACAGTATAGAGGGAGTAGAAAATAACATGGCTATATACAGTATATAGGGAGTAGGAAATAACATGGCTATATACAGTATAGAGGGAGTAGAAAATAACATGGCTATACAGTATATAGGGAGTATAAAATAACATGTCTATATACAGTATATAGGGAGTAGAAAATAACATGGCTATACAGTATATAGGGAGTAGAAATTAACATGGCTATACAGTATATAGGGAGTAGAAAATTACATGGCTATACAGTATATAGGGAGTAGAAATTAACATGGCTATACAGTATATAGGGAGTAGAAAATTACATGGCTATAGAGTGTGTATATAGGGAGTAGAAAATAACATGGCTATATAAAGTATATAGGGAGTAGAAAATAACATGGCCATATAAAGTAGATAGGGAGTAGAAAATAACATGGCCATATAAAGTATAGAGGGAGTAGGAAATAACATGGCTATATGAAGTATATAGGGAGTAGAAAATAACATGGGCATATAAAGTATATAGGGAGTAGAAAATAACATGGCCATATACAGTATATAGGGAGTAGAAAATAACATGGCTATACAGTATATAGGGAGTAGGAAATAACATGGCTATATACAGTATATAGGGAGTAGAAAATAACATGGCTATATACAGTATAGAGGGAGTAGAAAATAACATGGCTATATACGGTATAGAGGGAGTAGAAAATAACATGGCTATATACGGTATAGAGGGAGTAGAAAATAACATGGCTATATACAGTATATAGGGAGTATAAAATATCATGGCTATACAGTATATAGGGAGTAGGAAATAACATGGCTATATACAGTATATAGGGAGTAGAAAATAACATGGCTATATACAGTATAGAGGGAGTAGAAAATAACATGGCTATATACAGTATAGAGGGAGTAGAAATAACATGGCTATATACAGTATAGAGGGAGTAGAAAATAACATGGCTATACAGTATATAGGGAGTAGAGAATAACATGGCTATACAGTATATAGGGAGTAGAAAATAACATGGGTATATAAAGTATATAGGGAGTAAAAAATAACATGGCTATACAGTATATAGGGAGTAGAAAATAACATGGCTATATACAGTATAGAGGGAGTAGAAAATAACATGGCTATACAGGTTGTAGGGAGTAGAAAATAACATGGCTATACAGTATAGAGGGAGTAGAAAATAACATGGCTATATAAGGTATATAGGGAGTAGAAAATAACATGGCTATACAGTATATAGGGAGTAAAAAATAACATGGCTATACAGTATATAGGGAGTAGAAAATAACATGGCTATATATGGTATATGGGGAGTAGAAAATAACATGGCTATACAGTATATAGGGAGTAGAAAATAACATGGCCATATACAGTATAGAGGGAGTAGAAAATAACATGGCTATATAAGGTATATACGGAGTAGAAAATAACATGGCTATATACAGTATAGAGGGAGTAGAAAATAACATGGCTATATACAGTATATAGGGAGTAGAAAATAACATGGCTATACAGTTTATAGGGAGTAGAAAATAACATGGCTATATACAGTATAGAGGGAGTAGAAAATAACATTGCTATACAGTATATAGGGAGTAGAAAATAACATGGCTATATACAGTATAGAGGGAGTAGAAAATAACATGGCTATACAGTATATAGGGAGTAGGAAATAACATGGCTATACAGTATAGAGGGAGTAGGAAATAACATGGCTATACAGTATATAGGGAGTAGGAAATAACATGGCTATATACAGTATAGAGGGAGTAGAAAATAACATGGCTATATACAGTATATAGGGAGTAGGAAATAACATGGCTATATACAGTATAGAGGGAGTAGAAAATAACATGGCTATATACAGTATAGAGGGAGTAGAAAATAACATGGCTATACAGTATATAGGGAGTATAAAATAACATGTCTATATACAGTATATAGGGTATATATGGAGGAGAAAATAACATGGCCATATACAGTATATAGGGAGTAGAAAATAACATGGCTATACAGTATATAGGGAGTAGAAATTAACATGGCTATACAGTATATAGGGAGTAGAAAATTACATGGCTATACAGTATATAGGGAGTAGAAATTAACATGGCTATACAGTATATAGGGAGTAGAAAATTACATGGCTATACAGTATATAGGGAGTAGAAAATTACATGGCTATAGAGTGTGTATATAGGGAGTAGAAAATAACATGGCTATATAAAGTATATAGGGAGTAGAAAATAACATGGCCATATAAAGTAGATAGGGAGTAGAAAATAACATGGCCATATAAAGTATAGAGGGAGTAGGAAATAACATGGCTATATGAAGTATATAGGGAGTAGAAAATAACATGGGCATATAAAGTATATAGGGAGTAGAAAATAACATGGCTATATACAGTATAGAGGGAGTAGAAAATAACATGGCTATATAAAGTATATAGGGAGTAGAAAATAACATGGCTATATACAGTATAGAGGGAGTAGAAAATAACATGGCTATATAAAGTATATAGGGAGTACAAAATAACATGGCTATACAGTATATAGGGAGTACAAAATAACATGGCTAAATACAGGGAGTACCAGTACTGAGTCGATGTGCAGTGGTACGAGTTAATTGAGTTAGCAATGTACTGTACATATTGGTATGGGTAAAGTGACTAAGCAGAAGGATAGTAAATAAACAGTAGTAGCAGCGTATTTGGTGAGTGTGAAAGTGTGTGTTTGTGTGTGAGTGTGTGGCGTCTGTATGCATGTGTGTGAATGTTATGTGTGTTGGTGTGTCAGTGTGAGTGTGTGGGTAGAGTCCAGTGTGTGTGCATAGAAGGGTCAATGAAAGAGAGTAAGTGCAAAAAAGGGTCAATGCAGGTAGTCCGGGTAGCCATTTGATTAGCTATTTAGCAGTCTTGCTTAGATGTATTTTGGCTTTTCAGGGTCCTCTTAGTTCCAGACTTCCTGTGTGGTAGCAGGGAGAACAGTCTATGGCTTGGGTGGCTGGAGTCTTTGACAATTTTTTGGGCCTTCCTCTAACACCGCCTGGTATCAAGGTCCTGGATGGCAGGGTGCTCGGCCCCAGTGATGTACAGGGCCGTACACACTACCCTCTGTAGAAACTTGTGGTCGGATGCCAAGGAGTTGCCATACCAAGAGGTGATGCAACCAGTCAAGATGCTCTCGATGGTGCAGCTGTAGAACTTTTTGAGGATCTGAGGGCCCATGCCACATCTTTTAGGCATTCTGAGGAGGAAGAGGCGTTGTTGTGTCGTCTTCATGACTGTGTTGTTGTGTTTGGAACATGATAGATCCTTAGTGATGTGGACACCGAGTAACTTGAAGCTCTCTACCCACTCCACTTCGATGTGAATGGGGGCATGCTCGGCCCTCTGTTTCCTGTAGTCCATGATCAGCTCCTTTGTCTTACTCATGTTGAAGGAGAGGTTGTTGTCCTAGCACCACACTGCCAGGTCTCTGACCTCCTCCCTAAAGGCTCATCGTAGTCGGTGATCAGGCCTACCACTGTTGTGTCGTCAGCAAACTTAATGATGGTGTTGGATTCGTGCTTGGCCACGCAGTCGTGGGTGAACAGGGAGTACAGGAGGGGACTAAGCACGCACCCTTGAGGGACCCACGTGTTGAGGGTCAGCGTGGCGGATGGGTTGTTGCTTACCCTCACTACCTGGTGCGACCAGTCAGAAAGTCCAGGATCCAGTTGCAGAGGGAGGTGTTTAGTCCCAGGATCCTTAGCTTAGTGTTGAGCTTCGAGAACACTATGGTGTTGAGCGCTGAGCTGTAGTCAATGAACAGCATTCTCACGTAGGTATTACTTTAGTCACTACCTTGGCCATAGTGAAGTGTGGATTGATGTGCAGTATTCACTCAGTGCCTTCTCATGCAATAATGTGACATTTGGACAGAGCACAGTCCCTCATTAGTTGTGTTTGGGGAGCATTCCCTTCAGAAGGTCAGTGTAAATGCTGCATTAAGACGGAATACATTACCCAGCATACCGCACAGACAGTTTGGGCACAACAAATGTTACCTAAATGTACGGATCTAAGAGATTTTCTTCTTCTTCTTCTTCTTCTTCTTCTTCTTCAATTGTTCAGTTCAACTATGTTCAACTGTATTCTGCCATGAACTAATCAAATGAACTTGAATCTTCTATACTGACCAAGAACAGTGTTCTTACTATAATACTGTTTGCTCTGAGCACTGGCATGCTTCGGTTGGCGCACAACAAGGCGTATTAGCCCAGTGTTTCACAACCTTGGGACTTCCTCCTTGGGGCACCACATCAAAGTAGCACTGTAGAACTGACCAAATGTATGTCATCTCAGGGAGTGGTCAGGCAACATCTCATGGTTCGACGCCGGGTCCATCCATGGACCAGAGGTTGAGAAACACTGTACTAGTCTGCACATAGGGGACGTGACTTTGACATTTCTCTGAATTTAATT
The DNA here is from genome assembly GCF_016432855.1 of Salvelinus namaycush. Lineage (NCBI taxonomy): Eukaryota > Metazoa > Chordata > Actinopteri > Salmoniformes > Salmonidae > Salvelinus > Salvelinus namaycush. Next base: position 18,533,729 of record NC_052310.1, read on the forward strand.
AAGTTCGATTTGTGTTTTGACAGCTTCATTGGAGATAATTATCATGACTGACATGTATGGTCCTGTTTGGCTCAGTGTGGAAGAGCATGGCGCTACCCAGGCGTGGACTTAGTGATTTGGAGGCCACAGGCAAAGGCCAGTCTGAGCTCCTCCTCCATCCCCGCCGCCCCTCCTATAACATTTTGTTTATGGGTTTTATAGTAAAGACACAATTTAACTGTACAAATGTATTACCTTTTAATGTGCCGTTGAACACAACCAGCCATGGTGTTTTCATACGATTGTCAAACAAATCACTTCAAAAAGTAGGTTACCAAAATATTTCCACATCCGAACAGCGCACTGTACACTCGCCAATTTTTCTTCAATTCACAGGTGGCTGAGACTCTCTCACCGGAGAAAGCATCTGAGTGAGCGAAACTCTTTTTGTCCAGACAGCATCAGATACATGGGCTACACATACATGTCCTCTGCCTCTGTCTCGACGACGATGGCAGTATTATCATCAGCACCTGTCTTTTTACTCAATAAATGTGTATTGTATCCCCCTAGAGTCTAAGGGCCAGGGGCTGGGTTTCTACTAAGTTAGCCTCGTTGAGAACCAGGCGTCCCTAATATGGGTAAGCCTGGGGAAGTTCATGGCAGAAAAATAGCTAAAAAGGGAGGGAGAACCGGTGTAAATCAGTGAAGCCTTGCTACACAGCAAATCAATCAAATGCCTAGCTTGAGCGGAGCCCCAATAGTGCTCACTAGATTAGTGTCGTAGGTGCAACAGTGCGTGCCGATTCTTTTTACAGTCTATGGTGAGGATGGCTGGGAAATCGCAGATTTTTTTTAAAACCACATCAAAATATGTTGATATATGTCGATGTTGTGTATAGAGCACACTTCTGACAAAGCAGAATTCAGTTTTTCTTCCATTTTCTACAATGTTGCAAACTAGCTTACGGAACAACTCTCTGCAAAATGTGTCCTTCCCAGTCTGAAAACACTGATTAACATAACGCATAGCAGCAACGGGCATGTGGGGGGAGGGTTCTTGAAATGTGACCGACCTCCTCGATTCGGTCTTATGTAGCAACATTTATTTATTTTTTTTATATATTTTTTTACATTGGATAAAAGTAGAGATTCAGAGCCAGAACATGGTATATAATACACTGCAGTTGAGGAACTAATGTGAAAGTAATTCTGCTTTGAAAGTTGATGAACTTGAGCCCACTTTTGAGAAAATGGCCCTTAAAGGTTTTGGGACACCTACTGGAGAGCTCTTCTTTGTCTACACCCATTTAGCATTGATAACACCCTCTTAAGCCTTAGCCCCACCAACCTCTTTGAGGATTCACATGTGAGGCCATGTGCTAAACCAAAGATTTCAAGACTAAAGGCTGGTTTATACTACGTCTGTCGACATGTCGAGATGAGGAGCTGACATACAGTTGCCGGAGTGACATCATGAACACTCTGTTGTCGTCCGACATCAAACTTGTCGTTGTCGCTATGAAAAAGGTATAAACACAAAACGACAGGCTGCATGACATCAGCAGCCTGGGGTCCAAAATAGCATAACTGCTGCATTTTATTAACACCAATAATCTCATCCGTATAAAAATGAAATGAGTAATGACAATCTAGCTTGTTAGAAGGTGTAAACGGTACAGTGAAATGGTTACTTGCATAGTGGAGACTTTTATTTAGCTAGCTAGCTAAACAATTAACCATAATCCCAACTCATAACGGAACCCTGTACCCTGTATTAATACCTTGTATTAATCTACAGGTAGCTAAAGCTAACCAACTAGGTTCAATGTTAGCTAGCTAGCTAGCTAACATTAGGCTATAACTAGCAATGCAAATGGATTTGAGATATGAATAATATTACTACACATATCATACACGTAACGATAGCTAGCCAGCAAACTAACAGTACGCTTTAACTTGCAATGAAAACGACTTTCTGACAAAATTAGAAACCAAGAAACATAATATCTGAAAATGTAGCCAGCTAGAGTCTCTTACCCGTATGTATACATGGATGAATGCTTCACCCTCTCTGTCACATATGCCATGGTTATCCTTAGTTTGAAAATGTAATCCAGACAGGTGTTTTATACAACAGCCTTCTATGTTCTCTTTTCGACTCCCTCTGCATTTGCAATCAAACGTTATCATACTCTGCTTCCGCCGGGCATTCCACTGATTTCAAACCTCCGTCCTCCAGAAGGTGAAGAGCCTTAGCAACACTTGTGCAGTTCTTCGTGATGTCTTTCAAAAAAGCTGATTTAGAAAGGATTACCTACACATACTAAGCAGTTTATGTTATAGACAGAAGCGTGCCACACGGCAGACCAATCCAACCTCATCTCTCGGCATGTCCAGCCCATCCATTATCTCAGCCAATCATGGCTACCGGGAAGGTTCCTGCCTTTTTCTGTGGCTAAACCAACTAGGCTCGTAATGATTTTGTTTTCTTTCGTATTTGTTTTTAAGGCACATGAAAGTTTCACATGTTCCAGAAGGAATTTCATGGCCCCAAAAAACGTATTTTGATAAAAAAGAAAAAATAATGTTCAAATGCCTCTCCTGTGAAGTAGTGACGTGCAACATACGCCTAGTTTCCTGAAACGAGTCACAAATATAACATCCAATAAAAACGTGGCTCCCAGCAGACCGTTCAAACCGTTTTTGCAATGCAATATTCTCCAGACCTCCAAAGGTGATTATGGAGGTATGGCAACACGAGACTACTACTAAACTAACATATGGAATGGTTTTATGAAGGTAATACCAAAGATAATTCTCCTATTTATTTTGAGTTTTAGGACCCATATAGGTATATAAAAAAATAAAAATAAACATTTGATGAAACATTGAATTTGGCCTTACTGCTATTAACACATAACACATTAACGCATTGAACAGAGAATACAATGTTTTATCAAAAGGAAGTATGTTTTGAAGTGTCTGTCCTATATCTGCGAGATATAAGAAAGCTCAGGAATTTCAAAAAAAATATTTGTACAGTGGAATTACCTGTATACCTTTGACGTGGAAATGCCCTATTTACTTCCATACATTTTTGGGCCAAGTACCAGGGTACCTTCAGACACTTGTGAACAAACACCATCGTGTTCGTGTGAGTCTCATCTTTCCATAGAGGGGTCATATTCATTTTTAGGTCAAACCGTTCAGACGCTACAGACGTTTTCGTGAGAAGACCAATCTCCTGGTCTGACAAACACTGCTGTAGATCTGCTACCTTGCTCCTCAGGTGCGAAAGGCCGACGTCAGTGAAACATATTAGACAGATTTTGATTTATTATGCCTTGAGAGGAGCATGGGGGGCCATCAAGCAGAACAATTATTTTAATCTTTTTTTATGCCTAGCTCATGAGACCCCTTGATGAAGTGAGGCCTGAGGCAATTGCCTCTACTGTCTAATGGCAAGTCTGCCTAATAGTGGCGCTAGCAACGCCAAGTTCATGGGTTCAAGTCCATCTGGGATGACAGGACAATGTATGCATTCACTGCACGCCGGCTAAAAGTGACTGCTAAGTGCCATATATACATTTATGACTCGGTTTTTGCTGTTACAGCCTATTAATGTTGATTGTGGCTTTGTGTGAATGCGTTATTCTGAGTAAGGCCTATTAGACTTGTTATAGTGTTGCCACAGATATTGATTTACTACCGTTTGACTACTCTCTTATTTCATTATATTGAGATGAAAACCTTGGTGATTATGATTGTTATTGATCTGTATACAAATCGGTAGGTGGTTCTCTTTTTTTATTGATCATATGGTTCAGCACGTGCCACATAAATGCGATGTAATTCATTGGTGTGTGCCTATGTTTTTCCTATTACACACTTGTACAGTTGTGTATTAGAAATGTGTTTCTTGCGTATCCCAACACCCCCCCCCCCCCCCCGAGACACCTGCAGAGAGTTGGGTTCAGAGCCAGGGTCCATCATTTACCAGCGTCCCTGGAGCAATTGGAGTAAATGAGGCGTTCATGTGGTGTCGGAGTTGTCGGAAATACTAGATTCTGACTGGGAAGTTCCACTTGAACGACCCTCCAAGTCGGAATTATAAGTCGGAAAGTTTGAGAAACTTTTATTACCAGAGTAGCCGAGTTGTACGGTTTCATCACAGGAATCTTCTCAACCAAAATATGAGAACATAACAGTTTTTGAAAAATACAACCGTGTCAATGTTAATAATGTAGCTAGTTTGTCCATATTGTTAATGTTAAGCAAGCTAGCTAACTTTATTATTAGCAAACTTAGCAAGCTTATCTAGGTAGCAAAGAAAATGTATCTGGTCGGTTACGGAATTCAAACCAGCGACCTTTAGGTTACTGGCCCAACACGCTAACCTCAAGGCTACCTGCTGCCCCATACAGTTTATATCAACTCTAAGTCAATAAAAGAACATATGCTGAAAGTCCATATTATTGTATTGTTATATTACTGATGACCTGTTATTGATTTGTCTCACCACCAGGTCGTTGGAGAGGAAGCTGCAGAGGCCTCTATTGGCCAAGTCCCGGACACTACCCAGCATCCCCCAGTCCCCTACCGTGGCCAGGGTCCACCACTCAGACCTGATTGATGGGAGTCCTCCTCGCAGGACGTCTTTGGCCAGCAACAGCAATCAGCCCAAGGCCTGCACTTTGCCCCCTGAAGGTTAGAAAACACCTTTCTTTCTCTCTCTCTCTCTCTCTCTCTCTCTCTCTCTCTCTCTCTCTCTCTCTCTCTCTCTCTCTCTCTCTCACTCACTCACTCACTCACTCACTCACTCACTCACTCACTCACTCACTCACTCACTCACTCACTCACTCACTCACTCACTCACTCACTCACTCACTCACTCACTCACTCACTCACTCACTCACTCACTCACTCACACACAAACAAACAACCACAGGAAAGGCCTGCTTCACACAGTGCTTTTGGGGGCTGTCTTTTAATGTCCATAAGTAGCTTACCTTGTAACCTTTTCCTCGGGCTAATTGTGCATAGGCAGAAGTGTCTGGTGAACGAGAAAGGCTTACTTACCTTGAGACATAAGTGTTAAGATGGTAGCTAACTGTTTTGTGTAAGTGTGTCTCTGTATTAAAAAACACACGGCAACTCTCGAAGCATTCGGAACACGGCACAGCAGACTTTGGAGAGATGGCCCGCTGTTTCCTAGGACTCTCTGACATTCCCGCCAGTGACGCACACCTAGCTCGAATGTTTCACATCCAAACGGCGGTCTGGATACTGATAGAAAACTGGTCGTCAGTTCAGAGGGGAGGCAGAGCTCGACGAAGCCGTCTGATTCCTGTCAGATACGCGGTGAGACACGTCTTCCAATCTCTTCCCCTCGCACTTCTGTAATTCCCCCGCGCCTTTGATATCTGATTCCCTTGTTACAAAGCACGCCCGCTTCCCAGACAGGGCACATGTCTGTCTGTCGTGGATCAATTCTATTTTTACATCAAATGCGTATATTTCCTTCACCCGAACCAGTATCTCTAGATTGGATAGATGATAAGATGGATGATGACACATGGAAGTTCAAAAGGCAAGCGCTGCTGATGTAGACATTCTGAATGTCAGAATGACATGCATTCTGAATGTATTCAGACCCCTTCACTTTTTCCACATTTTGTTACGTTACAGCCTTATTCTAAAATGCATTGAATTGTTCAATCTACACACAATACCTCAAAACTGTTTTTTTGAAATGTTAGAAAATGTATTACAAATAAAACACTTAAATATCACATTTACATAGGTATTCAGACCCTTTACTCAGTACTTTGTTAGAGCATCTTTGGCAGCGATTTCAGCCTCAAGTCTTCTTGGGTATGACGCTACAAGCTTGGCACACTTTTATTTTGAGAGTTTCTCCCATTGTTCTCTGCTCTCAAGTCCGGGCTCTGGCTGGGCCACTCAAGGACATTCAGAGACTGTACTTAGGGTTGTTGTCCTGTTGGAAAGTGAACCTTCGCCCCAGTCTGAGGTCCTGAGCGCACTGGAGCACGTTTCCATCAAGGATCTCTCTGTACTTCAACTGTGGGATCTTATATAGACAGTTGCGTGTCTTTCCAAATCATGTCCAATCAATTTAATTTACCAGGTGGACTCCAATCAAGTTGTAGAAACATCTCAAGGATGATCCATGGAAACAGGATGCACCTGAGCTCAATTTCGAGTCTCATAGCAAAGGGTCTGAATACTTATTTAAATAAGGTATTTCTGTTTTTTTATTTGTAATAAATTAGCAAACATTTCTAAAACTTTTTTCTCTTTCTTATTGTAGGGTATTGTGTGTAGATTTTTTATTTAATCCATTTTAGAATAAGGCTGTAACGTATCAAAATGTAGAAACGTGAAAGGGTCAGAATTCTTTCCGATAGGCTGTATTTTCTATTGATGGACATGAAGCTATTTTATAGTTTCTTATCAAGTCTTATGCGCTGATAACAAAGTAAAATTGACCTTAGCGTAGATAAGACTGGCATACTTTGCAAAAGTTTGACCTACAGCCAACAGACTTGGCTATAGCCTACTTTAAGAGTTAGGAAATAAGCCTAAATGCAAGGCAAATGGAAACTATGGAGTTTCAGTGCAAAATTAATACATTATTTAACAGATAAGTGAATGTTGGTTGTATATAAAGTCGTATGCCAACTTGACTTTTTGCTGCATTGTGAAAGGTATGGCACAAAACAATAGCATTAAACACCAGCTCCCCACATTCTAGAGGCTTCTCTGTGAAATTATCACCCACGCGCCACATTCCCAGTTTCCCCGGCAGACCTGACAACTGTCAGAGAGCCGTCAGCAGGAGCGGAGGGATTGCCAGTTCAGGGCGCCAGAGGCTACGTCGGAGCAGTC